>NC_086450.1:418787670-419112045 GCF_028390025.1 Pseudophryne corroboree
TGACGCGGGTTTATTACTTTAGTGTTTGTGTACCCAGATGCTTTATCGCTCACACTGGAGGCCATACTCAGATGGAAATCACCTACTACAGTGCTGGAGAAAGTTTTGATGGTGCGTCTCAGTATTACAGAGACTGAAGGAACTCAAAAGGCCTCAGTCCTTGCACAGTCAGACGTACAGCTGTGCACCAGGGGATGGGCTGATAATAGCATCAGTGGCAGCACCAGGGTTGGTGACACCCGTTATGCCAATACTACCCTCTTGCGTGCAGTAGGACTTGCACCTGCAATGCTGGGTCCTTCTCAGTGTCAGGAGCCAGTTGCTGCAGGATAATGTCACACTGTAACATCCGGCTGGCATTTTGGTGTCACCCCCTCCAAGGGTGACACCTGGGAGTGCACCGCCGCTTGTGACGCCTGTTCCTATAATTAGTCTATAGTCAGAGACAAGCTATGTCAAAAGACACTAAAGTGTTTGCAGCAAAATGAGACTCAGAATCAGGCCCTAGGTTTGCATACCGACATTATTTATATTTCAGATATAGCGCCGGCTGTCGTGGAACCCCCACTAGCATCCTCGTCTTATCAGAGCAGCCCCTCACTCCTCAGATGTAGTGGTGCTGCGCGATGGTGATGGTCCACTCCATCCTTTGGTGTAATGACCTTTGATCCAGAAATCTACCTCAGTACTGATTAGTTCCTTTTATTGTTTGCTGTTATTGACATTGGCTATTCTTTTGACCATGTATGGTTTACTGCCAGCCCTGACCCTTGAATGTTTAAATGTGATTCCGTCTGTTTCCTTCATTTGACCTAAGCATGTATAATCAAATATTATTAATAATGTCTGTATAAACTTGGACATCTGTGCTTATACATTCTCTACACACAAGATATTGGCGTACATTTGTATAGTATTTATATGAAGCACAGGGCACAGCACATGATCCTTGCATATTTAACTGCAACGAAATGCTGACTGTGGCATAACAAATTGTCATTTATTCATTAATAGATTTTGTTACATTGTGATACAGTCAAACGTAATTTTGATATTGTCTGCCTTTTATTGAAATTGGAATTATATATCTGATGACTGTTCAGTCTTAATCCTTCTGGATCACTCTGCAGCATTTGAGACCTTGGACCATGGGATTCTAATTGAGCACCTGAAGAATTTCTGTGGACTGGATGGCACAGTCCTTAGCTGGTTCAAATCATTTCTCACCAGCAGGTCACAGAGGGTTTCTTCTGAAGTACACTCATCATCACCAGGGCCACTGCCATGTGGTGTCCCTCAGGGTTCTATACTATAATCCATGCTTTTTGCAGCATACATGTTACAGCTTGGTGAAATAATCAGATGTCATGGCCTGGTCTACCACTGCTATGCAGATGATACACAAATGTATCCTTTGCTCCAGATATTAAGATGCTTAATCCAACTCTTAATCATGGATTGAGGAAAGAGAGGAGACAGTGGAGGTAATATGAGAGATGAGAGTCGTTGGAGTTCTAGTGGTAGCGAGCCCGAAGACGGAGACAGTAGAGATAACTTTATTAATACTGGAACGGCAGTAGAGTAGGAATTGAATGATAAACTGGACTGGAACCAGATGGTGACTAGGCTGAAGAAAAGGGGAGGGGGGGGGGGGGGGGCTGGAATGCACATCCTATTACTAAAGATGCCTCATGATGAGGCTTCTAATACTATGTTGGAGGAAGAGAAATGCAGATGCACACTCCTAGCACTAAGAGCACTGATAGAATAATTTAAATAAACCCTCACAATTAACATGGAGTATAAGTGACTTCATCACTTGGGTCCTTAATATCCCTAATACTATCACAATATAAAAATGTATGAAGGACTTACCTTTCAATAGTGCCCTTATCAATGTGTGATCTGAAATACAGGAATCTTGCTGACTGGGATGGAACCAGATGGAGACTGGATTGGAACAAGTGAGTGGCTGGACCGGAACTGTAGAGTGACCATACTGGAACCGGCAGGTGACCGGACTGGCACTGGTGAGGAGCTAGAAACAAGTCTCTAAATAAGAGTAGACTGGAGCACAGTGATAACTGGCGACTTGCATCAACCAGGCTGGACCTGGATTTGGGCAGACTGGGTCTGTACAGAAATAGAGTACCTGGGTGTGATGTTAGTGTGTATTAGAATGCTTAATATTTGTAGACACTCCCTTACTAATAGGTGTAAGCCTCAATCTTCAGTGATGGTCCCTGGGACCAGGGGGATGCTGGGAAGTGGGTGGTCCAGTGTGCAGTGTGCCTGGAGTTGGTGATGGAATAAAACAGCACAGCAGTGAACTCACATGTCTCTGTGTCCTGATGACTGGATTTACAAACATATGAATAAAACATGGTGTCAGAAGAAGTTTAACTTGGACTGCTAGTGCTCTCAGAGTGTGAAAGAATCTTGCAGAAGTCTGTAAGGCTGTGATACTCAGTGTCTGAAAAGCCTGCCGTGTGCTCCTCTCTTCAAACAGTGAGTAACCATGGATAAACTGGCTCCTCCTACCAGCATGCTGATGTCTGGTAACTTGTCTGAAAACTGGAAAAGATTTAAGCAAAGGTTTAATATATAGCTTGCTGCATGTGGAGCTGATACAGAGGCTGACAAAACTAAGGCATACATTTTCCTCCATGTGATAGGATAGGATGTGCTGGACATTTATAATAGTTTTCAGTTTGATGAGGGGCAGAATATGGTGCTATCTTCTATAATGCAAAAGTTTGAAGATTACTTTGTGCCAAGGAAAAATGTGACATATGAAAGATAAAAGTTTTTCACATGTGATCAGAAGTCTGGAGATGGATTTGATCAGTATGTTACAGAGCTGCAATCACTCAGTAAAACCTGTGAGTTTGGTGATTTAAAGGATTCACTGATTAGAGATCGTATTGTCTGTGGAATACCTGATAATGGACTCAGAGAGAGATTGCTGAGAGAGCAATACCTAACACTAGAAAAGGCAGTGACTATGTGTAGATCTGCAGAAATAACTAGATTTCAAGCCAAAAAGTTACACAAGGAAGCTGATGTACATGTAGTGCAGAAAACAGAGCCAAGCAAACCTCCATTCTCAAGAATGAAGCAGTCTAAGCCACAGTCTAACAAGGAAATGTGTAGTAGATGTGGAAATGCTCACAATCCTAAAATGTGCCTTGCTTATGGTAAAACCTGCATGAAATGTGGTAGACTTAATCACTTTGCCAAATGCTGTAAAATGAAAAGTCAAACAACCAAAGTGCATGCTGTTAAACAAACAGAGGAATTCTTTGTGGATTGCATTGAACTTTGCAGTGCAGATAAGAAAGAATGGATTGTCCCTTTAACTGTAAACGAGATTATCATTCCCTTTAAGCTTGATACTGGCGCGCAGGTGAATTTAATATCGTTCCAAGACTATAAGACTTTTAGAGTAAAACCTAAAATTCATCCAGCCAAAGTGAAAGTTACAGGGTACACTGCGGAGGAAATTCCTGTGAAAGGTACATGCTTAGTGACACTGAATTATAAGGGACAACAGTTTAAAACATCTCTACTGATTGTGGATAAAAATGTGCAACCGATTCTAGGATTAAGTTTCTGTGAGAAACTAAGGCCCTCATTCCGAGTCGTTCGCTCGTTCTTTTTTTTCGCATCGCAGTGAAAATCAGCTTAGAGCGCATGCGCAATGTTCGCACTGCGACTGCACTAAGTAATTCTGCTATGAAGAAAGGATTTTTACTCACGGCTTTTTGTTCGCACCGGCGAACGTAGTGTGATTGACAGGAAATGGGTGTTACTGGGCGGAAACACGGCGTTTTATGGGCGTGTGGTTGAAAACGCTACCGTTTCCGGAAAAAACGCAGGAGTGGCCGGAGAAACGGGGGAGTGTCTGGGCGAACGCTGGGAGTGTTTGTGACGTCAAACCAGGAACGACAAGCACTGAACTGATCGCACAGGCAGAGTAAGTCTGGAGCTACTCTAAAACTGCTAAGTTTTTTTTGTTCGCAATATTGCGTAAACTTCGTTCGCACTTTTAAGATGCTAAGATACACTCCCAGTAGGCGTAGACTAAGCGTGTGTAACTCTGCTAAATTCGCCTTGCGACCGATCAACTCGGAATGAGGGCCTAAGCTTGCTAAAGAAAGTTTTTATGGTGACTTCACAAGTAGAAGATGACTGCAAATCAATGTTTACAGAATACAGAGACTTGTTTGAAGGTCTAGGTAGTTTGCCTGGAGAGCATAAATTAAATCACGCAAGTTTCCTCAGTGATACACCCCTGTAGAAAAGTGCCGTTTGCGCTGAGAGAAAAACTGAAACAAGAGTTAAATCGCATGGAAGCCTTGGGTGTGATACAGAAAGTTGATGAGCCTACTGAATAGGTAAGCTCCTTAGTAATTGTTGAAACGAAAAATGGACAACTCCGAATATGTCTAGGCCCCAGAGATTTAAACAAAGCTATTAAACGAGAACATTTCAAACTACCAACCAGAGATGAAATCATGTCGCAATTTGCGGGAGCAAAATGGTTCAGTAAATTGGACGCGTCTTCAGGATTCTGGCAAATGAAGCTAGATGAGGCCAGCTCAAAGCTTTGTACAGTTAATACACCAGAAGGTCGATACAGATTTCTTCGACTACCATATGGAATATTGGGGCAGATGTATTAACCTGGAGAAGGCATAAGGAAGTGATAAACCAGTGATATGTGCAAGGTGATAAAGGCACCAGCCAATCATCTCCAATATGTAAATTAACAGTTAGGATCTGATTGGCTGGTTCCTTTATCACCTTGCACATATCACTGGTTTATCACTTCCTTATGCCTTCTCCAGGTTAATACATCTGCCCCATTGTCTGCTCCAGAAGTATATCACAAAAAGATACACATGATTTTTGAACATATTCCAGGTGTTGAAACAATGATGGATGACATTATTGTCTGGGGATCTACAAAGGAAGAACATGATTCTAGATTGAGACAAGTAATGGAACTTGTCAAGAAAGTGAATCTAAAGCTAAACAAGGACAAATGTGAATTTGGCGTGAATACACTTACCTTTATGGGCGACGTGGTCTCGGATCAAGGTGTAAAACCAGACCCAAGGAAAATATCAGCCATAGTGAACATGGAACGTCCTAACAACAAAGACGATGTCAGAAGATTCCTAGGAATGATTACTTACTTAGGAAAGTTTATTTCTCAACTCTCTGAACGAACAGCCTCTCTTAGATGGTTGTTGGACAAAGATAACGAGTGGATGTGGTCACATGAACAAGAAGAAAGTTGGCAAAACTTGAAACAGATCATTACAGAGCAACCAGTGCAAAAATTCTTTGATCCTGCGAAAAGAATAAGAATTTCAGCAGATGCTTCGCAATTTGGCCTAGGCTCAGTGCTCTTACAAGAACATGAGGATACATGGCAGCCAGTAATCTATGCATCAAGAGCACTGACAAGTGCTGAAACAAGGTATGCTCAGATAGAAAAAGAACTTCTAGCGATCACATATGCATGTGAGCGATTTCATCAGTTTGTGTATGGTCAAACATTTACAGTGGAAACTGACCACAAGCCATTGATAGCTATCATGACTAAATCATTACATGACTGTCCCATGAGAATTCAACAAATGCTTATCAGACTACAGAAATATGATGTACACTTGCTGTACTGTCCCGGCAAATACATGTACATTGCTGATACACTTTCTCGTGCTGTGGGCAAAAGTGAAGGTTCCAAAAGTCTGATGGATGAAGAGATAGAAGCCCATGTTAATTTGATTGTAGCTTCTCTACCAGTGTCTCTTGCAAGACAAGAACAGATTAGAAAAGAAACTGAGACAGATGACACAATGAAAGTGTTGAAAGATATCATTCTGAAAGGTTGCCCAGCAGAAAAACATGCGTGCCCGCTGTCTATCCAAAATTATTGGATGTACCGCAGTGACCTTACAGTTGTCGATGGTATTATTTACAAAGGCAATAGGTTTGTTATACCTGCACGATTAAGAAAAACTATGCTGTGCAAAATACATGAAGGCCACTTAGGAGAAGAAAAATGTAAGCAGAGAGCGCGTGAAGTTATGTATTGGCCAAGAATAAACCAAGACATAGCACAGACTACAGCTACATGTGAATTATGTCTTACGTATAGATCGAAACAAGTCGAGCCACTGAGTCCTCACGCTGTGCCAGAGAGACCGTACCAGAAAGTTGGCGCAGATTTGTTTGATTGTAATGGGAAAACGTACATAGTCGTGACTGATTATTACTCTAACTACCCTGAGGTGAAGACACTACATACAACTACTAGTAAAGCCGTAATCAATTGCATGAAGTCAATCTTTGCAAGGCATGGTGTTCCTATGGAAGTGTTCACTGACAATGGTCCTCAGTTTTCCAGTGCTGAATTTAGACAATTTGCTGATGAGTGGGAATTTGTCCATACTACGTCAAGTCCCCACTATTCACGCTCAAATGGGTTGGTGGAAAGTTCAGTAAAAACTGTAAAGAGTCTCACGAAAAAAGCTCAAGAAGGTAAAGAAGATTTCTACAAAAGTCTTTTAATCTACCGCAGTACACCTTTACAGAATGGACTTTCTCCTGCACAAATGCTGATGGGAAGGAGGATTAGAGCAAATCTCCCGATACATGATGAACTGCTTAATACACATAACTCAGCGTTGGTCAGACTGAGTAAGGAACGTCAACAGGCGAAACAGAAACTGTTCCATGACAGGCAAGCAAAAAGTTTATCTGATCTAAAATCGGGTGACCAAGTCAGTCTCAGAGATCACGAGAAAGGTATTTGGGTGCAGAAAGGTATTGTGCAAGCACAAGTAGCACCAAGATATTATACTATACGTACAGAGCGTGGAACGGAAGTAAGAAGAAATCGGGTGGATTTAAGATCTCAACCTAACCATAATGAAGACAACATGACTGAAGAATACCCTTCATCTGACATGTATGATGATCCTGATAATGGTGAACCAACCACGATTCTAGAAAGGTCCAACATGGTCGATGAAACACAGACTGTGTATGAAAGACCCAAAAGGGAAATACGCAGACCTGAGAGACTCATTGAAACGTGTTAGATGATGATCTTCTTAATATGACATTGTTAATTGTTGCATTGAAGCGTATAGGGCTTATCTTTAAAGAAAAGAGGATGTGATGTTAGTGTATTAGAATGCTTAATATTTGTAGACACTCCCTTACTAATAGGTGTAAGCCTCAATCTTCAGTGATGGTCCCTGGGACCAGGGGGATGCTGGGAAGTGGGTGGTCCAGTGTGCAGTGTGCCTGGAGTTGGTGATGGAATAAAACAGCACAGCAGTGAACTCACATGTCTCTGTGTCCTGATGACTGGATTTACAAACATATGAACAAAACACTGGGAGCTCAACAATGAACTGTAACTTCAGCAAAATTGAGCCAGCCAGGAGTGGAATTTATAGGGCTGAGCGTTTGGTGATTGGATGCTGCGGTCAGCTGGTCCAGGAACAGTGTTCTGAGTGGTGGAGGAGAGTACAACATGGCCGTGCCCATACTGCGCCCATACTGAGATTTGGAAACTTTGCTGAGCAGCTTGAGCACTAGCACGCTGTTTACACACACTGAGAGCAGAGTGCTTGCGGAGAACCGCTACCATGTCCAGACTGAAAGTGTCCTCTGGGATGTTCATTGTGCCTCAGCTGACCACAGAGATCAATTGTCCAGGTCACAGAGAAGGAGCCCACGATCACAAATCCCTGGGTGCAGGTAAGTTTTATTTAATTTTGTTAATATTAGGGGCAGGAGAGGAGGCTGGGAGCCGGGCAGCAGGCCACATAGGAGGAGATCTGGAGCAGACTCATCAGGGATGGGAGGAGAGGGGACACAGCGGAGGGGGGCCAGCACATGCGCAGGCTCCTCTCAGGGTATTTTTTGCAAAATAAAAATTGATTTCTGATAAGCTCTGTCCCTGCGTGCCTTTTTTTTAATACATTCTTATATTTGCAAATATTGCAATGTGAATGTGATCAATATTTTCATATTACAATCACATTTTATTTGCGACTATTGATAAATATGCCCCTATGGGCTGAAGTGGAAAGCAATGGTGGGTCTCACTGAAATGGGGGATAGGGAGCAAACAGCACTCAATGAGTCTATGCTGAGTCCAAAGGCGAGCTCAGGAAGGAGAGAAACCCCCCCGTGGAGCAAAAGTGTAATGTATATAAATGTATAAAATGTGGGTGTAGTACGGCTGACCGGCGGTCAGTAGACCGCCGGTCAGCTTACCGACGCCGGGATCTCGGCAGCATACCGACGCCGGGATCCGGCGGGGAGGGGCAAGTGCAGCAAGCCCCTTCCGGGCTCGCTGCGCTCGCCACGCTGCGGGCTCGGTGGCGACCTGCGGTCGCCACGGGTTCTATTCCCACTCTATGGGTGTTGTGGACACCCACGAGTGGAAATAGTCCCTGTTGGTCGGCATGCCGACCATCGGGATAGTGAGGGGTAGGGATGCTGGAGGAGGTCATGTGACTGTCGGTCTCCCGACCGCCGGTCACATGAATACCACCCATAAAATGTATCTATGGTTCTATCAATTAAATACAAATCAATAACCCACAAAGGCAAATATTTTGAGGTCCTGGATTCCATTTCCATTGTATAGAATGTGTTTTTGATTGTCTCTAATAATATAATTTCACGTACATGATAACATAGACAATAGCTTTTCCCATAGATCAATATAAATGTACAGAGTGCCCTGCAGAGAGCTGTGGCATCTTGTGCTGGAGATTAAGATCATGTTTCTTTAGAAGATGACTTCATTTAGAAACATATTAATAAGTCAGCCTTCAGTCCCCTAATGTAATGTTCTAAGGTCAGAAATCATCTTAAAGTCTGCTATAGCTAACATGTCTCTACTGGCTTCTCTTTTATGGATGCCTGTACAGGGGCAAACGCAGGATTTAGCGAGGGGGGTTTCCGTTGGGTGGGTGTGTATGTATATGCGCATGTATGTGTAATAAATTATATATATATATATATATATATATATATACACACACACATACATTTATACACACACACACACACAGTCACACACACACACACACACACACACACACACACATATATGTACGGAGGCAGGACGGCACTCATAGAGACTGGTAAACCATAGAAAATCAGCACAGGACGCTGAAGCTGTTTGTCAACGTTTCAGAGTTAGACTCCTTTAAAAGAGTCTAACTCTGAAACGTTGACATACAGCTACAGCGTTCTGTGCTGAATTTCTATGGTTTACCAGTCTCTATGAGTGCCGTCCTGCCTCCGTACATATTATCTGATTCTGACGGGCAACGGAACATGTTGTGCGGTACTAGTAAGGAGTGCCATTCATCATTTACAAACTTACATATACAGCATTTTATTGTATGTACTACACCAGGGCCTGGAGCAGAGTGGCGGCTGCGGCAGTGTGAGGACGGAGAGAGCTGCTGTGGCTGAGCATGCGCAGCCAGCAGCTCCCACAGCACCTGGGACATTCTGTAAGCATAGCGCTCTGCCAGGGCCGGATTGAGGCTTGTGGGGGCAGAGCCGTAACTAGGGGGGGGCTAAGGGGTCACGTGCCCCAGGCGCAGGAGTCGAGGGGGTGCAGGGAACTCTTTCTGGCTCCCTGACAGCTGCTCCTTCACCCCCCCCCCCCCCCGCGATTGCCACCCTCAGCCGCGAATGGTGCCGTTATGGACCCACCGCGGCTGCGTCTCTGTGTCTCCCTCTGCCTGCCTGGCCACCCGCCCGCCGAGTAGTGCCTCCTCCCCGCCCGCATCTTTACCGGCTGGCGGCCGCTGCTTACAGGGGACGGAAACGCGGCTGTGCGCGCACCGTCACCTGCCGCCCCTCTGACATCCGGCACCCGCTGCGAGCCCCGGCACTGGCCTCACTCACTGCACGGAGGCTTGGATTGATCTGCAGTGGTGAGTGGAGGGGCCCGGGGTTTATATATGCACTATAGTAATTTATTATTTTTTTATATATATATATATATATATATATATATATATATATACATATATATATATATATATACATATATATATATATCTATATATATCTATATATATATTTTTATTTTTTTATTTCATAATTTTATTTATTTTCATATATATATATATATATATATATATATATATATAACTTCATGCTAATTATGACGTTTCTGGGATTGCACAAACGTATGCTTCCTGAAGACAGTGTGTGCAATCCCAAAACTTCGTAATTATCATGCAGTACTATTGTGCAGTGTTAAGAAATTAAGGGTCTGTCCACTACTGTGTGGCATAGTCTGTATTTTTAGTTATTGATTTTATTATCATCTTATTCATGTTTATTTATCTATTTTAATTTTTTGTATTTACTTATTTACTTTAACTTTTATTTTAAGTTTTTTTTTTTTTTTTTTTTTTATTTATTATTATTATTATTATTATTATTTTTAATTTATTTATCTATTTTTGGGGGGGGGGGGCGCTAACTTACTGCCTTGCCCCGGGTGCTGAAAATCCTAGTTTCGGCCCTGGTGGGGGCCCCGGGACAACTCACTTGTGGGGGGCCCCACCAATAAATTTGACCATTGCAGCGTATTACATCATGTTTACGACGCTGCTGTCAGATGCTAAATAGAAACATAAACGTAATAATAAAACCATTAGAAAGATGTTAATCACAAAGCTGACAAATACAAACATGGAGGGAATTGCCAACCTCTCATATACTACTATGTAACAGAAAAAAAAGCGGTTTGGCGCTGAATAAAATATATTAGTATTTTATCTAGAGGATATAAAATCTCTAAGATAAATAATAGAAAATCAGAACCACACGAAGCAGTGTGTATCATGAAAAAAATAGATATTGACTTATTTAAGGCATTTTAAGCAATAATACAATATAGGAAACAGGAGGAAAATAAGGGGAAGGAGACCAGGAGAAGAACCGAGAGGAAGTCAGGGGGAAGAACAGAAGGAGCCAGGAGGATGAAAAGGGGTAGACATTAGGGGACTTAGGGGAATAACAGAGAGTGATAGGGAGACAGGGGGAAATTAGGGGTACAGAAGGGAAAGAACAGGGGGCGATAGGAGGAAGACAGGAGATAGGAGGCACCTCCACAACAGTCACATAAAAAAAAAAAGTGTGGCTGCACCTCGGACCCCACGTGGAATGTTTGCTCAGGCGAACAGGGAGAGCTGTGAGGAATGAGACAAACAGGAGGAGATTAGGGATGTGCACTTGAAATTTTTCGGGTTTTGTGTTTTGGTTTTGGGTTCGGTTCCGCGGCCGTGTTTTGGGTTCGACCGCGTTTTGGCAAAACCTCACCGAATTTTTTTTTGTCGGATTCGGGTGTGTTTTGGATTCGGGTGTTTTTTTCAAAAAACCCTAAAAAACAGCTTAAATCATAGAATTTGGGGGTCATTTTGATCCCAAAGTATTATTAACCTCAAAAACCATAATTTCCACTCATTTTCAGTCTATTCTGAATACCTCACACCTCACAATATTATTTTTAGTCCTAAAATTTGCACCGAGGTCGCTGGATGACTAAGCTAAGCGACCCTAGTGGCCGACACAAACACCTGGCCCATCTAGGAGTGGCACTGCAGTGTCACGCAGGATGGCCCTTCCAAAAAACACTCCCCAAACAGCACATGACGCAAAGAAGAAAAAAAGAGGCGCAATGAGGTAGCTGTGTGAGTAAGATAAGCGACCCTAGTGGCCGACACAAACACCTGGCCCATCTAGGAGTGGCACTGCAGTGTCACGCAGGATGGCCCTTTCAAAAAACACTCCCCAAACAGCACATGACGCAAAGAAGAAAAAAAGAGGCGCAATGAGGTAGCTGTGTGAGTAAGCTAAGCGACCCTAGTGGCCGACACAAACACCTGGCCCATCTAGGAGTGGCACTGCAGTGTCACGCAGGATCGCCCTTCCAAAAAACACTCCCCAAACAGCACATGACGCAAAGAAGAAAAAAAGAGGCGCAATGAGGTAGCTGTGTGAGTAAGCTAAGCGACCCTAGTGGCCGACACAAACACCTGGCCCATCTAGGAGTGGCACTGCAGTGTCACGCAGGATGGCCCTACCAAAAAACACTCCCCAAACAGCACATGACGCAAAGAAGAAAAAAAGAGGCGCAATGAGGTAGCTGTGTGAGTAAGCTAAGCGACCCTAGTGGCCGACACAAACACCTGGCCCATCTAGGAGTGTCACGGCAGTGTCACGCAGGATGGCCCTTCCAAAAAACACTCCCCAAACAGCACATGACGCAAAGAAGAAAAAAAGAGGCGCAATGAGGTAGCTGTGTGAGTAAGATAAGCGACCCTAGTGGCCGACACAAACACCTGGCCCATCTAGGAGTGGCACTGCAGTGTCACGCAGGATGGCCCTTCCAAATAACACTCCCCAAACAGCACATGACGCAAAGAAGAAAAAAAGAGGCGCAATGAGGTAGCTGTGTGAGTAAGATAAGCGACCCTAGTGGCCGACACAAACACCTGGCCCATCTAGGAGTGGCACTGCAGTGTCACGCAGGATGGCCCTTCCAAAAAACACTCCCCAAACAGCACATGACGCAAAGAAGAAAAAAAAGAGGCGCCATGAGGTAGTTGTGTGAGTAAGCTAAGCGACCCTAGTGGCCGACACAAACACCTGGCCCATCTAGGAGTGGCACTGCAGTGTCACGCAGGATGGCCCTTCCAAAAAACACTCCCCAATGATAATGAGATGAAATCAATATATATTATATCACACTAGTACTGCAGCCGGACAGGTAGATATATTTATTATGTAATGACTGATGACGGACCTGCTGGACACTGTCAGCTCAGCAGCACCGCAGACTGCTACAGTAAGCTACTATAGTAGTATGTATAAAGAAGAAAGAAAAGAAAAAAAACACGGGTAGGTGGTATACAATTATGGATGGACGAGCGACTGCCGACACAGAGGTAGCTACAGCCGTGGACTACCGTACTGTGTCTGCTGCTAATATAGACTGGATGATAATGAGATGAAATCAATATATATATATATATATAATATCACTAGTACTGCAGCCGGACAGGTATATATATTTATTATGTAATGACTGATGACGGACCTGCTGGACACTGTCAGCTCAGCAGCACCGCAGACTGCTACAGTAAGCTACTATAGTAGTATGTATAAAGAAGAAAGAAAAAAAAAAAACACGGGTAGGTGGTATACAATTATGGATGGACGAGCGACTGCCGACACAGAGGTAGCTACAGCCGTGGACTACCGTACTGTGTCTGCTGCTAATATAGACTGGATGATAATGAGATGAAATCAATATATATATATATATATAATATCACTAGTACTGCAGCCGGACAGGTATATATATTTATTATGTAATGACTGATGACGGACCTGCTGGACACTGTCAGCTCAGCAGCACCGCAGACTGCTACAGTAAGCTACTATAGTAGTATGTATAAAGAAGAAAGAAAAAAAAAAAACACGGGTAGGTGGTATACAATTATGGATGGACGAGCGACTGCCGACACAGAGGTAGCTACAGCCGTGGACTACCGTACTGTGTCTGCTGCTAATATAGACTGGATGATAATGAGATGAAATCAATATATATATATATAATATCACTAGTACTGCAGCCGGACAGGTATATATATTTATTATGTAATGACTGATGACGGACCTGCTGGACACTGTCAGCTCAGCAGCACCGCAGACTGCTACAGTAAGCTACTATAGTAGTATGTATAAAGAAGAAAGAAAAAAAAAAAACACGGGTAGGTGGTATACAATTATGGATGGACGAGCGACTGCCGACACAGAGGTAGCTACAGCCGTGGACTACCGTACTGTGTCTGCTGCTAATATAGACTGGATGATAATGAGATGAAATCAATATATATATATATAATATCACTAGTACTGCAGCCGGACAGGTATATATATTTATTATGTAATGACTGATGACGGACCTGCTGGACACTGTCAGCTCAGCAGCACCGCAGACTGCTACAGTAAGCTACTATAGTAGTATGTATAAAGAAGAAAGAAAAAAAAAAACCACGGGTAGGTGGTATACAATTATGGATGGACGAGCGACTGCCGACACAGAGGTAGCTACAGCCGTGGACTACCGTACTGTGTCTGCTGCTAATATAGACTGGATGATAATGAGATGAAATCAATATATATATATATAATATCACTAGTACTGCAGCCGGACAGGTATATATATTTATTATGTAATGACTGATGACGGACCTGCTGGACACTGTCAGCTCAGCAGCACCGCAGACTGCTACAGTAAGCTACTATAGTAGTATGTATAAAGAAGAAAGAAAAAAAAAAAAACCACGGGTAGGTGGTATACAATATTATATATATATTATATACAATTATATATATATATATATATATATATATATATTAAACTCACTGGTGGTGATTATTAAACTGGTGGTCAGGTCACTGGTCACACTATCAGCAACTTGCAAGTAGTACTCCTAAGCAGACAATCACAATATATATTATACTGGTGGTCAGTGTGGTCACAATGGCAGTGTGGCACTCTGGCAGCAAAAGTGTGCACTGTACGTTATATGTACTCCTGAGTCCTGCTCTCAGACTCTAACTGCTCCCCACTGTCAGTGTCTCCCCCACAAGTCAGATAATACAGTCACACTATCTATCACTTTAGCAAGTAACTACTAGTACTCCTCCTAATGCTCCCCAAAATTACTACTGTGTCTCTCTCTACTGTCTCACTCTCTTCTCTATAAACGGAGAGGACGCCAGCCACGTCCTCTCCCTATGAATCTCAATGCACGTGTGAAAATGGCGGCGACGCGCGGCTCCTTATATAGAATCCGAGTCTCGCGATAGAATCCGAGCCTCGCGAGAATCCGACAGCGGGATGATGACGTTCGGGCGCGCTCGGGTTAACCGAGCAAGGCGGGAAGATCCGAGTCGCTCGGCCCCGTGTAAAAAAAACTGAAGTTCGGGCGGGTTCGGATTCCGAGGAACCGAACCCGCTCATCCCTAGAGGAGATGTGAGGAACACAGGAGGAGACAGGAAGAACACAGGAAATAACGGGAAGATGGGAAGAAAGCAAATGAAAAAAAGCCCAAAATACGTACCTATAAACACGCAAATTAGCATGACTAGCACTAAGGCAGTAGATAACCTGCGGGTCAGCACAAAAGAGAGGCAACTATCAGTTTAGCATAAGAGGGAGCATTGTCTCACAGGCATCACTGGGACAATCAGCCAGCACTTTCCGGGAGCATCTGGAGAGGTGTATGGAGGGCTGGGGGTCTGCAAGTGATAGGAGGCAGCTAGGAATCCACTGTTACAGAAGGCAGACTCATGAGAGATACTGGAGGAGGAGGGATGGAGAGAGATAGGAGGGATGGTGGAGACACAGGTGTGAGACAGGAGCCAGATACAGAGACTCAGGGAGAGATAGAAAACAGAAGGAGAGACAGCACATTGCAGTGAGTGCAGGGAGAGACAGGCAGCACACAGGAAAGCTGCTGTACTGGTGGGACAAGATAGCAGAGTACTATTTTTTTAGAGGGGGCATGCACACCTCCTGGAATTGGCCACGCCCCCTCTCGGCGGCCGTGTATCTTTGAAGGCCCATCAGTATGGGTGGGTCCCTTCTGTCTACTGCCCTCATCCTTTTCCACCCACTCCTTTACACACTTACAGTGGTGATGGCAGCAGAGTGTGCTCCTAATGCCCAGCAGTTCTCCTGTGCTCTGCGCAGTGATGTTTGCTGGCTCTGCTTCCGGGTCACGTGTTTGGTTCATGGGAGGGGAGATGCTGTGTGCCGAGTTGCCCAATGATGTGATGCTTCCGGGAGCCGGCCATGGAAGGTGCAGAGCAGGATGGGTCGGGACAGTGTTTGCGGCAGTGTGGGGACTCCTAGACAACCGCCCGTCCTCCCCGCCTATAGTCCGGCCAGAGAGTCTCAGATGTTGCTGCAGCTCCGCGACCGCGATCGCGGCTATTGCTGAGACGGAGACACAGCTGTCTCTGTCTCAAAAGGTTTTTTAGGGTCATCAGGGGGGGTTTCCAGGTACTCGGAAACCCCCCCTACGTGCGCCACTGCTGTACATTTCCTCATAGGTGTTGTAGATCCATTCAACACACACAAATAAAGTATACAATGTGCACAATACGTAGTGATACCAATTCCCAAGGAGGTATTCCTCACCCTTCTACCAAGACGGATGTGGTATGGAGGGTCGACAGTAACTAGGTCAACAGTGTCTAGGTCGATCACTATTGGTCAACAGTAACTAGGTTGACAGGGTCTCTAGGTCAACAGGGTCTCTAGGTCGGCAGGTCAAAAGGTCGACATTATTTTTTAATGGCTTTTTTTTGTGTCATTTTCTCCGTACAGTGACCGGGAATTAGTGCACCGTGTCCCCTCGCATGGCGAGTGAACTTCGGGCAAGGAGCTCCGCTAGGCACAGGTTACTATTCCCAATCATAGTCCGCGTGGATCGTTAAGTATGAAAAAGTAAAAAAAAAAATGTGAAAAACTCATGTCGACCTTTTGACCTGTTGACCTAGGACATGTTGACCTAGACACCCTGTCGACCTAGTTACGATCGACCACTAGTGGTCGACCTAGACACTGTCGACTCAGAGACCGGAAACCCACCAAGACATAGAATGCTCACAGAAAAAAGGATTACGGCTTCACCAGCTCTTTCAAAGAATAATGGAAATGTTACACTCCTGATTGCGGGGGCTGCAGGACACTCCACGTCCCAATTAGGTGGTTGTTTTCCACACCGCACCACTCTGCTATGGATCTTGTATGCAGTCTCCTCAGATAAACACTCACTGGGAATACCCCAAAAATAGAGGAGAAATTATAAATAGTGTCATACCATTCAATGAAAAATAAACCTGAAAAGCATCATAAAAACTGGTAAAATCTCTAAAGTAAATGGCATTCACAAAGAACAGGAATCCCCAAGTGGCTGAAAATAAGACAATTACCAGCTAAAGACTATGGGGGATATTCAGAGTTATTAGCAAACCAATAAAATTAGTAATTGGGCAACACCATGTGCACTGCAGGTAGGGCAGATGTAACATGTGCAGAGAGAGTTACATTTGGGTGGGTTATATTGTTTCTGTGCATTGTAAATACTGTCTGCTTTATTTTTACATTGCAGTTTAAATTTCAGTTTGAAAACACCCCACCCAAATCTAACTCTCTCTGAACGTGTTACATCTGCCCCACCTGCAGCACAACATGGTTTTGCCCAATTGCTAACTTTTTTTGGTTTGCTAACAACTCCGAATAACCCCCTATGTCAGATCCGTCTCCCACTACATCTCTTGGGGATCCCTCGTGGAAAATTTGTAGGGTTTGAGCACAGCATATTTATTTATTTATTTATTTATTAACAGTTTCTTATATAGTGCAGCAAATTCCATTGTGCTTTACAACTGGACACAAATGAGAAGACAAAACTGGGCAAGCTTACAATCTATACAATCTATATAAAGCGAAGTCAGGCCTATGATCATTACCTTTCTCAAGCAGAGTGATTTGAATGTGGTAGATTGGTAAATTGGTCATCAACTTTGCTGTGGAAGTCTCCGTTGCCTACACTGATTGAAAGTTTTTATGAGGGATTTTAAATTTCAATTCAGTTCAACTTGCAGGACTTACCACTTGGCTGCAGCTCTGTTCTTAGCTATTCAATAGCTGCACGCTACCCTGCACGGTGCATTTAATGCAGATTTTCCATGCAGCCTCAGGAGCTGTGAAGAAAAATCTGTGTTAACTGCACCCTCTAGGGCAGAGGTTCCCAAACTGTGTGCCGTGGCTCCCTGGGGTGCCTCGGGACACTTGCAGGGGTGCCCTGCGTTGGTGGTCCAGGACCAATTCAAATTATTCATGGTAAATATAATAGGCAAAACCAGTGCTGGTGGCTGCCAGTCATAAAATATGTGGCCAAACAGAAGCAAATCTCGTCCCTCACCACACAACTGACCCTAAGGATGACATATAAGCGCGATCTACTTAATGTAATACTGTATTTCTTTCTAAATTTCTCAATAAGAAATTTTTGGCCTAGGGGTGCCGTGAAAAAAATTCTGATATTCTAGGGTGCCGTGATTCAAAAAAGTTTGAAACCGCTGCTCTAGGGTTTACCAAGGGGGGTAATTCTATAGCTCCGGACACTTTACATGGGAGGTGTTTTGTTCATACGTTTGTAAATCCAGTCATCAGGACACAGAGACATGTGAGTTCACTGCTGTGCTGTTTATTTCCTCCAACTCCAGGCACACTGCACACTGGACCACCCACTTCCCAGCATCCCCCTGGTCCCAGGAACGATCACTGAAGATTCAGGCTTACACATATTAGTAAGGGAGTGTCTACAAATATTAAGCATTCTAATACACTAACATCACATCCTCTTTTCTTTAAAGATAAGCCCTATACGCTTCAATGCAACAATTAACAACGTCATATTAAGATCATCATCTAACACGTTTCAATGAGTCTCTCAGGTCTGCGTATTTCCCTTTTGGGTCTTTCATACACAGTCTGTGTTTCATCGACCATGTTGGACCTTTCTAGAATCGTGGTTGGTTCACCATTATCAGGATCATCATACATGTCAGATGAAGGGTATTCTTCAGTCATGTTGTCTTCATTATGGTTAGGTTGAGATCTTAAATCCACCCGATTTCTTCTTACTTCCGTTCCACGCTCTGTACGTATAGTATAAGATCTTGGTGCTACTTGTGCTTGCACAATACCTTTCTGCACCCAAATACCTTTCTCGTGATCTCTGAGATGGACTTGGTCACCCGATTTTAGATCAGATAAGCGTTTTGTTCGTCTGTCATGGAACAGTTTCTGTTTCGCCTGTTGACGTTCCTTACTCAGTCTGACCAACACTGAGTTATGTGTATTAAGCAGTTCATCATGTATCGGGAGATTTGCTCTAATCCTCCTTCCCATCAGCATTTGTGCAGGAGAAGGTCCATTCTGTAAAGGTGTACTGCGGTAGATTAAAAGACTTTTGTAGAAATCTTCTTTACCTTCTTGAGCTTTTTTCATGAGACTCTTTACAGTTTTTACTGAACTTTCCACCAACCCATTTGAGCGTGGATAGTGGGGATTTGACGTAGTATGGACAAATTCCCACTCATCAGCAAATTGTCTAAATTCAGCACTGGAAAACTGAGGACCATTGTCAGTGAACACTTCCATAGGAACCCCAAGCCTTGCAAAGATTGACTTCATGCAATTGATTACGGCTTTACTAGTAGTTGTATGTAGTGTCTTCACCTCAGGGTAGTTAGAGTAATAATCAGTCACGACAATGTACAATTTCCCATTACAATCAAACAAATCTGCGCCAACTTTCTGGTACGGTCTCTCTGGCACTGCGTGAGGACTCAGTGGCTCGAGTTGTTGTTTCGGTCTATACGTAAGACACAATTCACATGTAGCTGTAGTCTGTGCTATGTCTTGGTTCATTCTTGGCCAATACATAACTTCACGCACTCTCCGCTTACATTTTTCTTCTCCTAAGTGGCCTTCATGTATCTTGCACAGCATAGTTTTTCTTAGTCGTGCAGGTATGACAAACCTATTGCCTTTGTAAATAATACCATCGACAACTGTAAGGTCACTGCGGTACATCCAATAATTATGGATAGGGGGGCGTGGCCTGGCTGTGATTGCAGGAGGTTGTGCAGCACTAGTACTCCTGCCATAATAGTAGTTATAACTGCTTAATAAGCGCATTTTCCTGGGAATTATTGCCCACCCTTGTCTGCTCGGGCCCCCCCAGCACTGACCAGGGCGGTTGCGGAGCCGGCGGTTGCCTTCTGGACCCGTGCGGGTTGCGGCCTGCCCTGCCAACTGGAGCCGGTACCTCGCGCCTGGAGCTACCCCGGACCGGAAGTGCGGTGCCCCGCGGCGGAGAGCCTGTCCGGAGCTGTCCCCTTCATCCCTGGAGCCCCCTCACTCCTCACCTCGTCTTGGTGAGTCTCTCCCCTGCTGATCCGCTCCGAGCGGCGGTCCCCTGTGAGCCCGGCGGTAAGCTCCGTGATACGGGGGAGCGCGGCGCCGGTCACGTGGTGCCGCTCCCGGGGCCGGGCGCGGCCGCCGCTGCCCCCAGCGCTCACCGCGCGTCTCCTGAGGCCCCACCTGGGCTCCGGGGACGCCCGCCACTGCCACCAACGAATTCCTTCCGCAAGCAGGGGCTACATGAGGCCTATTGCAGGCTTTGGGACACAATAACCTGGCGGCGCCATCTTGGATCCTGGAACATACTACAGGCAATTGGGAATAGAAGCCTGGCGGCGCCATCTTTATTCCTGGAAAGGTGCCCACACTGATAGACACTGTCCTGGGGTGATCCACTGCCCTGCTGCCACCTATGGTGTTGGTGTCAGGGGCTGTTGGCACAGAATTCCAGCCACCCCTCTAGTTATATGGAACGATCTAAGCCTGACTGCACACTCTTCGCCTGACATAAGGAATTGAAGCTCCCTCTTGTGGGTCCCTTTTGAATCTCACCTCCACTACTGTTACACTTGCCTGTATTATAACAAACCAATTCGCCTACAAACAGTCACCGCCGTGTGACCACCATGTCCCCACCCAAACGGGAATAGATGCCTCCTCCGGCAGTCATGTAAGGCCGCCTCGAGGGATGATGGCTGACGCCTTCTGACACGTACTACCACCAAAACGACCACAGATCTGTCTTGCTGATTCTGCAGTCTTTCGCTAGGCCCAGCACGATAACGCATCCACTCCGACATGACTGTAACTATGCTATCTACCGTACGTACCCGCCACCGCACCTGACACTCTCTTCTACATGGTGGCGACATTGGGATCTGTGAATATCAACCCCAAGCTTTGGGATATGGGACCGAGAGAGTGATCAAGGGGTGATCTGTGGTACTGAGCCGCCCAATACCCCTGCTCCAGCGCTAGTCGTGCAGGTTTCGACGATCCTATCCCCTTCTTATTATCCATGAGTCGCAGGAAACGTAGGGGAGTTAAAACCTCTATTTGTCAGTCCGAAGTCACCCCCCGCTCAGACCTAAGACGGTTTCTCAATCTCCGGAAAGATACAGATATGTCGACTCCATCGACGCCTTCCTCTCCGGCTCAACCCGAGAGGTCGGAGACGCAAGGCGAAACCAGGGTGACTACACCAGATAGGAACTCCGCTGGACAGCAAGATATGCAGAAAGTCCTCACCCTCTTACAGACCTTGCCCACTAAGGCGGACTTCACATCTTTGGAGAGTAAACTTCGGGACGTAGTCCACTCTGAGGTGTCCTCACTTCGGTCTGAACTGACTCAGCTGGGTTCTCGTATCGAATCATTGGAGACCAGGGGAGATGAATCCAACGCTTTTCAACACGCATTGGTGGATACAATCAGACTTCAAGCAGAAGAGATCCAGAGCCTGCACGACCATCTTGATGATATAGATAACAGGGGACGTAGGAACAACCTGCGAGTGAGGGGCACCCCTGAAGACATACCACAGCAAAGCATCCCAGATGTCCTCAACAAGATTTTTGGTGCAGTCCTGGAAACAGACCCAAACGACCCCATTGTATTCGACAGGGCACACAGAGCACTGCGTCCCAGAGGCCTGCAGACCGAACGACCAAGAGATATCATTTGCCGGCTTCACTACTACAGCCAAAAAGAAGAGATAATTAGGAAACTCCGGAACTCCGGTGACCTAGACTTCAATGGCTCACCTATCCAGGTCTTCCAAGATCTTTCTCGGCACACTCTACAGTCTAGACGTCAATTAAAGCCCCTAACCGATGCCCTCCGTAAAAACAACATCAGATACAGGTGGGGATTTCCTTTCAGCATTACAGCAACCAATGACGGCCGGTCTGCCACGATTCGGACCCCTGAAGATGTCGCCCCCTTCTGCTCCACCCTATCTATTGACCCTGTGCAGGTCCCTGAGTGGCAATCCGTGGGCTTGAGGATCCGCCCCCCCCAACCCCCCCGGGCTGACATACCTTTCCAAACAGTGGGATCTCCTTCAGCAGCACAGAAACGGAACCGCTCCCTTCCGTCCCCTCCATCTTCATCCTCCTCCTCGGCTGCGTAGACCTGACTACCCCACCTTTAGAATGGCAACTTTTTCCCGCTACGCGAGATTGACTGACATACAGAGGACTGCTTCATTATGTCGTGACTCCATGGGAGGGGCCACTGCTCCTACATGAAGACTTCCTCCCTGAGACACCTTGCAGATGAGGGGCGTGATGCCTCTCGGACCCCCGTCTCTATATTCGATAGTCTCATCATGCCCGAGGGACCTAGACATTTTAATTTCCTGAATAGAGTGGGATTTCCGCAACTCTGCCACGGTCTCTACTTCCTTAACATAGTTCGGGTGATGTACTGTTTCTATTGTTGTGACATGCAATGTTCATATTTTTGTGGTCGCTAATTATGATCCATTGATGTGGTTCGTGTTGGAGGGCTGATCCGTCCCTCCCTTGTTACCCCTTTTGCACCGCGATGTTTGGTCCTGGAACGATCGATGGGAACTCTGTCCCCATTGTTCGTACCACCAGGAGCGGTGTTATGCTTTCACTTGTTCAACTGTTCTATATTGTTATGCCTTTCTGTTCTGTTGATCTCTCTCTGTCCTCTTCTTTTTCCCCTCCTCTTTTTCAGGTTCTCCCTTCCCTTCCAGAATTACCTAGACTCACCAACGCCCAAACCCTACTCTATGCTGCTGGGACCTCTGTGAGACCAGATCCACTATTTCTCTTTGGAACGGGTAAATGGCGCTACTAAAAGTGGTTTCTATTAATGCCCGGGGACTCAACATTCCTGAGAGACGGTCAAGGGCCTTACGAGAATTGAAAGCCGAAAAAGCAGATGTTGCCTTTGTGCAAGAAACCCACTTTAAAGAGGGGGTGGCCCCCTCTCTCAGGAATCGAGACTTCCCTACAGGGTATTTCTCCAACAACGTTGATGGTAAGACTTTGGGGGTAGCGATTCTGTTTGCTAAACATGTTGCCCTTGCGGATGTTGTTTGCCATCAACTTGTCCCCGGCAGGGCTCTGCTTTTAAATTGCACTATCGCCAATAGAGCTCTTACATTTCTTAATGCTTATGCCCCTAACAAGGCACAGCCAGGCTTCTTGGAAAGAGTCCTCACCCTAGCCCAACCACACATTACTGGGATTTTGCTTTTTGGCGGGGATTTAAACTGGTCTTTGGAGCCCCGATTAGACTCCTCCAACCCCTCCCCTAGATATTCGGATAAACTACACCGTAGGGTCCGGAGGATTCTACATAACTTTCAACTCATTGACGTCTGGAGGATACAACACCCCTCCACTCGGGATTTTACCTTTTATTCACACCCTCACAACACTTACACTAGGATTGACTACTTATTTATCCCCCATAGATTTTTGCACCTGGCTGAGGCTTCTGCTGTGGGCAGCATGTCCTGGACAGATCATGCTCCTGTATCTCTGGGGGTTCGCTTGTCCCCCGCTCGCCCGAATTCTTATACGTGGAGATTAAACGAGATGATCATCCAGGATCCCGGCTGCCAGCAGCAGATCAGGGAGGCTATAGCCGACTATATTGATGTTAACGACACAGAAGGGATCTCTAAAGTGGTAGTCTGGGAGGCCCACAAATGTGTAATAAGGGGAAAACTCATTCAACTAGGCGCCCATAGGAAAAAGCGACATATGGCGGCACGGGAGGCCTTGTTACAAAAAATTCAAGCCTTAGAACTTCTCCATAAATCCACCATGTCAAATGATAATCTTCAATCATTACTAATGGCTCGGAAGGAATTAGACTCGCTTATGTCCCATAGGTTGAAATTAGAGGCTAGAAAATGCCGTAGTCGTTATTTTCTATGGGGGAACAAGCCAGGGAAGCTGCTGGCTCGGGCTCTCCAGGCTCAACGTGCGGCATCTTTTATATCTAAAGTTAAATCGCACACGGGAACAACACAACACACCACGACAGAGATAGCAGCAGCCTTCCGACATTATTACACCCAGTTATACAATCTAAGAGGCTCCACGGAGGTCGGATCCAACCTCTCCCGAAAGGCCTCTATCGCAGAGTTTTTACGTGAAATTAATTTCCCCACTCTTACACCAGAAGAAGTCGAGTCACTTGAGGACCCCTACACTCTGGCAGAGCTTGAAGAAGCTATTAAAACCACCCCTAATGGCAGGAGTCCGGGCCCTGACGGCTTCTCTTTAGCCTATTATAAGACATTTGGAGATGTTTTACTACCTCTGATGCTTAGAGCTTTTAATCAGGTTTCAGACCAGTCCTCCTTCTCTCCCCAGTCTATGCTCGCACATATCACAGTGATCCATAAGGAGGGCAAGGATCCGACCCAATGTTCCAGTTATAGACCCATTTCCCTGCTAAATGTAGACTTAAAGCTTTTCGCAAAATTAATGGCGAACCGGTTAAAACTCTTTCTTCCAAAACTGATACACCCGGACCAGGTGGGGTTCGTTCCGGGCCGCGAGGCCAGAGATAACACCACGAAGGTTCTGGACTTAATTTATTACGCATCAACTTGTAAATCCCTTTCATTCTCCTCTCAACAGACGCAGAAAAAGCGTTCGACAGAGTGGACTGGAACTTCCTGTTGGGGGTGCTGGAGCACATGGGCCTGGGCCTGGTGGGCCTCCAGAGAATTAGGGCCCTGTACTCTGGTCCCGCGGCTCGCGTTCGTATCAATGGTGAACTGTCGGACACATTCCAGATACGGAATGGCACTCGTCAGGGGTGTCCTCTGTCGCCGCTTATTTTTGTGCTTTGCATGGAGGCCCTGGCGAGGGCCATTCGCCAGAATGTTAACATCACAGGGTTGCAGGTGGGGACGACGGAGTACAAGCTCGCCCTGTTTGCGGATGACCTCCTTGCAGTGATTTCTAATCCCCTGACCTCTATACCCAACCTTCTTAAAGAATTTAAACGTTTTGGAACTCTCTCCAATTTTAAAATTAATTTATCTAAATCTACAGCATTGAATTTAACACTAGATCAGACCAGCCTCCAAGTACTACAATCTATCTCGCCCTTTGCATGGCATCCAACACAATTAAAATATTTAGGAGTAATCCTACACAGAGATCTTCCCCAGATTTACCAACTGAATTTCCCCCCACTCCTATCAAAACTTCAATCTGATCTCTCCAAATGGGGTGGGAAAAAAATTTCATGGATAGGGAGAATAGCAGTAATCAAAATGAATATTTTACCCAGAATTCTTTACCTGTTACAAACTCTACCTGTTGCTATTCCTCGATCATGGTTTCTCTTACTGCAACGAAAGATTAGAGACTACATTTGGGCGGGGCGAAAACCCCGATTTAAGCATGAGATTCTCTTTAGACGGAAACATCAAGGAGGCCTCCAGCTTCCCCACTTCCTATCCTACTACCATGCAGTACTCCTTACGAGGGTAATGGAGTGGAGTAGTGAACTCCACAGGAAACAATGGGTAGACATTGAACTGGCCTCTCTTCCATCTCTTAGCTCGAACTCCCCTTGGCTTTCTAAAGTCCCCCAGGTATTGCACCCGCTAGCTGGACCCATCTTTACGTGTTGGCGTCTCTTACGCTCCCTTCCTCATGTTTCAGCGCATCCTTCCCCACTCTCACCGCTGTTTGGAAATCCTGAGTTTCCCCCGGGATGCCACTCCCTGTCGTTCCGTTCATGGCAGGAAAGGGGCATCCTGAGAACTAACCAACTGCTGGACTCATCCGGCATAATACCTTTTCCCGAACTGCAAACTAAATGGAATCTACCCAATAAAGAAATCTGGAGATATCTCCAAATTAAACATTACCTACAGACTTTTTGCACTTCTGGAAAGGGTATACGAGCTCTGACTTTGTTTGAGCAGATGTGCCTCTCCCACACATACCCTAGGCATACTCTTTCCACGTTTTACAAATGGATATTGAATCACAGATTTTCCTCCCAACCTAAATTTGTCAGGGATTGGGAATTAGACCTTGGGGGTTTGGTGAACACAGACGACTGGGAAGGTATTTATAAAAATACTTTCTCATTAACTACCAATGTGTTAGTCTTGGAAACTCACTACAAAGTACTTACAAGGTGGTATAGATGCCCAAATATCCTTGCGAAAATCTATCCTGGAGTACCCAACACGTGTTGGAGATGCGGGATAGCAGTGGGCACCCCACTACATATATGGTGGGAATGCTCGCTCTTGCAACCGTATTGGTGCAAGGTGGTTGAGACAGCTAGTATTATCCTCGGTGAGGACTTACCCTTTTGCCCTAGTTTTTGGTTATTAAATCTCACGCGTACACCTAGATATCATCTCAAGAAATCACTTCTTCGCCATATTTTAAGTGCCTCTAAGGCAGTGATCCCGGTTCACTGGAAATCAACAGTGTCCCCCACTATGAAAGAATGGAACGCCCGCTTAGATCACTATATGGCAATGGAGGACCTCATTTTGTCTTTGGAAATGAGAAACACTTCCTTCATTGCTACTTGGAGCCCTTGGCTGGAATATAAAGCGACAACCCATTACAAATCTTCTCGTTAAGAGAAAACCACCTCTTTTTACCTCCAGAAGCCACCTGGTATAAGTCACGGTTAAAGCCCCTTAGGACGGGAAGAGAGAACCCCCCCCCCCTCGCCCCCCCCTCCCTAAATCTTGTCTGTCTACGCTATCCTTCTCTCTACTCCTCTACTCTGAGAGTAACACTACACCTTATCCCTTTGTCTTTCTCTCTGTCTCTCGCTACCCTTCTTTCCTCTCCTACTTCTACTCTTTCCCTTCGATTTAAGAAGTTATAATTCATGAAACATTTATGGTTCTTACTCCTCTTTTTTTTTGTGTTTATTTCTCTTTTTTCTGGAGATACGATACGTTTGTGGAAAGGCGATATCCCCTTTCCAGGTCTCTTTATTATGCATGATGTTGAGTATCTCCGGATGATGTATCTCTGAAGTTACTAGATGCTATTGAAATGTTTCTGCAACTTTTTGTTTTCTGTCACTATGAAACTTCAATAAAAATTTATTTGCAAAAAAAAATAATTATGGATAGACAGCGGGCACGCATGTTTTTCTGCTGGCCAACCTTTCAGAATGATATCTTTCAACACTTTCATTGTGTCATCTGTCTCAGTTTCTTTCCTAATCTGTTCTTGTCTTGCAAGAGACACTGGTAGAGAAGCTACGATCAAATTAACATAGGCTTCTATCTCTTCATCCATCAGACTTTTGGAACCTTCACTTTTGTCCACAGCACGATAAAGTGTATCAGCAACGTACATGTATTTGCCGGGACAGTACAGCAAGTGTACATCATATTTCTGTAGTCTGATAAGCATTCGTTGAATTCTCATGGGACAGTCATGTAATGATTTAGTCATGATAGCTATCAATGGCTTGTGGTCAGTTTCCACTGTAAATGTTTGACCATACACAAACTGATGAAATCGCTCACATGCATATGTGATCGCTAGAAGTTCTTTTTCTATCTGAGCATACCTTGTTTCTGCACTGGTCAGTGCTCTTGATGCATAGATTACTGGCTGCCATGTATCCTCATGTTCTTGTAACAGCACTGAGCTTAGGCCAAATTGCGAAGCAACTGCTGAAATTCTTATTCTTTTCGCAGGATCAAAGAATTTTAGCACTGGTTGCTCTGTAATGATCTGTTTCAAGTTTTGCCAACTTTCTTCTTGTTCATGTGACCACATCCACTCGTTATCTTTGTCCAACAACCATCTAAGAGAGGCTGTTCGTTCAGAGAGTTGAGAAATAAACTTTTCTAAGTAAGTAATCATTCCTAGGAATCTTCTGACGTCGTCTTTGTTGTTAGGACGTTCCATGTTCACTATGGCTGATATTTTCCTTGGGTCTGGTTTTACACCTTGATCCGAAACCATGTCTCCCATAAAGGTAAGTGTATTCACGCCAAATTCACATTTGTCCTTGTTTAGCTTTAGATTCACTTTCTTGACAAGTTCCATTACTTGTCTCAATCTAGAATCATGTTCTTCCTTTGTAGATCCCCAGACAATAATGGCATCCATCATTGTTTCAACACCTGGAATATGTTCAAAAATCATGTGTATCTTTTTGTGATATACTTCTGGAGCAGACAATATTCCATATGGTAGTCGAAGAAATCTGTATCGACCTTCTGGTGTATTAAATGTACAAAGCTTTGAGCTGGCCTCATCTAGCTTCATTTGCCAGAATCCTGAAGACGCGTCCAATTTACTGAACCATTTTGCTCCTGCAAATTGCTACATGATATCATCTCTGGTTGGTAGTTTGAAATGTTCTCGTTTAATAGCTTTGTTTAAATCTCTGGGGTCTAGACATATTCGGAGTTGTCCATTTTTCTTTTCAACAATTACTAAGGAGCTTACCCATTCAGTAGGCTCATCAACTTTCTGTATCACACCCAAGGCATCCATGCGATTTAACTCTTGTTTCAGTTTTCCTCTCAGCGCAAACGGCACTTTTCTACAGGGGTGTATCACTGAAGAAACTTGTGTATCTATATTTATTTTATGCTCTCCAGGCAAACAACCTAGACCTTCAAACAAGTCTCTGTATTCTGTAAACATCGATTTGCAGTCATCTTCTACTTGTGATGTCACCATAAAAACTTTCTTTAGCAAGCTTAGTTTCTCACAGGAACTTAATCCTAGAATCGGTTGCACATTTTTATCCACAATCAGTAAAGATGTTTTAAACTGTTGTCCCTTATATTTCAGTGTCACTAAGCATGTACCTTTCACAGGAATTTCCTCCCCAGTGTACCCTGTAACTTTCACTTTGGCTGGGTGAATTTTAGGTTTTACTCTAAAAGTCTTATAGTCTTGAAATTATATTAAATTCACCTGCGAACCAGTATCAAGCTTAAAGGGAATGACAATCTCGTTTACAGTTAAAGGGACAATCCATTCTTTCTTATCTGCACTGCAAAGTTCAATGCAGTCCACAAAGAATTCATCTGTTTGTTTAACAGCATGCACTTTGGTTGTTTTACTTTTAATTTTACAGCATTTGCAAAATGATTAAGTCTACCACATTTCATGCAGGTTTTACCATAAGCCGGGCACATTTTAGGATTGTGAGCATTTCCACATCTACTACACATTTCCTTGTTAGACTGTGGCTTAGACTGCTTCATTCTTGAGAATGGAGGTTTGCATGGCTCTGTTTTCTGCACTACATGCACATCAGCTTCCTTGTGTAACTTTTTGGCTTGAAATCTAGTTATTTCTGCAGATCTACACATAGTCACTGCCTTTTCTAGTGTTATGTCTTGCTCTTTCAGCAATCTCTCTCTGAGTCCATTATCAGGTATTCCACAGACAATACGATCTCTAATCAGTGAATCCTTTAAATCACCAAACTCAGAGGTTTTACTGAGTGATTGCAGCTCTGTAACATACTGATCAAATCCATCTACAGACTTCTGATCACATGTGAAAAACTTATTTCTTTCATATGTCATATTTTTCCTTGGCACAAAGTAATCTTCAAACTCTTGTATTATAGAAGATAGCACGATATTCTGCCCCTCAGCAAACTGAAAACTATTATAAATGTCCAGCACATCCTCTCCTATCACATGGAGGAAAATGGATGCCTTTGTTTTGTCAGTCTCTGAATCAGCTCCACATGCAGCAAGATATATATTGAACATTTGCTTAAATCTTTTCCAGTTTTCAGACAAGTTAACAGACATCAGCATGCCGGTTGGAGCAGCTAGTTTATCCATGGTTACTCACTGTTTGAAGATAGGAGCACACGACAGGCTTTGCAGACACAGAGTATCCCAGCCACAGACTTCTGCAAGATTCTTCCACACTCTGAGAGCACTAGCAGTCCAAGTTAAACTTCTTCTGACACCATGTTTTGTTCATACGTTTGTAAATCCAGTCATCAGGACACAGAGACATGTGAGTTCACTGCTGTGCTGTTTATTTCCTTCAACTCCAGGCACACTGCACACTGGACCACCCACTTCCCAGCATCCCCCTGGTCCCAGGGACCATCACTGAAGATTCAGGCTTAGTAAGGAAGTATCTACAAATATTAAGCATTCTAATACACTAACATCACAGGAGGGGTTTACCAAGGGGGGTAATTCTGTAGCCCTGGACACTTTACATTAGAGTTAACATGCATTAATTGCATGCTTACTGCAACTGGAAATTGCCAATTACTTTAATAGATCTGGGCACAAATCCCAGGAGCTGCAGACACGTGGTAAGTCTTGTGGCCAATTGGATCTGTGCCTATTTAGCATATTGAAAAACGTAAACATTCGTTGACAACGAAATGTGAACTTGTTATGTTCCACAGTACTCAGATAAAAAAGTAATATCTAAAATACTTAAACAACAAAATGACTTTATATTCATCCTGGCAACAGCATTATGAAAGAAGCTGTTCTAAAACCTAGCCTGGCTGTGATGGTAGCAGGGGGAAAACAGACTAACTGGGGTGATAGCAATCTTTAATAATACTATCTACTATCTGCTTTTCTTATACACTGCTTATGAAATATATCCGCTGACCAACAATATATTCTGCTTATTTAACAGCTCTCTGTAATGCTTTGCTTTCTGCAATGGGTCTATTTCCAAACCAAACTGTAATACAATTAGGGGCCAATTTATTACCAGTTTTTGGAAGGATAATTACAATTTCTTATCCCAGCTCTGCATGGCAATACAAAAATCAAGTACAGCTTGTATGTATCATTGTTCACATCTAGGGACAGGGGCTCTGCGATGCGTAAAAGTAAAATGATCGCACCATAGATCCCTTCCCGTTCCCCGTTACTATGTAGTGTAGTGTAGCCTATAGATGACATTAGCAACTGGCACCAGCAAGAAATCAGCCCCCATAGGTTTACTCAATATCTGCTGCATAGGTGCATTCAGGGAATACTTTCTTTCATGGTACCCCTTGAAAATGGGTGTTTTAGGGGTATATTCCACAAATATTGGGGGTTATCCTCAGGGGTGTAGCTATGCCATTTAGGGCCCCATAGCATAATTCCATGCCTCCTTCCTGCCCCGACTGCACAGAGGCGTCCCCTGTGGATTACTCAAAGATACTTCTCCCTCCCCCACTTCCGACTACTTAAAGATCCCCTTCCACAGTGGCCTATCAGCAGCACTCATCATTGGGCCCCAGCGTGCTGCAGCACTGCCACCACACCCGCTTTCCCGGCCGGCCTGACTCCTGTCTCCTCACAGACACTGGGAGGAGGCGTGGCCGTGGTCCAAGGATGTCCCTGCATACTCAGCCACACTTCCTCCCAGCATTGGTTAGTACTCAGGGGAGGCGGAGCTGGCCGGTTGAGCAGGTGTCGCAGCAGTACAGCAGCACACTTGTAAGTTAAAAGCTGCCAGCACCGGGGCTCAGCAGCTAGGTGCATTGGAAGGCTCGGGCCCCAGAGACGACTCAGGCCCCATAGCAGCCGCATCCCCTGCACCTATGGTAGCTGCGCCCTTGGCCTTGGTTATCCTGTTAACCGTGGTCATTTGCCACAAAAAAAGGGCTTTTATCACAATAGAAGACTGATGGGCAATTTGGGCTATCCAGTTATAGCCCATTTGTTTCCCGCTGCAAATTACCCCTATTAATGCTAAAATACATAGGGTCTGCGAAAAGCCACGGGCCTATGTGTTTCTGCAGCAGAAATCGCGGAATAAATGGTTACTTATCAGGGATTTGGTTTTTGCCTGCTTCAGGCGAAACAAAATCCTTGATAAGCGATGGCATTGGGGCTAATTGGATAGCCCCGTCGGTGGTAATTAGCAATGGTAAATTACTATGGCTAATAGGTTGATAAATAGGTCCTTTAATCATTATACCCTCAACTGTGCATGATAATAAATAAGAACTTGTCTTGTAAATCAAAGGAGAAGGGTAGAGAGGCTCCATGGTATAGGTCGCTCATAAACGTGATGCCAGCTGATCGCCATTTTGAAAAAGAAGCCTGAATTACTAAATCAATGTGGCTTTATTTTGAAAGATTCCTCTGTTCTGAGGCACCCACTTTTAGCATCTGTGCACCCTGTAATACTGATTGGTGCATCCTAAAATGCCACAATCTGTGCACCAGGGTAGGTAACTATGGTTTTATTTACACATTATTTTTCCCTCCATGCTGCTGACCACTGTAGTACCTTACAAACTACTACTACTACTACTACTACTACTACTACTACTACTACTACTACTACTACTACTAATAATAATAATAATAATAATAATAATAATAATAATATAAATTAAGGTCTTAGTTAGTAGGCCACATGTGTGGTCAAACCACCACTAACCAATCAGAGTGGCTTTCTCACACTCTGACCAAGCAGAGTGAAGCTGATTGGTCAGAGTGTAGTAACCTAAGATTAAAGCCAACTTTGAGCTGTAGTCCCACTTCTACTATTCCAGCCACTGTGTGCCTATACTTTAGCTACCTTAGTTATTATTACCAATACTCTATTGCTCTTTCTCTCCATATTTTAATTCATCCCTGATATTTACTGTCTCATCTGTTACAATTTTTCTTTATCCCTTTGTACGATTCACTTGAAGTGGTGGCAAATAACTTAGTATCCAGGCAACAAAGAGGCCTGATGATGAGCACATGATAAATAAAAAACAAAGTGGCCATACCACTGTGAAGGTCACTAAGACACCATCTGAAATTCATTTTTCATTCACTGTGCATTCAATTTAAATATAACAGTGAAACAATGGGCGGACTTCAATTTAATGAATACATGAATGTGGTTCATCTGACTACTGGTACACTTAAACAGGGATGTAGATTGGCTTTATGGGAAAAAAGGTTAAAATATAAAGTAAAGTACACAATCCATTAAGCGATTAAAGATATCACAATATTCACTTTTTATCATGCTTTCTAAAATCTAATAGACTCCCTCCTATCTTGAGTATATGAGCGGTCAAGTCAAGGCCAGAAATTCTTGCACTGCTATAAAAAAAATATTTCTCTTACGTCCTAGAGGATACTGGGGTTCCATTTAGTACCATGGAGTATAGACGGGTCCACTAGGATCCATTGTCACTTTAAGAATTTGATAGTGTGGGCTGGCTCCTCCCTCTATGCCCCTCCTACCAGACTCCGTTTAGAAAATGTGCTCGGAGGAACCAGTCACGCTTTTGGAAGCTCCTGAAGAGTTTTCTGCATTTTATCTGTTTGTTATTTTCAGGCAGGACTGGTTGGCACCAGCCTGCCTGCTTCGTGGATCTTAGGGGGAAGAACGGCCAAACCTCTTGAAGGGTTAATGGTCCCGTTTCTCGCTGCCAGGACACTAGCTCCTGAGGGAACTATTCCTAAGCACCACCACGGCGAACGTACATTCCCGCAACACGCCACCACCCCTAACAGAGCAAGAATAAAAAAGAGTGGTCAGTATTAAGCCAGCGACCTGGTTACTGGATCATTGGCCATTATGGCGGCATGAGGGTACGGCTTCTAACCGGGGTGGATTGAGTCTCCAGATTCAGTACACAAATGCATCTCAGTACACTGTACATAGGGGGTCATTCCGAGTTGTTCGCTCGCAAGCGGATTTTAGCAGATTTGCTCATGCTAAGCCGCCGCCTACTGGGAGTGAATCTTAGCATCTTAAAATTGCGAACGATGTATTCGCAATATTGCGATTACACACCTCGTAGCAGTTTCTGAGTAGCTTCAGACTTACTCGGCATCTGCGATCAGTTCAGTGCTTGTCGTTCCTGGTTTGACGTCACAAACACACCCAGCGTTCGCCCAGACACTCCCCCGTTTCTCCGGCCACTCCTGCGTTTTTTCCGGAAACGGTAGCGTTTTTCCCCACACGCCCATAAAACGGCCTGTTTCCGCCCAGTAACACCCATTTCCTGTCAATCACATTACGATCGCCAGAACGATGAAAAAGCCGTGAGTAAAAATCCTAACTGCATAGCAAATTTACTTGGCGCAGTCGCAGTGCGGACATTGCGCATGCGCATTAAGCGGAAAATCGCTGCGATGCGAAGATTTTTACCGAGCGAACAACTCGGAATGAGGGCCATAGTACCCACACTGGCAAACTAAGTCTTAAAACGGTTCTGTCTCCATTTTAAGCACAATTTACCTCAGCCAGTATAAAAAAAGCGGGAAGACATCGCGCCACTGAATGGGCGGGGCTTCACTATGAGAGGATCCAGCAGCTCACCAGTGCCATTTTCCCTCTGCAATGGACACAGACACTGACTGACAGGGACGAGAAGCTCCTCCGGTGTGACTCCAGATTACCTCAGTGGTACCAGGGGGTCATAGCAGGGGGGTAGCGATTATTAGTTAACTGAGTCCCCCAATCTAGGTACTCAGTCTGCGACCCGGCTAAGCTTGGCATTAGCGATAAGGGTGCGGTGTGCTGGCTCCAAATACCTCTGTGTCTCCCTGGAAGGGCTCTTTGTCTGTTAATTGTGTTTTTAACCTTTCCTGTGTGTGTGTGTCCGGTTACATTTACAATATGTCAGGCAAAGAGTGTGTTTCATGTACGGCAGAGTGTTCCTCTTCCCCAGGGAGCTCACTACTCAGTGTAGTGCACCTTCTCAGGCTAGCGGGGCTGAACCAGTGTGGCTGGATTTCCTCAAAGGAATGATTTCTAATATCTCTAATAAACTGTCCCGCAATGAGAAAGAGACGCAATACTTAAGACAGTCTGTGCATGAGATTATGGGGGTCATTGTGAGTTGATCACTCGCTAGCTACTTTTTTCAGCCATGCGAACGCATAGTCGCCGCCCACTGGGGAGTGTATATTTGCTGTGCAAGGGTGCGATCGCATGTGCAGCCGAGCAGTACAAAAATAGTTTGTGCAGTTTCTGAGTAGCTCAGAACTTACTCAGCCCTTGCAATCACTTCAGCCTGTCCGGTCCCGGAATTGACGTCAGACACCCGCCCTGCAAATGCTTGGCCCCCCTACGTTTTTCCAAACACTCCCAGAAAACAGTCAGTTGACACCCACAAAAGCCTTCTTCCTGTCAATCTCCTTGCGAGCGGCTGTGCGAATGGATTCTTAGTTAAATCCATCCACAGCAACGATCCGCTTTGTACCAGTTTGACGCGCCTGTGCATTGCATACACATGCGCAGTAGTGACCTGATCGCTGCGTGCAGCGTGCGATCAGGTCAAAATGACCCCCTATGAACAGAGACTCCGTCCCCAAACAAGCGTCTCAGTCCCTTGCCATTTGTCCACAAAAACGAACTCTGGCCCATATCCTGTAGTCTGACTCTGACGCTGAAGGGTCAGACATGGAGGAGGGGGAGGGGGATTCAGAAGGGGGGGACACTGCTCTGTCACACGGAATACAGGCTCTTATAGAGGCTATCAGAGATGTGCTACAAATTCCTGATAAGGTGATAGAGAAGTCTGAGGAATCTTATTTTAATGTAAAAGAGAAGTCCTCAGTCACTTTTCCTGTGTCAAAGGAATTGAATACCCTGTTTGAAGAACCGTGGGTAAATTCTGATAAGAAATTTCAAATCCCTAAAAGGTTACTCTCATCTTTTCCTTTTCCTCCTAAGGATATGAAAAAATGGGAAAGCCCACCGATAGTGGATGCATCTGTGTCCAGGTTGTCACGGAAGATTGGTTTACCCGTCCCTGGTGCAGCCTCCCTGAAAGACGCTGCTTATCGTAAGATTGAGACTACACTCAAATCCTTGTACACAGCTGCTGGGGTGGCTCAGAGACCCACTATAGCATGTGCGTGGATTACTAAAGCCATTGCTAAATGGTCGGGTAACTTTATTGAAGGGTTGGATTCCTTATCTAGCGAGGAGAATTTGTTACTCCTGCAACATATACAGGACTCCGCAAACTTTATGGTGGAAGCCATAAAAGAAGTAGGTTTGCTTAATGCATGCACCACTGCTATGGCAGTTTCAGCATGCAGGGGCTTGTGTCGGTATGGCTGGGCTGCTTCAGGTCGGCACACCCTAACACTTTATTAACACTTATGATTTTCCCTATCACTTTGTATATATTTTTGTATTATTTTAATCACACCACTTACATAGCACTTCTGTGCTTCTTATTAACCCTTATTAATTCTCACCTGTGTGCTGACCTGGGGTAGCCGACCTGTGCCGACGTTATGGGGTCCTGCACCCCGGACCCATACCTAGTATTAGGGACCCCCAGTGACGGAGAAGCCTTGTCGATCGGCCTGGGGGCTTAACCCTATATCTGCAGATATACGCAACTAAGATCTCCATATTATCTGACTATTATGTAGTAAAATATTTTTCACTCGGTGTGCATTAGGGAACACATTGTTTTTTCCTACACAGAATTACCCCTCCCCTTTTAGCACCTGAGTGACATCACAATCTGATTGAGCAGCTTACCATTTTGTGCATTGTATTTAGAGAGGCATGGATGGGTCAGCATTAGGAGGGATTGCTGACTCCAGAGTGCCATAGGAGAAGCTAGTGGTATCTCCAGGTAAGCTGGTTTTCAGATGCTGCAGGAGCCATTACCATGTGGCCTTACACTGGGAATTTAACCCAGACATATTTGTAATTATTTATGGGGTGGGTGTGGGGTGCGGTGGCCCCTGTGTCGGTATGGCTGGGCTGCTTCAGGTCGGCACACCCTAACACTTTATTAACACTTATGATTTTCCCTATCACTTTGTATATATTTTTTTATTATTTTAATCACACCACTTACATAGCACTTCTGTGCTTCTTATTAACCCTTATTAATTCTCACCTGTGTGCTGACCTGGGGTAGCCGACCTGTGCCGATGTTATGGGGTCCTGCACCCCGGACCCATACCTAGTATTAGGGACCCCCAGGGACGGAGAAGCCTTGTCGATTGGCCTGGGGGCTTAACCCTATATCTGCAGATATACGCAACTAAGATCTCCGTATTATCTGACTATTATGTAGTAAAATATTTTTCACTCGGTGTGCATTAGGCAACACATTGTTTTTTCCTACACAGAATTACCCCTCCCCTTTTAGCACCTGAGTGACATCACAATCTGAGCAGCTTACCATTTTGTGCATTGTATTTAGAGAGGCATGGATGGGTCAGCATTAGGAGGGATTGCTGACTCCAGAGTGCCATAGGAGAAGCTAGGGGTATCTCCAGGTAAGCTGGCTCTCAGATGCTGCAGGAGTCATCACCATGTGGCCTTACACTGGGAATTTAACCCAGACATATTTGTAATTATTTATGGGGTGGGTGTGGGGTGCGGTGGCCCCTGTGTCGGTATGGCTGGGCTGCTTCAGGTCGGCACACCCTAACACTTTATTAACACTTATGATTTTCCCTATCACTTTGTATATATTTTTGTATTATTTTAATCACACCACTTACATAGCACTTCTGTGCTTCTTATTAACCCTTATTAATTCTCACCTGTGTGCTGACCTGGGGTAGCCGACCTGTGCCGACGTTATGGGGTCCTGCACCCCGGACCCATACCTAGTATTAGGGACCCCCAGTGACGGAGAAGCCTTGTCGATCGGCCTGGGGGCTTAACCCTATATCTGCAGATATACGCAACTAAGATCTCCGTATTATCTGACTATTATGTAGTAAAATATTTTTCACTCGGTGTGCATTAGGGAACACATTGTTTTTTCCTACACAGAATTACCCCTCCCCTTTTAGCACCTGAGTGACATCACAATCTGATTGAGCAGCTTACCATTTTGTGCATTGTATTTAGAGAGGCATGGATGGGTCAGCATTAAGAGGGATTGCTGACTCCAGAGTGCCATAGGAGAAGCTAGGGGTATCTCCAGGTAAGCTGGCTCTCAGATGCTGTAGGAGCCATTACCATGTGGCCTTACACTGGGAATTTAACCCAGACATATTTGTAATTATTTATGGGGTGGGTGTGGGGTGCGGTGGCCCCTGTGTCGGTATGGCTGGGCTGCTTCAGGTCGGCACACCCTAACACTTTATTAACACTTATGATTTTCCCTATCACTTTGTATATATTTTTGTATTATTTTAATCACACCACTTACATAGCACTTCTGTGCTTCTTATTAACCCTTATTAATTCTCACCTGTGTGCTGACCTGGGGTAGCCGACCTGTGCCGACGTTATGGGGTCCTGCACGCCGGACCCATACCTAGTATTAGGGACCCCCAGTGACGGAGAAGCCTTGTCGATCGGCCTGGGGGCTTAACCCTATATCTGCAGATTTACGCAACTAAGATCTCCGTATTATCTGACTATTATGTAGTAAAATATTTTTCACTCGGTGTGCATTAGGGAACACATTGTTTTTTCCTACACAGAATTACCCCTCCCCTTTTAAATTCAATAATTTTTATTTGATTTTTGATTTTGCATTAACATCTTACATACAAAACAAATCTAAAACTACAAACATACCCAGATTACACAGAAACAGCTGTACATTTACAGGGCACATGGAACAACCAGTGGATAACATTGCATAAAACACACAGTCGCAGCTCGTCGGTGTTTGGGCGTGGCATACCCAAACACATTACTGTCCTAAGTAGCAAAAGCATAGCACGTTAAGCGCAGTATAATGAAACATAGCGTAGCAACGCAGCAACGCCGGCCGCGAGGGCACCCACCCCCAAATCATCCCAGGCTAAAAGAAAAAAGGAAAGGGGGTACAAGTCTAAACATCATCTATCTCGAAAATATCTAGATTCCAACCACCTACCCCATATTGTGAATAATTTCTTCTCCACCTTCCTAGCCAGGAACACAAATTTGTCGTGTGCAATAGTTTCATTGACCAGGGATATCCAGGCCCCAGGTGTCGGGGCCTCAGCAGCCAGCCACAGCCTGGCTATGCAGACCCTAGCCAGGGCACATAGATTGATGACATATCGCCTGCTGGACGGATCAAGAGCTTCCTCGTCCACAACCAGCAATGTACACAGCACAGGCGTACATATAGAAGAGGGAATACCGGTATCAATTATGGTGCGTATAACAACCTTCCAGAACAGAGACACGCTAGGGCACACCCAGAGCAGATGCCAAAAGTCAGCACCCATGGCTCCACACTTAGGGCACCGTGAGCCATGAGATCCCCCAATGTGTGTTAGCCTTACCGGGGTCATATACACCCTATGTAAAATATATAGTTGTATTTGCTGGTATCTGACAGAGGAAGTGGAGATCCGATGGGATCCCAGGGCAGTGTTCCACGCGTCATCGGATAGCACACCTATATCCGACTCCCATCTACCCCGGAGACAAGTCAGAGGGTCACTATGGTGCATCTGAAGAATACGACCATATATCTTCGAGACCAAGTGTCCCGAGTCCAGTGTTCGCAGCATTAATTTGACCGGGGAATCAACAAGGACCGGAGGGCCATTCGGAAACTGGGCGGCCAGAGCGTGTCTCAGCTGAAGGAAACAAAAGAAAAACCCGGAGGGGATATTGTGTGCCTGTTGGAGTTGCTGGAATGAGTTAAGGGTCCCATCGCTATATAAATGGCCTAAAGAGTACACTCCCCAGTGTCCCCAGACCTCCCAGACCTGAAGTCGGCATAGCTCTGGCAGCCCATGAGCATTATCCAGTGGGGCATCAGGATCAACACCGTGGCCTCGCATCACAGAGTGCACCAATTTCCATATTAGGATGGATTGTTTAATCAGTGGCAATGAGGACATTTTGACGCTACCGCAAAGGAGTAGCTGTAACGGGGAGCCACCGGGATAGTCATGGCGTATCATCAGTGAGTGCAAGGCCAGGGCATCGAGGTCGCCAACCCACTCCCAGACATGTGCCAGCTGTGCTGCATAGTAATAAAAACGGAAATTCGGGAGGGCCAGACCCCCCAGTTCCCGTGACCTGGTCAGGGTATCCAGTCTCAGACGTGCACGCCTGCTAGCCCACACCAGGGAGGAAAGCAACCCATTTATTTGTTTAAAAATCTTCTGCGGAATATAAACGGGAGAGTGCTGCAGGACATACAGGAGTTTGGGCTGAAAAACCATTTTAACCATGTTAACCCTTCCCGTAACCGTTAAAGGTAACTTCCCCCAGGCCTTCACCCGGGTACGGAGATACGTAATTTGAGGAGTGATATTCAGGGGGGAGAATTTCTGAGGATCATTAGACACCCAGATGCCTAGATATTTGAAGGAGTCCACCCACCGCAGCGGGAGAGTTACTAACGGGGCGGAGGGGACTTCACCCTGAAGTGGGGTGATAGAGGATTTTTCCCAATTAATCAGGAGCCCAGAGTATCGCCCGAATCCAGTAATAACTTCTAAGATCTTAGGCATAGACTCAGCATAGCGATCCACAAACAGCAAAATATCATCGGCGTATAAGGCCACCTTATCCTCACGGGCACCCACTTTAAAGCCATAGATCCCCACATCCGCCCTCACGAGGCACGCAAGGGGCTCAATGGCCATGGCAAACAGAGTAGGAGATAGTGGGCAACCCTGTCGTGTACCCCTAGATAGAGGAAAGGAGTGGGATACAAAGCCATTCACCGCAACCCTCGCCGATGGAGAGGAATACAGTAATTGAACATATTTAATAAAGTTTGGGCCTATGCCAAATCTGCGCATAACTTCCCACAAATAATCCCACTCCACAGAATCAAAAGCCTTAGCGGCATCCAAAGAAACGACTATGGAGGAGGAAGGGTCCCTATGGGGAATCTGTAGGAGGGTATACAGACGTCTAAGATTAATGGAAGTCGATTTAGTGGGCATAAATCCCGTCTGATCCGGATGTATTATATGAGAAATAACTGCATTTAATCTGCCCGCCAGCACCTTGGCCAAAATTTTAATATCAGTGGGTAAGAGGGATATAGGGCGATAGGACTCGACTTTCCTAAGATCTTTGTCAGGTTTGGGGAGAACCACAATCACTGCCTCCGCCATGGATGGAGGGAGAGATTCCTGTGTGAAGATTTGACTATACAACTCAAGTAGACGGGGAACAAAGAAATCCAAGTGATGCTTATAGACCTCGGAAGGTATGCCATCCAAGCCTGAGGCCTTCCCACCAGGGGAGGCCCTCACGGCTGCCACAATTTCATCAGAGGAGATAGGCGCCTCTAACATAGCACAAGCCTCGCTGGACAAAGTGGGGAAGCAAACCCCGTCTAGATAATCATTCAGTTGTGACAAAGTACAATCCAGTTTGGATTCATATAAACGGCTATAGTAAGATACAAATTCAGCCGCCATTTGCGGAGTCTATGTCAGGGGAATACCAACAGAGTTCACAATCTCTAGCACAACACCAGTAGGTCTATCACCTCGGGCCATGGAGGCCATGTATGACCCGGGCCTATCACCAGTAGCGTAAAATGTATGGGAGGAGAAAAGGAGTCTATGCTGAGTCTTTTCCATCAGATAATCCTTCCATTCCTTCTGAGCCGACAACCAGGCTAGCCTAGAACTGTTCAAAGAATCTTGTAAATATTGTAATTCTGCAGCGACACTCTGGGCCTCCAACTCCACCTCCCGCCGCCTATAAAATGACTTCAGACTAGACACCCTTTTAATCAAACTCCCCCTCAGAAAGGCCTTAAACGTGTCCCATAGAATAGAGATAGATTTTTCAGCACTATTTAGTTCAAAGAATTCCCGCCATGCAGCCACCAAGTCCTAGCCGTCCCCCATATGTACAAGCCAGAATGGATTAAATTTCCATACAGCTTGGCCTCTAGAGCAGTTAAAGTCTAAGGTAAAGGACAAGGGGGAGTGGTCAGAGATACCCCTAGTCTCGTACCTAATACCACTAACCCGGGGCACCATGTCGATCGAGAGGAGGGCCAGGTCAATCCTGGAGAACGAAGAATGAGAGTGAGAAAAACAGGAGTATTGTTTAAGAGACGGGTGTCTCAATCTCCAAGGATCAACCAGGCCCAACCCTGACACCACATTTGCAAAAACAGAGTTCCCAGGACATGCTGCGAATGAAGACGTAGAGAGCCTGTCCTTCGCCGCATCTAGCACATTATTGAAGTCCCCCAGGCAAATAACGGAGATCCCGGGGGATGAGGCCATGAACCCAGCAGCCTTCTTAAGAACATCAGGGGAATAAGGAGGGGGCACATATACAGCTAGAAGGAGGACAGGAACATAAAATAGTCTACATTTCAAAAACACATATCTCCCCCAGGGGTCCGTTTGTATAGACTCCAGCACAAAGGGGACGGTCCGCCTAATAAGGACTGAAACACCACGAGAGGCAGAAGTGTGCGTGGAGTGGTATGCCCATCCCACCCAGGGTCTTTTCAAGGATAAAATCTTACTACCCACCAGGTGAGTCTCCATGAGGCAGACAATATCAGCGGCATAATGTTTAATCTGTCGGAGTACCAGGGACCTCTTGACTTTATCATTGAGCCCTCTCACGTTCCATGATAACATTCTAAGCCCAGCCATAGGACGTCAGGAGTGTAATGAGCGCAATCCCCCGCGGCAGCCATGCCCGCCACGCAGAAGCGCAGTCGCCGCGCGCCAATGCTTAAATAATGCAGCTGCGATCCACATACATACACAACATAAACTGCCACACATAAAATAAGTACAACCCGAAACTATTCCCTGCCCCCCTCCCTGTATACCACCCCCAACATGCAGCATACTTGGATCCCAAAACAAAATACAAACACCTAAAGAAAAAAATAAACAATACTTCGTAGCACCATTAGCTAGTGCAAACGCACCGCAATCGGGGCCAAGAATATAATGACCCTCGGGAGAGAACAAAATATAGAGGCAGCCACCAGCCACCGATTACCGCCCCCCCCCCCCCCCCCCCCATAAAATTGAGGGGAGATTATAGAGGTCCACCCCCTGGGTCAACCTAATACACAAAGCAAAACATATACGGATATCAGAGAATCAAACATAGGAAACCATATATGCAGCCCTCTCCCGCCCTCCCCCCCTGGGAGAGGCGAGCATAAAAACAAAAAAAACTAAATGAATGAATAAAAATACAAAAACCACATAACAGAGATATCCGAGCAGGCAAATGAGCAACCACACAACCCGTCCCAATCTCAGGAGCGGAGTAGCAGGGAATAAAATGGTCATCAGTATCAATCAGACCCTCCCACATCCTACCGCCTTGCAGTGACTAGCTTATATGAACACAACAGGTAAAATACACAGCAAGGAAAACAAAAAAGGGGAACCGGAGAAAGTCTGCCTCCAGAGTTAGGCCGGGTGTTCAAGGATCCGCAAGGGCCCGTCTCGCCGGAAACCGTCTGTCCAGCCATACCATGGCCTCACGAGGAGTTGCAAAAAATTTTGTTTCCCCATCAGCCACCACCCGCAGCCGAGATGGGAAGAGCATGGCATATGGCAGGTCAAGTTCATGGAGTCTCCTCTTAACAGGCAGGAATTGAGCCCTATCTTTTTGTACATCCACCGCAAAGTCCGGGAACACCGATATGGGCGCCCCGTTCCATTTCAAAGGGCCTTTGGTACGAGCCAGCCGTAACACTATGTCACGATCACGGAAATGGAGAAACTTAGCAATAAAGGTGCGGGGTGGAGCCCCTGGGGGGCAATGGGCGCAGTGGAACTCTATGAGCCCGTTCAACTGAGAAGTATGGCGAGAACTCCTCAGATCCAAAGGCGTCCCGGAGCCATTTCACGAGAAACTCCTCGGGAGCGGAGCCCTCCTCCTTCTCAGGCAGGCCAACGAAGCGGACATTATTACGTCGCAGGCATCCCTCCATGTCTGTCAGCTTTTTGCGCACATCCGTCATCTGAGATTCTAACACATCGGTGCGACGGCCCAGCGGACCGACAGAGTCTTCAACATTGGATAATACGGGTCTCTGCCTCTCCCACTCTCTCCCTAACCCGCTGCAGGTCTTGATGAATAATGGAGAGGTCCGACTGCACCTGCCCAATTTTGTCAGCCAGACGTGCCTCGCTGGCGGTCACAGCATCCAACACTCTCTGTAGTGCGGCATCTGGAGGGTCAGAGGAGGCGGAACTATATGCAGGAGATGGGGGTGATGCCTCAGATCTTACAGTCTCCCCCCTCTGTTGCTGAGATCCAGGATTACGGACAAACTTATCCATTGCTCCCGCCGCCGCTCCAGTCTGGCGGCCTTTCACCATTTTGGACAGCACGGTGTCACTCCCTCCAGTCGACCGGGTATATCAAAGCAAATATAGGCAGGGGGGGGCGCCCGCACCACCACCCCACACACCGACTAGCGGGCGTGAAAGAGGATATAGATATGTATAAATAGGCAGCAGGGTTAGAGATTCCAAGTGGAAAGCAAAATGTCCGCTGAAGGTATCGGGGGGGGCAGGGACCGTCTCCCCCGAACAGAACCGTGGGTTGCAAGGGATCCGTCCCCTGACGCCAACCCCCAGGCGCAGCAGATCCGCTCACTTTACTTATAATGGAGGCAGGGTCGACAAGCCGGAGGAACGAAGCAGGGGGGGGGGGATAGATTATATGCAGCTCACTGACACAGCTCCAAGCACTAATATTACTAATAGCCCTCACAGTGGTGGCTCGTGTCTCACATATCAGGGTCCCAGTCTGGAAGGAGACAGGAGCCAGGTATCCTGAAAATGGCCGCAAAGGCAGGGGTTTTGATATAGGACAGCTGCACTGCCAGAGGCTCCGGCTAGAGGCACAGCTAGAGGCTCCGGCTCCGGCAACCAAGTCCCCCAGTCAGCTTCAGCGGACGGCGGCGGATAGCGGGAGCCGCACTTCCGGTTCCCCAGGCGGCGAGAGTCCACGGCAGCCGGGCAGCGGAGGCACACTGGATCTGAGATCCGCAGATCGACAGGGCGGCAGAGGAGAGTCCCACACTCCCGTCCCCCAGCGGGAACAGCTGGCCGCAGCAGGCGACGGAGTACCACAGGAGCCGGACTTCCGGGCAGGGGGAGACACGAGGCAGCGCCGGCTCAGCACGGATCAAGCAGGGCTCCAGGGCATCAGGTAACAGCCGCAGCCTGCTTGAACTCACTCCAGGGGGGGCAGGAGACACTCTCAAGTCGATGGTCACAGCTGTGGACCCAGGGGGGGAATATAGGATATTAATTCAGGATCAAACGGCTGGAGAGCTGCACACTGCAAGTGCTACTCCATGCCCGTCCAGGCCACGCCTACCCCTCCCCTTTTAGCACCTGAGTGACATCACAATCTGATTGAGCAGCTTACCATTTTGTGCATTGTATTTAGAGAGGCATGGATGGGTCAGCATTAAGAGGGATTGCTGACTCCAGAGTGCCATAGGAGAAGCTAGGGGTATCTCCAGGTAAGCTGGCTCTCAGATGCTGTAGGAGCCATTACCATGTGGCCTTACACTGGGAAGTTAACCCAGACATATTTGTAATTATTTATGGGATGGGTGTGGGGTGCGGTGGCCCCTGTGTCGGTATGGCTGGGCTGCTTCAGGTCGGCACACCCTAACACTTTATTAACACTTATGATTTTCCCTATCACTTTGTATATATTTTTGTATTATTTTAATCACACCACTTACATAGCACTTCTGTGCTTCTTATTAACCCTTATTAATTCTCACCTGTGTGCTGACCTGGGGTAGCCGACCTGTGCCGACGTTATGGGGTCCTGCACCCCGGACCCATACCTAGTATTAGGGACCTCCAGTGACGGAGAAGCCTTGTCGATCGGCCTGGGGGCTTAACCCTATATCTGCAGATATACGCAACTAAGATCTCCGTATTATCTGACTATTATGTAGTAAAATATTTTTCACTCAGTGTGCATTAGGGAACACATTGTTTTTTCCTACACAGAATTACCCCTCCCCTTTTAGCACCTGAGTGACATCACAATCTGATTGAGCAGCTTACCATTTTGTGCATTGTATTTAGAAAGGCATGGATGGGTCAGCATTAGGAGGGATTGCTGACTCCAGAGTGCCATAGGAGAAGCTAGGGGTATCTCCAGGTAAGCTGGCTCTCAGATGCTGTAGGAGCCATTACCATGTGGCCTTACACTGGGAATTTAACCCAGAAATATTTGTAATTATTTATGGGGTGGGTGTGGGGTGCGGTGGCCCCTGTGTCGGTATGGCTGGGCTGCTTCAGGTCGGCACACCCTAACACTTTATTAACACTTATGATTTTCCCTATCACTTTGTATATATTTTTGTATTATTTTAATCACACCACTTACATAGCACTTCTGTGCTTCTTATTAACGCTTATTAATTCTCACCTGTGTGCTGACCTGGGGTAGCCGACATGTGCCGACGTTATGGGGTCCTGCACCCCGGACCCATACCTAGTATTAGGGACCCCCAGTGACGGAGAAGCCTTGTCGATCGGCCTGGGGGCTTAACCCTATATCTGCAGATATACGCAACTAAGATCTCCGTATTATCTGACTATTATGTAGTAAAATATTTTTCACTCGGTGTGCATTAGAGAACACATTGTTTTTTCCTACACAGAATTACCCCTCCCCTTTTAGCACCTGAGTGACATCGCAATCTGATTGAGCAGCTTACCATTTTGTGCATACCATACAAATATGGCTGGAGTTTCTTAAGTGCCCAAACTATGGCTAGGCACTCTTTCTCAATGGTGGCATAGGCTATCTCGCGGTCAACCAGTTTCTGAGAGAGACAGGCCACAGGGTGTTCAGCACCATCCTCCCATAACTGGCTCAGCACAGCTCCGATTCCACAACTTGAGGCATCAGTTTACACAATGAACCACCGTCGGAAGTCAGGGGTGGCTAACACTGGGGACTGGGAGAGAATGTTTTTCATACGTCCTAGAGGATGCTGGGGATGCTTCAAGAACCATGGGGTATAGACGGGATCCGCAGGAGACATGGGCACTTTAAGACTTTAAATGGGTGTGAACTGGCTCCTCCCTCTATGCCCCTCCTCCATACTCCAGTTAGATTCTGTGCCCAGTGAGACTGGATGCACACTGAGAGGCTCTCCAGAGTTTCTCAGAAAAAGACTTCTGTTAGGTTTATTATTTTCAGGGAGACCTGCTGGCAACAGGCTCTCTGCATCATGGGACTGAGGGGAGAGAAGCAGACCTACTTCTGTGAGTTTCAAGGCTCTGCTTCATAGGCTACTGGACACCATTAGTTCCAGAGGGTCTGATCGCTAGGTACGCCTAGATGCTCGTTCCCGGAGACGCGCCATCACCCCCCTTGCAGAGCCAGAAGTCAGAAGACGGGTGAGTAGAAGAAGTATAGAAGACTTCAGTGATGGCTTTGAGGCACCGCACAGTGGCCGCGCTGCGCGCCATGTTCCCACACACACAGCGGCACTACAGGTGCAGGGGGGGTGCCCTGGGCAGCATGAATCCTCAATAATAATCTGGCGAAAGAGGCTTACAGTGCCTGGGCACTAAAAACCATACCCCCGCCAGTATAAAAAATATGAAAAATAGCAGGGCTGAAGCGCGCCATTGAGGGGGCGTGGCTTAGCCCTCACAGCTCTAATCAGCGCCATTTTCTCTTCATAGAGCTGCAGAGACGCTGGTCCTGACCTCCTACACTGCTGTACAAGTAACAGGGTGCAAAACGGGGGGGGGGGGGGGGGGGGCAGTATTTTGGTGCTGATTTATATATATATATATATATATATATAAAAGCGCTAACAGGTCTGAGGCATTGTTTAATACTTTCAGTACCGGGATAGGCGCTGGGTTGTGAGCTGGCAAAACTTCCTCTGTGTTTCTCTAACAGGCTTTGCTATGGGTCTGTCCCCTAGTGTGGTTGTGGGTGTCGGTACGCATGTGTCGACATGTCTGAGGCTGAGTGCTCTTCCCAGGAGGAGGCTGGAGGGGGGACAGAAAAGACTGTGGGAGTGACCGTGTCGGCACCGCCGATGGCTGATTGGGTAAATATGTTGAGTGTTTTGAATGCAAACTTGACTAGCTTGCATAAGAGATTAAATAAATCTGAGTCTCAGAACCAGACATGGAGGAAATCCATGGAGGATGCATTATCACAAGTACAGACCCCCTTGGGGTCACAGAAGCGTTCACGGACTCTGATTCCAGTGTCGACTATAGTGATGCCAGATTGAATCCTAAACTGGCTAAAAGCATTCAGTACATGATTGTGGCGATAAAAGACGTATTACATATTACGGAAGACCCTGCTGTTCCTGATACTAGTGTCTGCATGTTTAAGGGAAAGAAACCTGAGGTAACGTTTCCTCCCTCTCATGAACTGAACGCGCTTTTTGAAAAAGCTTGGGAAAATCCTGACAACAAAATACAGGTTCCCAAGAGAATTCCGGTGGCATATCCGTTCCCCTCTGGGGACAGGGATAAGTGGGAGTCGACCCCCACGGTGGACAATGCTCTATCGAGGCTGTCCTAAAAGGGTGGCGCTTCTGTCTCCTGACACGGCAGCCCTAAAGGATCCTGCGGATCGTAAGCAGAAAAATACACTACAATCCCGTTATGTCACTACAGGTACGCTGCTCAGACCTGCCGTTCCATCAGCATGGGTGAGTAGCGCTATTGAAAAGTGGGCAGATAACTTGTCATCTGAGATAGATTCCCTGGACAGGGATAGCGTGCTCTTGACACTGGGTCATATCAGGGACGCTGCAGCCTATCTAAAGGAAGCTGTGAGGGATATTGGCCTTTTGGGAACAAGGGCCAATGCCATGGCAGTCTCTGCTAGGAGGGCATTGTGGATTCATCAATGGAATGCTGATGCTGACTCTAAGAAGACTATGGAGTCTCTGCCGTTTAACGGTAGTGTCTTGTTTGGTGACGGCCTCACTAACCTGGTCAGTGGCGGAACTAGCGAGCGGTGTGCCCATGTGCAACAAAATGCTTTGGGCCCCCCCCCTCCTCATCCCATCCAAGTCCACGCCCTCACCCCTGAGGAGGATCTGGTGAGGGGGACCTGCTCAGGGCCAGGGAAAGGGATACCTAGCAACAGTGCCGCAATTAGACATTTTAGCGCTGTGTGAAAGAAACGGCATCGGAGCCCCCCCCCCCCACCACCACATGTAAAACAGGGGGAATGCGCGCCGTAGGTGCAAGGCAAAAATAGGGGCGTGGCTTTGTGGGGAAGGGGTGTGGCCACAAAAATAATACCAATTCATATAACGGTGCACAGTAATCTCCATTATTCAAATTACGCCGCACGGTAGCACCACTACACCAGGTAGAGCCCATTTTACACCTTGCGGCGGACAGATTCCTCTTTTTAAACATTACGGAAGACAGTGTCAACCTTTTACACAGTACAGCAGACAGCGTCCCCTTTTTTACACATTACGGCAGACAGCGTCCCATTTTTACACAGTACGGCAGACAGCGTCCCCTTTTTACACATTACGGCAGACAGCGTCCCCTTTTTTTACACATTACGGCAGACAGCGTCCCCTTTTTTTACACCTTACGGCAGACAGCGTCCCCTTTTGGCAGACAGCGTCCCCTTTTTTACACATTACATCAGACAGCGCCCCCTTTTTACACATTACGGCAGACAGCGTCCCCTTTTTTACACAATACGGCAGACAGCGTCCCCTTTTTTACACATTACGGCAGACAGCGTCCCCTTTTTTACACATTAAGGCAGACAGCGTCCCCTTTTTTACACATTACGGCAAACAGAATAGTGGCATTCACAGTGGCAGAGGGCAGCCTATGGTGAAGGAGAGGGCCAGCAGCAGCAGTGCCTCCACCAATTACACAGCGCTGCTGCAGCTCCCTCCTCCACCTCCCTCCAGAGGCGGATCTAGACTTTTCATTTAGGGGGGTGATATAACAATCCTACCCTCACTCTGCATAACTCCTCCCCTTTTCAGTACTGACTCCTCCCATTTCCCATCTACACACAACTACACGGTGTAATAACATGTGAGTATATTTTATTCTGCCTCTCTCTGAGTGCTAACCAGAGCCGGCCTTAGGCATAGGCAAACTAGGCAAATGCCTAGGGCATTTGGTATGCCTAGGGGCACAAGCAGCATCTGCTGATTAAAATGATATGTGGCATGCCTATATTCGGTGTGTGACTGCCGCTGTATCTGCATACAAAATGTTATGTTACAGTGTATTCCGGGAAATCACTGTAACATAGCATTGCGTATGCAGATACAGCCACAGTCGCACACAGAATATAGGCATGCCACATATCATTTTAAACAGCAGAAGCTGCTTGTGCATTCTAGCCACATAGTAATGCAAATAAGATGCATTTTCATAAAAAAAGGTGCCCAACGTTAACAGAGCTGCCAGCTGACTCACGCCAGGCATCTCCTGCTGCATTGCGTATTGAGGCAAGATGTATGAGGACACATCTGTATCCAAGCAGAGGCAGAGGTCACAGTGTTAATGGCCATATGAGTGATGTGTGCGGGTGGGTTGGTTGTGCTGTAGTGTTCGGCATATGTGTATGGGACATTATGTGTGTGAATAAAGTTGCACTAGTGTGTGGCATAATTTGATTTGGGGGTACTATTGTGTGCCCATGCCCCTTCCCAGCAAGAACACAGCCCTTTTTGAGCTGTGCGCCAAATGTGCAATGTTCCTATTTAAAATATAGGGGGTAGGAACACCAAAATGAGGACTGCTATGGGTGAGGGGTGATGGTACTGGGAAAGGGGTGCAGGGGTGGAACTAGAGGCAGTGCTGGGGGGCACCAGCCAAATCTTGCCTAGGGCATCATATTGGTTAGGGCCGGCTCTGGTGCTAACAATTAGAACGCAGGTGCTGTGTGACTGGCATGCATGCGCAGGCTTAAAATATCATCCAGCTGTGTGTGGAATCGGCACTACGTGCAAATAGAGGGGGGAAAAAGCGACTGGCAATGTCTGAGTTTGCACCAGTTATGGGTCTGTATACAAAGACTTTGCAGTTGACAAAAACTTGATTTTCTTGAAATATAAATCATGTTTAATATCTTTTCTTCTGCCCTTTGATGATTGATCTGTCCAATGACTACTCAGTGTCCCAATTTAATACAGAAGGGTAGGTGTATTAATCATCCGTATGGGGGAGAAGTGGTATCAGCGTACGTTATGTGTGCTGATACCACTTCTCCCCCATGTATGACTCTGGTGGTGTGAGGAACATGACAGGGGCGCTATGCGATCAGTGTCTATTTCGGCACTGCTATCTATAAGATACAGATGTAGCCAACTTTATCTTGACTGTTTCTCCGCCGAGACGGGCGTCTAGCCACGCTAATGCGATAGCTGAGTTTCATCACAGGCAGGCGCGTTGAGACGATCTAGATACTCATCATGCATTACACATCTCCACCACTGTGTCGCTAATGCTCCACTAATCCAGTACTTTCGATCGTACAGTATAGCGGCGGATTGATCTACAGCTCTGGCAATACTGTAGGCGTAACGGGAGGCGGTGGAAAAAGTATGGAGTATTGTACAGTACAGTATGTGTATGGAGACGCAACTACAGTAATTGTGTAAAAGGAAGAATGTACAGTACAATGCATAAACACCGTGCTTTTAAAATATATGAGCGTCTGAGTTCGCTAATGCATAATGGGAATGGAGGACTAGCAGGAGGCGGAGGAAAACACCGTGCTTTACAAATGCGAGCGTCCGAGTCCTCTAAGGCATAAACCAACAGCAATGGGGCGGGGGCCGGGCGCTGTTTGCAGTACTTTCACACATGAAATTGGAAATCTCTCATGAGGCGTCGTGGGCTAGGGGTGAAGGCTCCCACCTCCCTCGCTGGGAGTCCAGGGTTCGAGACCTGATGTGCTTTCTTTCTTTTTTTTTTTTTTTTCTGTAATAATGCACTGTATTATTTTATTTACATTGTAAGACAGTCAATGGAAGGATGCACACAGGCTTCACATAAATCAAAGTACATCTGCAGGAGCGATTCTTTACGCTAAATGCACCTAAACAGCGGGAATGAAATGAGTGTATTCTGACGCTACCAACTGAGCAAAACAGTACTGTAGATCTTCAGCGTTTGTGCATTGCACAGGACCTGAATTTCCTCCCTGTGCAGGCCCCCAGGGGGGAAGGGCGATGGGGGTAGGGGGGAGACGATGGAAAATACTGTGCCTTTGAAATGCAATTACATGAGCGTCCGAGTACACTACGGCATACTGTAAACCAACACCAATGGGAAGGAAGTGCCAACCTTATTTTTAATGTGTTCCCGTGACATTCACTTTAATAAAAAAAAATTTCTCTCCAATACAGTACATCCAATGGAAGGATGCACACAGGTTTCACATAAATCAAAGTACATCTGCAGGAGCGATTCTTTACGCTAAATGCAACCTACAGTACGGTACTGTAAGTGAGCAAAATAGTACTACAGTGGGCGTTTGTGTATTGCACATGACCTGCATTCCCTCCCTGTCTACTGCATGATCTGTGCAGGCTCCCATGGGGGAAGGGCAACAGGCTAGCAGGAGGCGGAGGAAAACACCGTGCTTTACAAATGCGAGCGTCCGAGTCCTCTAAGGCATAAACCAACAGCAATGGGGCGGGGGCCGGGCGCTGTTTGCAGTACTTTCACACATGAAATTGGAAATCTCTCATGAGGCGTCGTGGGCTAGGGGTGAAGGCTCCCACCTCCCTCGCTGGGAGTCCAGGGTTCGAGACCTGATGTGCTTTCTTTCTTTTTTTTTTTTTTTTCTGTAATAATGCACTGTATTATTTTATTTACATTGTAAGACAGTCAATGGAAGGATGCACACAGGTTTCACATAAATCAAAGTACATCTGCAGGAGCGATTCTTTACGCTAAATGCACCTAAACAGCGGGAATGAAATGAGTGTATTCTGACGCTACCAACTGAGCAAAACAGTACTGTAGATCTTCAGCGTTTGTGCATTGCACAGGACCTGAATTTCCTCCCTGTGCAGGCCCCCAGGGGGGAAGGGCGATGGGGGTAGGGGGGAGACGATGGAAAATACTGTGCCTTTGAAATGCAATTACATGAGCGTCCGAGTACACTACGGCATACTGTAAACCAACACCAATGGGAAGGAAGTGCCAACCTTATTTTTAATGTGTTCCCGTGACATTCACTTTAATAAAAAAAAATTTCTCTCCAATACAGTACATCCAATGGAAGGATGCACACAGGTTTCACATAAATCAAAGTACATCTGCAGGAGCGATTCTTTACGCTAAATGCAACCTACAGTACGGTACTGTAAGTGAGCAAAATAGTACTACAGTGGGCGTTTGTGTATTGCACATGACCTGCATTCCCTCCCTGTCTACTGCATGATCTGTGCAGGCTCCCATGGGGGAAGGGCAACAGGCTAGCAGGAGGCGGAGGAAAACACCGTGCTTTACAAATGCGAGCGTCCGAGTCCTCTAAGGCATAAACCAACAGCAATGGGGCGGGGGCCGGGCGCTGTTTGCAGTACTTTCACACATGAAATTGGAAATCTCTCATGAGGCGTCGTGGGCTAGGGGTGAAGGCTCCCACCTCCCTCGCTGGGAGTCCAGGGTTCGAGACCTGATGTGCTTTCTTTCTTTTTTTTTTTTTTTTCTGTAATAATGCACTGTATTATTTTATTTACATTGTAAGACAGTCAATGGAAGGATGCACACAGGCTTCACATAAATCAAAGTACATCTGCAGGAGCGATTCTTTACGCTAAATGCACCTAAACAGCGGGAATGAAATGAGTGTATTCTGACGCTACCAACTGAGCAAAACAGTACTGTAGATCTTCAGCGTTTGTGCATTGCACAGGACCTGAATTTCCTCCCTGTGCAGGCCCCCAGGGGGGAAGGGCGATGGGGGTAGGGGGGAGACGATGGAAAATACTGTGCCTTTGAAATGCAATTACATGAGCGTCCGAGTACACTACGGCATACTGTAAACCAACACCAATGGGAAGGAAGTGCCAACCTTATTTTTAATGTGTTCCCGTGACATTCACTTTAATAAAAAAAAATTTCTCTCCAATTCAGTACATCCAATGGAAGGATGCACACAGGTTTCACATAAATCAAAGTACATCTGCAGGAGCGATTCTTTACGCTAAATGCAACCTACAGTATGGTACTGTAAGTGAGCAAAATAGTACTACAGTGGGCGTTTGTGTATTGCACATGACCTGCATTCCCTCCCTGTCTACTGCATGATCTGTGCAGGCTCCCATGGGGGAAGGGCAACAGGCTAGCAGGAGGCGGAGGAAAACACCGTGCTTTACAAATGCGAGCGTCCGAGTCCTCTAAGGCATAAACCAACAGCAATGGGGCGGGGGCCGGGCGCTGTTTGCAGTACTTTCACACATGAAATTGGAAATCTCTCATGAGGCGTCGTGGGCTAGGGGTGAAGGCTCCCACCTCCCTCGCTGGGAGTCCAGGGTTCGAGACCTGATGTGCTTTCTTTCTTTTTTTTTTTTTTTTCTGTAATAATGCACTGTATTATTTTATTTACATTGTAAGACAGTCAATGGAAGGATGCACACAGGTTTCACATAAATCAAAGTACATCTGCAGGAGCGATTCTTTACGCTAAATGCACCCAAACAGCGTGAATGAAATGAGTGTATTCTGACGGACTGTGCATCTTCGGTATTTGTGTATAGCATAAGACCTGTGAAGGCTCCCAGGAGGGAAGGGCGTAGGGCAAGACAGTGGAAAATACTGTGGTCAAAGAAAGGGCATATGTAAAACTAAGGGAAACTGTCACAAAGTACAGTAACTACAGTACTGTACGTTGAATGCCTGAGACGCACGACGTCTGAGACGCACGACGTCTGAGACGCACGACGTCTGGATCGCTCATTGAGCATAAGGACGGTTATGGCTGCTGCACGGGACCGTCCCTATGCTCTAGGTGAGCTGCGTCTCCTCGTTCGCTGGCGGGACAGAACTCTCGCCAGCAACGAGGAGAAAGTCACAGCGTACCGGAGGGCAAGTAGGGCTATCCTCCGGACTTACAACCGGAGGAGGACAGTGAGGTCTCTCCAGAGGAGGTGGAGTGACCTCGTGAGGCGGACCCCACGACGCCTGCAGGCCATAAGGGATTGTAAGTACAGTACATTACTGTAGATTACTGTACTTTAAGTTACTGTAGTTACAGGTACAGTACATTATAGCAGGGGCTGCTGTAGCAGCAGGTATCCGGTCTATACAGCACTGTACAGTATTTGTGGTAAACAAATGGTTAAACAAGGACCAAACATTAACCCGGGTCAAAAGGTCAATTTGTTTTTTTGCGTCGACCTAGATGGTGCGGCTTTTGAAATTGGTTGACACCAGTTACTGTAGGTTGACATGGTCGTTAAGTTGACATGGAAAAAGATCGACATGCGTTTTACAAAAACAATTGTTATTTTTTTAAACTTGTGTATATACAGTAGTTCTTTACAATCCAGGTGGTCTACGATTGTGCAGTGTACAGTATCATGCAGTGTACAGTATATGCAATGTATCACAGTGTATCGTGCTGCGTAATTGCAGCGTGTCATGCAGTGTACATTCAGAATATGGTATTGTGCAGTGAGTGTAATACATAGTGAATCACATCGTGCAGCAGAGCCGGCCTTAGGCATAGGCAAACTACAGTAGGCAAATGCCTAGGGCATTTGCTATGCTTAGGGGCACCAGCAGCTTCTGCTGATTAAAATGATATGCGGCATGCCTATATTTTGCGTGACTGCGGCTGTATCTGTACCTGGCTAGGGCCAGCACTGTCGTGCAGTGTACTGTATACACATGTGGTAATTGCAGTTTTTTGTGTAGTGTACATTGTATCATATTTTGCAGGGAAATGTGCAGTTTGTCATATCACGCAGTCGTGCAGTGCATTGTGTGGTTTAATTGCAGTGTGCCGAAATTTGTGTTTCAGATAGTACAGTGTTCTAAGGGATGTTACTTTGGCAGAAATTATTCTAAGGGATGTTACAGTGGCCTAATGTGTTCTGACGTGCATTACTCTTGCATAAGGTTCATGACTGGCAGATCTCTACTTTGTGACGTAATGTGGATATACTACTGCACTACTGTGACGTACAGTAACGTGAATAAGGTGCTCTACTGTGTGACACAACGTGAATCAAGGACAGTACTGTGACGTGAATACGGTGCTCTACTGTGTGACACAACGTGAATCAAGGACAGTACTGTGACGTGAATAAGGTGCTCTACTGTGTGACACAACGTGAATCAAGGACAGTACTGTGACGTGAATACGGTGCTCTACTGTGTGACACAACGTGAATCAAGGACAGTACTGTGACGTGAATACGGTGCTCTACTGTGTGACACAACGTGAATCAAGGACAGTACTGTGACGTGAATAAGGTGCTCTACTGTGTGACACAACGTGAATCAAGGACAGTACTGTGACGTGAATACGGTGCTCTACTGTGTGACACAACGTGAATCAAGGACAGTACTGTGACGTGAATAAGGTGCTCTACTGTGTGACACAACGTGAATCAAGGACAGTACTGTGACGTGAATACGGTGCTCTACTGTGTGACACAACGTGAATCAAGGACAGTACTGTGACGTGAATACGGTGCTCTACTGTGTGACACAACGTGAATCAAGGACAGTACTGTGACGTGAATAAACTGCACTACTGTGACATGACGTGAATAAGATGAATTCAGGTGAGTACTGCATCATCTGTCATGAAATCAATTTGTAATGTAATGAACAGTACTGAGATGGTTAAGGGTGGGAGGGCTGCATGCTGATGTGTGTCATAATGTTTATAAGGGCAATGCTTATGTGTGTTACAATGTCTATAAAGGTAGTGTTCTGTCTAATACCCTGGACCTACTGTACTGTAGCGATACTGTAAGTGTACTGTATGTCACATTTAGAAATGTGCCCCTTAAGTTTTGAAGACAGTACAGTACACTATGCCCTCCTGAGTGATTAGGTGCAGGGTACTAGAATGAACAATTCCATTTATTGTGATGTCATAAAGATGCTGTCAATGTTGAATTTCATTGGCTGTACAGTATGCTGCCATTATACTGTATATATATTTTTACAGGGCTGGTAGCACGACGTCACAGGAGGCGGGACAGGCGCCGCCAAGCTGGTAAGTATTGTCAAATACAGTAGTGTACAGTACATAGTGATTTCTATAGTCCCAACCCCCTGTCCTGACCATCACAGATAACTCGCTGCAATCCGTTAATGTTAAGAATGTCTGTTTACAAAACTAAATGTAAATATTAAACACAAAGTATAAATAACATTGTAGATAGCTGAATACCCGTGCTTCGCTACGGGATGAGGATGGTAAATTCCAGTGATAGTTGTTTGTTAATTTACGTTTGTTGGCGATCTACTGTAGTATATAGTACTGTATACTTTAAGCATACTGTATCTTGCTTCTCTGATGCAGATTGTTTATTGGCCGGACCCCTTTTTGGTCCTGGATACTGTGCAGTACATGTTTCAAATTGACAGCTTCACTTACAGTACTGTTATTTTTTTTCCCACAGTACCACCACCACCACCACCTGCTGCGCTGCCAGGTATTGTGTAACGAGAATTCTGGTGCTACTGTCATCGTTGTTACACTACTGTACATGTGTCCTGGATACTGTACAGTACATGTTTCCAATTGACAGCTTCACTTACAGTACTGTTAATTTTTTTCCCACAGTGCCACCACCACCACCACCTGCTGCGCTGCCAGGTATTGTGTAACGAGAATTCTGGTGCTACTGTCATCGTTGTTACACTACTGTACATGTGTCCTGGATACTGTACAGTACATGTTTCCAATTGACAGCTTCACTTACAGTACTGTTATTTTTTTTCCCACAGTACCACCACCACCACCACCACCACCACCACCTGCTGCTGCGCTGCCAGGTATTGTGTAACGAGAATTCTGGTGCTACTGTCATCGTTGTTACACTACTGTACATGTGTCCTGGATACTGTGCAGTACATGTTTCCAATTGACAGCTTCACTTACAGTACTGTTATTTTTTTTCCCACAGTACCACCACCACCACCACCACCACCACCACCTGCTGCTGCGCTGCCAGGTATTGTGTAACGAGAATTCTGGTGCTACTGTCATCGTTGTTACACTACTGTACATGTGTCCTGGATACTGTACAGTACATGTTTCAAATTGACAGCTTCACTTACAGTACTGTTATTTTTTTCCCACAGTACCAACACCACCACCACCACCACCACCACCACCACCTGCTGCGCTGCCAGGTATTGTGTAACGAGAATTCTGGTGTGACTGTCATCGTTACACTACTGTACATGTGTCCTGGATACTGTACAGTACATGTTTCAAATTGACAGCTTCACTTACAGCACTGTTGTTTTTTCTCACAGTACCACCACCACCACCACCACCACCACCACCACCACCAACACCGTCTGACCAGCAGAGCTCTGGAAGTGGTAATCATTATTTTTGTTACAGACACACTAGTTTCCTACAGTATTACTGTAATTTTTTTATTTTACAATACTTGTTATCTTGTACACACAGACCGCCTCGTTATTGATACAGAGGAGGAGGAAATGGGGGAGCCTTCAGGCCAGCCTGGTAAGAATTGTAATCTACTGTACAGTACTCTACATTCTACATTCATTGATTTATTAACAGTACCAATGGCTTGGGTTTGCGTGACCAGTGGTCAGGATTCCAGCAGTCAAGTGACCGACAGCGGTATCCTGATTGCAGAAATCCCATTGACTTTTCTTTTTGTTTTTTTTATATTCAACACAGATGTCACTTACGTGGACTCTGAGTCGTCGGAGGAGCCGCCAGAGTATAGTAAGTACAGTAGGATTTTCACAAGCCCATTCTTAAAAGTATTGACCAAGTCCACTTTTATTACTTTTCAGGCAGGGAATTCCAAACATGTACTGTACAGTATTTCCCTCACTGTGAAGACCCCTTTTCGCCTCTGTGTGCGAAATCGCCTCTCCTCCAACACGAGTTAAATACAGGCACAGTACAGTACTGTATGTCCCCTACCACTGGACAGTCATTCTGCTCCTACTGTATTATGAATATATCTCTGCCTCCTGTAGCACTGTACTACTGTGCAATTTTGTAGTAACTGTACTCTACTGTATTTTGTTTATAATATTTTTTTATTTTCCACTCAGTGATTATTGACAGTGATGAGGAAGGGGATGAGGAAGGGGAGAAAAAGCCCTCTCCCCAACTTGGTAAGTAAACTAAAGTATTGTACTGTACTGTACATTGTGTTAAACCAATGGGTTGGGTTTGCATGACCAGCAGTCAGGATTCTAGCGGTTAGGTGTAAATAATTCAAAGCAAAAAAGAGTTGCTACCTTAGTCTAGTCATAATCACCGGCATACGGGCCACTCACAAATTTTCTGATGGTCTCGGTGGGGTCCCTTGGAATCACCATGCCTGTCACAAGCATACCTTTTTTTTACCCACCTGTCACTAGGCCTGGACACTAGTTTACTATTACTATACTTTTTACTGTATACTGTATCTTATAATATTCTTCTCTTTTACCCACAGACGACGAGCCAGAATACCATTTTGGTAAATAAATATACTGTACAGTAGCAATAGTTGGTACTGCAATTACAGTATTTTTTTTCTCCAACATTACTTTAAGTCCAACTGATATGACTAACTGTATTTTATCTTTTTACAGTCCGTCGCCAACCAGTGGAGGAGACACCTGGTAATAAAATAGAAATACATAATGCACTGTACTGTATTCTAACTTACTGTAACATGTATAACACTGAGCTGATCATCTTCACACCCTCTGACATAACCTTACAGTACAAACTGTACTTTCTCTCCTTTTTCACCCTCTTCACTCCACAAATGCATGCTGCGTTTCCTGACTACTGATATAATAGTGTGTAGAGCGTAGCGAGGCACCGTGCCCACCGCGTGGCGAGCGAAGCAAGCATGCAAGGGGCTGCTTTCCGCTCGCCGCCCCTGTCGGGATTGTGTGGTCGGGATTCCGGCGTCTGTATTTTGACTGCCGGGATCCCGTCCAGCGGGATTACGTACTGATCTCCAGTCTGAGCCTGCCCTAGGCATAGGCATACTTGCCAAATGCCCAGGGGCACAAGCAGCTTCTGCTGATTAATATGATATGCAGCATGCCTACAGTATATTCTGTGCATACAAAATGCATTACTAATGTGCAGCATTATGTGTATACAGTACTTTGTTGTGTAACATATACTGTAGCAAGGGCACTACTGTGTGGTCTAATGTGAACAAAGAGCAATATGATGTGATGCAATGTGAATAAGTGGGAATACTTTGAGGAGTAATGTGGTACTATCATATGATGTAACGAGAAAAAGAGACACTATTGCATGATATGTTGTGAATAAAGTTGCAGTACTGTGTGGCGTCATTTCAGATTGGGGAATTACTGTGTGGCCTTGCCCCTTCCCAGCAAGAACATGCACCGTTTTGGGATGCACACCGAATGTGCACACTGTTGCTATTTTAAACATACAGTACAGTAAGTTGGAGGAGCACCAAAATGACGACTGCTATGGTTGAGGGGTGATGGTGCTGGGAAAGGGGTACAGGCTCAGAGGCGGAAATAGCATCTGTGCAAGGGGGCAGCATCCAAAAACTTGACTAGGGAATCATATTACAGTATTTATGGCTGGCTCTGAGTACAGTCCACTATTATGGATAGTACTCCCTACAACACCACCTACAGTACTGTAACCCTCTTTTTTCTGAAGCGGTCATGAAATGTCATGACTGCTAATACATACAGTAAATGTCTACAGTATTTGTACTGTGGTGTTTAATTCCTTTGACAATTTGTTTATGACCTATTGAAGCTAAACTCTTGTACAGTACTTTATATTTTGAATACCAGCAATACAGTATAATACTGTACCTACAGTATACAGTAATAATTGTTTACTATTTGAATGTGACTAAATGTTTTTTTTTCTCCAATATAGTGCCAATTATTTATGGGGGCCCCAGACAGGGGCAAGATAGGTGGGCTGGCCCAGAAGCGGGCAGGCAGCAGCCCACTTATACAAGAGGTAAACTAAAGCAATGTTTAAATTACCTCGACAGCATACAGTAGTGTTTGATTTACTGTACTGACAATACAGTACTGTACATTGTAAATAACAATATTGTCTAATATAGAGTAAAGTACAGTACTGTATTGCCATTACTACACTGTAAAGTACAGTATTCAGTATTTGTTTTGTAATACTGTCCTTTTTTTCCCACAGAACAGTTGCAGCGTGCCATCCAGCTCCAGCGGGTGGTGGTCCACCTCCTAGTGGACCACTATTTTAATATTTTATTAAGTTTTATTTAATTTTATTTAATAAAAATTTTTGTTCTTGTACTCCATTGTATAGTATCTTTTTCTACTGTATAAGATAGGCATACTGTACACCATACAATTATCTGGCAGATAATCTGCAAGATCTGGCTGTTTGTAATGAAATTCTCTCCTAATTTAGCTGTGGTGTACAGTACCTCCTGAGTGTGCTGGGGTGCTTTCTGGCCAGTTTGGGGTGATTTGGAGCAAGTTTGGTCGGCCATCTTGCCGACATGTGCTGTCGACTGTTTGGCAAACATGTGTTTTCACTCCAGCATGTGTGTGTCAGGCATTTTGTGTGTGTCAGGCATTTTGTGTGTGTCAGCCATTTTATGTGTGTCAGCCATTGCTGTGTGGTTCCACAATTGTTAGCGTGTCAAAGTGCTGACCACTGACACCACTATTTCACTTTGTACCGCATGCCTTTTGTGGAACCACACAGCCCAGCATGACTTATTGCTGGGCTGTGTGGTTCCACAAATTTTCTTGGAAAACAAATGAACATGAGTGTCTTTACTTTAATACTTTTTTTTTTTTTTTTCCCCACAGATATCTACAGTATATACACAAGAAAAGAATGTAACGAAGAACAAACTACTTTTTTGTTTTAATTAACTTTCAAACTTTATTTAAAAAAAAAAACACCTTTTTTTTCTTCAATAAACTTTTAAAAATAGAAGTTTCCTGTGGTTTTTATTAAAATATGAAATGCAAGATGCCTAACCAAGTTGTTTTACATACAGTATACCACTCTTAATTGAATTCCCATCATACAGTAGTACTAATTTATACAGTACAGGAAGTTGGGAATACAAACATTGGAAACCACGTCATGTTTATTTTAAGAAACACTTTATTTACGGACAAAGTCATTTGGAACATGTAACATCACACATACTGTACTGTATTGTAATAAAGCCAACATCACACATACTGTACGGTACTTTAATCAAAAGGTAACAGCACAAATACAGTAACAATATCAACTTTAACATTTTTATAATTTATTTTTTTGTGGTGGTGGTGCGGGGTAATGGTTTTTGTACTTTATTTTTAGGTTTTGCTTTTTGGAATTATTTTTCGTTTTTGTCTTTTGCTTTTTAACACTGTCGCATACGGACACCAGAATAGAGGACTGACAACAGCAGCCCCTGGATGGAAACGCAGCCCAAGGCCCCAGATGGACACAGCACAATGGACTCGGCTGCTACTGGATAGATACAGCAGCGCCGAAAAAATCAACAGGAATAAAAGGGGCAACTTGTAACAGGCCCTTACATTACCAGGAATGTGGTGAGCCAAGTTCATGCACTCCCCTTTGAGTAACCGAGCTGCTCCAAGTGGATTCAGCACAGTGCATGCAGCCCCAGAAAATGTACAGGTAATACAGGTACATTGACACAATTTTTTAACTTCAGCTGTGTGAAGCTGATGTGCAGAAGCTAGGAGTTAGGTAATGATCTGGTTTCATCATAGTCGAGCTTCCAAGTCATTTTCCTCTTCGTTCTCAGCACAGAGTTTATGGTATCCCTTATCTTCCTCTTTTCTGGATCACCAATCCTCACGCGGCGTTCACACCTAGCCATGATGTCATGTACCAGATTTTTGGGCAGCGGAAGTTTGCCCTTGGAACCATCAAAGTTCACACGATTGGCCCACGTCAAGTATTTGTCGTACCGTACATGGTGCTGGAACAGAGAATATGCATATTTCTGAATATGTCCATTTGAAGCTCTGTACAGATGGTCGTCCAGGGAAGTTGAGATGACAGCCAGGGCAATATTGTTCAGAGAGCCTCCGAATGTATTGCGAAGTGGCCTGTGAGCAGGTGTGCTGGTCATCATTGGTGTTCCTGGCAACAGCACACTTGAATCCAGGCCTCTGCGGTCGTCCAGCCCTCTGCGGTCCTCCAGGCCTCCTCTGCGGTCCTCCAGGCCTCCTCTGCGGTCCTCCAGGTCTCTTCTGCGGTCCTCCAGGTCTCTTCTGCGGTCCTCCAGGCCTCCTCTGCGGTCGTCCAAGTCGCTGACTTCGTCCAGTCCGCTGCTGTGGTCCAGGCCTCTGCGGTCCTCCAGGCCTCCTCTGCGGTCCTCCAGGCCTCCTCTGCGGTCCTCCAGGCCTCCTCTGCGGTCCTCCAGGCCTCCTCTGCGGTCCTCCAGGCCTCCTCTGCGGTCCTCCAGGCCTCCTCTGCGTTCGCCCAGGCCTCCTCTGCGGTCCTCCAGGCCTCCTCTGCGGTCCTCCAGGCCTCCTCTGCGGTCCTCCAGGCCTCCTCTGCGGTCCTCCAGGCCTCCTCTGCGGTCCTCCAGGCCTCCTCTGCGGTCCTCCAGGCCTCCTCTGCGGTCCTCCAGGCCTCCTCTGCGGTCCTCCAGGTCTCTTCTGCGGTCCTCCAGGCCTTCTCTGCGGTCGTCCAAGTCGCTGACTTCGTCCAGTCCGCTGCTGTGGTCCAGGCCTCTGCGGTCCTCCAGGCCTCCTCTGCGGTCCTCCAGGCCTCCTCTGCGGTCCTCCAGGCCTCCTCTGCGGTCCTCCAGGCCTCCTCTGCGGTCCTCCAGGCCTCCTCTGCGGTCCTCCAGGTCTCTTCTGCGGTCCTCCAGGCCTCCTCTGCGTTCGCCCAAGTCGCTGACTTCGTCCAGTCCGCTGCGGTCCTCCAGGCCTCCTCTGCGGTCCTCCAGGCCTCCTCTGCGGTCCTCCAGGCCTCCTCTGCGGTCCTCCAGGCCTCCTCTGCGGTCCTCCATGTTTCCTCTGCGGTCCTCCAGGTCTCTTCTGCGGTCCTCCAGGCCTCCTCTGCGTTCGCCCAAGTCGCTGACTTCGTCCAGTCCGCTGCTGTGGTCCAGGCCTCTGCGGTCCTCCAGGTCTCTTCTGCGGTCCTCCAGGCCTCCTCTGCGGTCCTCCATGCCGCTGACTTCGTCCAGTCCGCTGCGGTCGTCCAGGCCTCCTCTGCGGTCCTCCATGCCGCTGACTTCGTCCAGTCCGCTGCGGTCGTCCAGGTCTCTTCTGCGGTCCTCCAGGCCTCCTCTGCGGTCGTCCAGCCCTCTGCGGTCCTCCAGGCCTCCTCTGCGGTCCTCCAGGCCTCCTCTGCGGTCCTCCAGGTCTCTTCTGCGGTCCTCCTGGTCTCTTCTGCGGTCCTCCAGGTCTCTTCTGCGGTCCTCCAGGCCTCCTCTGCGGTCGTCCAAGTCGCTGACTTCGTCCAGTCCGCTGCTGTGGTCCAGGCCTCTGCGGTCCTCCAGGCCTCCTCTGCGGTCCTCCAGGCCTCCTCTGCGGTCCTCCAGGCCTCCTCTGCGGTCCTCCATGCCGCTGACGTCGTCCAGGCCTCCTCTGCGGTCGTCCAGGCCTCCTCTGCGGTCCTCCAGGCCTCGGTCGTCCAGGCCGCTGACTTGAACCGCTTGGTGGTGTGTTGCAATGATGGTGCGGCAAACTCCAACTTGCCATTCTTCCCTCGTTTGTTCAATGACTTTCTTCATGGCTTCTACCATCTGTTCCTTTATGCCTTCTTTAAGGCCAGCCACATCGGTCTGCAGCTGATTGACCTGTCCACCAACTTCTGACTCCATATTGGTCACCTTACTGAGTAGCTCCTTTAGTAAAACAGGACAGGTACACTGGCAGTCCTGCACTTTGGTGTTCACATCTGTGAAATGCAACCTTCTTCGTGGTGAATGTGTCATGTCTTCTTGTCCAGGGGTGGCTACATGGTCCAAAAAAGAAGCTTCCTGATGCAGCGTGTTTGTCACGTCCTCTAGCACCGGTATTTCCAGATTCATTGGCTGAACACTGTGATCTGCAGGAGATGGAACAATTACATCATTTGCCACACCACATATCATCTCCAACGTATTATTCTTTGCCTTGGCATTTTTTCGTGGTTTCACCACATTTTCTTTCTGAGCCGCCTTGGCAGTTTTCTTCTTCTTTTGTGGGACTACTGCAGCAAGTTTCTGTGCCACTGATGGGTGGGTTTTGGCACTCCCGTAAAATCTGGTAGTCTGCATTCTTTGTCTTTTGTCTAAAAATATAAAAACCACAATAAGAAAACATGTAAAGCACAGCATGCTAAAAATAGCAAACAACTGTACATTTTCAAATAAAGTGCACAACAGTAAAGTGCAAATACAGTACTGTACAGTATTTGCCTTTTTTCCCTGTGCCTCCCAACAAGAACCTCTGCAGGAGGGACAGAATGCTCTGTTACGGACTTCAGTTTAAATATACAGTATGATTACCATCACCTGTGCGAACAACTATACTGTACAGTAGTTACTGTATTTGATAAGATAGGTGTTTCACCACAAGTGATAGCAATCATTCAGTACTACTGCACATACCTGTAGTACACCGGGATAAGCAAGGTCTATGTACATTACGTTATACCGAGCTGGATCGCTTAGCAACCTGACAAAATGGCCACCGACCGTGAACTCCCAGCACGTGGCAGCGCTTGGATATGGAGTGAGATACAGTATGGTACAGTCCAGGGGCAATGCTGAAGGAGCGTCACAATCCCCTAGCTCAATTACTAGAGCCATCTTAACAGCAGTGTGGGCCCCTGGACACAGCAATGCACTGGGGCCCCTACACACTCACCAGCGGAAGGGGTGGGGGGAGCTATCAGCGGCAGCTTTGATGCTCCGCGGGGGATAGGGGGGGTTCTATCTTTCGCTCAGTATGTACAGTAGGACCTGGAGAAATAATTTCTGCTAATTATTCCTTTACTGCACAGATGGGGCAGGAAGGAGAACACTAAACTGTAGAAGGGGGCATTGTGCTGAATGAAGGGGCCCTGGTACATGACTTCCAGGGTGGTAGGGGGTGTTTAATACACAGGGGAGGAGTGGATAATGGAGTGGGCTTAATATTAGTGTTATGGACTGCAATTAGTTTCCTGTATGAAACAGATACAGTACAGTAAATAACCCTCCTTGGAAGTGCATGGGCCCTGTGAGACTTACAGTAGTGTACAGCATAAGGGTCGACTGACATGATGTACAAGCATTACATACAGTACATGTCAGTACTGTATGTAAATTCTTCAATTATTGCCTAACAACAATGCTGCTTACTGTATATTAAATACTGTAGGCCTAGAAATGTGCATCTCAATATAGTAGTTAAAAACACAGGGGCCTATGTGGATAAGCGAGTTCTATGCACACTAAAAATGGCCACCGACCGTGAACTCCCAGCACGTGGCAGCGCTCGGATATGTAGTGAGAGATGGTATACATTTTAAAATACAGTACACCGGGATAAGTTGTACAGGCCATGGAGCAATGCACAGGGACATTCATCATTTACGTACAGTATATAAATAATTGTAAACCGTAAATGAAAGAATTACCGGTCAAATACTGTATGACGAAACTGTGTCAATGAGCTGGAACAGTATGGCCTGTCAAGAAGTTTTCGAAGGCAGAAACGGAGAGCAAATTATCAGGAGATTTCTGAAAGGTCGGAGAAGATCCACACAGCAAGTCTGCCTACGAGGAAACAGATTTGCAAAGTGGGTAGCGTAAAGCCTAACAACAATGCTGCTTACTGTATATTAAATACTGTAGGCCTAGAAATGTGCATCTCAATATAGTAGTTAAAAACACAGGGGCCTATGTGGATAAGCGAGTTCTATGCACACTAAAAATGGCCACCGACCGTGAACCCCCAGCACGTGGCAGCGCTCGGATATGTAGTGAGATACAGTATGGCATACATTTCACACTCCAGGGGGCAATGCTGAAGGAGCGTCACAATCCCCTAGCTCAATTACATTGGGATAAGCGAGGTCTATGCACATTACGGTATACCGAGCTGGATCGCTTAGCAACCTGACAACATGGCCGCCGACCGTGAACTCCCAGCACGTGGCAGCGCTCGGATATGTAGTGAGATACAGTATGGCATACATTTCACAGTTCAGGGGGCAATGCTGAAGGAGCGTCACAATCCCCTAGCTCAATTACATTGGGATAAGCGAGGTCTATGCACATTACGGTATACCGAGCTGGATCGCTTAGCAACCTGACAACATGGCCGCCGACCGTGAACTCCCAGCACGTGGCAGCGCTCGGATATGTAGTGAGATACAATATGGCATACATTTCACAGTTCAGGGGGCAATGCTGAAGGAGCGTCACAATCCCCTAGCTCAATTACATTGGGATAAGCGAGGTCTATGCACATTACGGTATACCGAGCTGGATCGCTTAGCAACCTGACAACATGGCCGCCGACCGTGAACTCCCAGCACGTGGCAGCGCTCGGATATGTAGTGAGATACAATATGGCATACATTTCACAGTTCAGGGGGCAATGCTGAAGGAGCGTCACAATCCCCTAGCTCAATTACATTGGGATAAGCGAGGTCTATGCACATTACGGTATACCGAGCTGGATCGCTTAGCAACCTGACAACATGGCCGCCGACCGTGAACTCCCAGCACGTGGCAGCGCTCGGATATGGAGTGAGATACAATATGGCATACTGTACATTTCACAGTTCAGGGGGCAATGCTGAAGGAGCGTCACAATCCCCTAGCTCAATACAGTACAGTATCTCACGCTTACAGTATCTTACAGTATACGCTTACAGTATCTCTGTGTATTTTGGCTAGGGGATTGTGACGCTCCTTCAGCATCGCCCCGTAGCCTGCACAGCTTATGCCATTTCTCATTCCATACCCAACTGCTGCCTGCCACGAGGTGGGGGTGAATAAAAAAAATAATAAAGTGTCTGAAAAAAACTACAGTAACATGCATTAGTACTTAAGGAATCGAACCCTGGACTCTGAGTATAGGAAGCGAAACACTTCACCACTTCGCCGCAGACAAATGTATAAATCCGTTGGTTTTGATTATGCTGTAATGGCTACGGGATTAAGACGATAACATACTGTAGAAAATTCCTAATCTTGAGAGGCAATAGTGAACTTGTAACACACATCCATTTGCGACAGTGTACACTACTGGTTTTACAGTAGTGTTTTGTCTGCGGGACTCGGACGCTCACATACAGTATTCATAAAGTATTGTAGATGGATCATATACTGTATGCTGTACTACTGTATTTGCGTCGGTGTCGTACTGTATATACTGTACAGTACTGTATTAAATAATGCAGCGTAATGAGTACAGTATTTGCTGTATGCAGCGTAATGAGACGCCTTAGTAAAGTAGTCCTTATTATGTATGTCAGTATTGTATTTTACGGGAGACCACACGCATGCGCAGTGGTGATTGTAAAAAGCGACATCTGGTGGCTGATCGCAGGTATTACACGTAAAGGTAACGCCAAACGTCAAATGTCTGTCTCCGTGCGATTAGATAGCCTCTCTGTGGCTAGGCGCGCCTCGCTACGCCACAGTACGCTGCGTATGGTCGAACGGGCCAACCGCCGCGGCCACTCAAGATAAAGGTGGCTACATCTGTAGCAGGCCAATATGCAGGGCAATGTATGAATGGTCAGTAGCACTAAACGTTCCAACACCTGCAGCTATCAATTTCGACAGCTGCAGGTGTCGTTGCCCATTCACCACAGCTGTCAGCTCCGGGCTGTCCTCCACAGAGCCTCGGCGTCCTGCTAAAAGAAGCATACAAGCACAAGGTACTGATAGTGAAAGAGCGCAAATCACTGGGCAGGTAATTTAACCTCTCCCACATTGGCTGCATCAGTGATAATACATTCTGCTGATGTGTGGACCTACTTCACCGTGAATCGGAGGTGAAGTGGGTCCATACACATAATGAAAGAAGCCTGTGCGATCCTACATCTACCCCTGAAAGTGAAAAGGGTTTTGTGTTCAGGGTCCAGTCAGAGCTTCACCATCACTGGTAATTCAGTACCCCTATGGATCCAGGCTTGCTGCTCCTGAAAGGGTTAATGATTTGGTAGAGGTTTATTGGCCAAGCAGCAGTCAGCTGATGGATGTGATATTAAAGTGTGAAGTATAGAGCTTAGGGTTGTATTCAGAGCCGGCCCTAACCAATATGATGCCCTAGGCAAGATTTTGGCTGGTGCCCCCTAGCACCACCGCTGGTTCCGCCTCTGAGCTTGCACCTCTTTCCCAGCACCATCACCCCTCACCCATAGCAGTCCTTATTTTAGGGTTTGTACCCACTATATTTAAATAGGAACAGTTCGCACATTTTGCGCACAGCCCAAAAAGGGGTGTGTTTTTGCTGGCAAGGGGCATGGCCCCACAATAGTAACCCCAATTCCAATTACGCCACACAGTACTGCAACTTTATTCACATTTGATCATGCAATAGTGTCCATAATTCATATTACATCCCACAGTAGTATCACTTTACCTTATAAACGTTACTCCTCACAGTAGAGCCCCTTATTCACATTACATCACACTGAATTCCTCCTTATTCACATTACACCACACCCTATTGCTCTTTATTCACATTAGACAACACAGTAGTGCCCTTTCTATACGCAACGCCACATAGTAGAGCACCTTATACATATAATGCCACACATTAGTAATGCATTTATACACATAATTCCACACAGTAATGCCCCTTACACATATGAGACAAATTATTAATGTCCTTATAAACATAATACGCCTTACACATTATGACAACCTTTATTAAAGCTCTTTTACACATGTCCCTTACACATATGCCGCACATTATTAATGCCCGTATACACATAGTGACACACATAGTGCCCCCTACACATTTGCTGCACATTATTAGTGCCCCTATACACATAATGACACACATACACTAGTATCCTGTTACACATGCCGCACATTATTAATGCCCTTATACACATAATGACACACACAGTGCCCCTTTACACATATGTTGCACATTATTAATGCATTTTTACATGACACACATAATGCTCCTTATACATATTCCGAACACTACTGCACAACCAACCCACTCACATGCACACAGCACTCACACTGCCACTAACACTGTGACCTCTGCTCCGCTTGGATAGAGATGTCTCCTCATAAATCTTGCCTCAATGCTAACGTCGGGCACCTTTTTTATGAAAATGCATCTTATTTGCATTGCTATGTGGCTAGGATGCACAAGCAGCTTCTGCTGATTAAAATGATATGCAGCATGCCTATATACTGTGTGAGACTGTGGCTGTATCTGCATATGAACTGCTACACACAGAATATAGGCATGCTGCATATCATTTTAATCAGCAGAAGTTGCAGATGCCCCTAGGCATATCAAATGCCCTAGGCAATTGCCTAGTTTGCCTATGCCTATGGCCGGCTCTGGTTGTATTACTCAAGCTTTATGGGCTCATAAATCTTTTTTGTATCTCAGCAATTTAAACATGAGAACAGGCTGCAAAGCAATGGGAGCAATGCCCTCTTATCTCTTCTGTGGGCAGAGGGATGTGCAGGGTAATCCGTTCAAAACTCCACAGTGTTTGCTCACCTGGTAGAGACAGATACTGTGAGTGTGAACCAGGCAGATATATGTAGCTCTCACAATGACAGCCATACTGTATTTTCAGGCACCGTGCATTGTTATATTACCTTACTATACTGTATGTATGCCTGGCCAGAGGAGGAGGGAATGTGCATTGTGCTGGGAGAGCAAGCACGCTACTGCCAGACCAGAGGGGAGGGGCTGCTGCTGCCTCCTCTCCCAGAGATCGGACAGACAAGGAGAAGAGATGAGAAAAAAGTGATAGCGGTTGGAGCCTGGAGGCAGTAGCGGATCTTGCCACGGGCAAGCAGGACTTTTGCCCGGGGCGCCGCCTTCCGGAGGGTGCCGGCACCATCCGGAGGGCGCCACACCATGGCAAGATCCACTACTCTGTGCCCCCCGCTGGCCGCTGTGTCCCCCGCTGTGAAGGGAAACTAGACGCTACGCGTCTAGTTTCCCTTCGTGTAGAGGACTTTTGCTGTGCGGTGCGCGATGACGTCATCGCGCACCGCACAGCATTGTGGGACTGACAGACGCATAATTGACCCTCTAGTGTCTGTCATCCGAGGAAAGGAGCGGCGCCGGCGGAGATCTGCAGCGGTCGGGAGCGGGGATAGTAAGTTTGTTTTTTTTCTTTCAGCGACACTACTCCACTGTACAGGGGGCGTAACTGACCACGCCCCCTGTATGAAGCCACGCCCCCATTTTCCACCCGGGGCGCCAATGGGTCTAGAACCGGCCCTGCCTGGAGGTAGAGGTCGGGTGTCAGTGGGGGTCCTGGGATTGCAGAAATACAGGGAAGTGAGTGTGGACAGAGTCTGTGGAGTACCTCTTAGCAGCTTGCCCTGTATGTATCCGAGGAATAGACAGCGAGCTGACTTGGCATTAGGAAGTGGGCGTGGCTATGACAATGTTACGGGGGCGTTCCCCCTGATTGCCCGCTGCTGGATCCGCTCCCTCCTCCTCCTCCTTCACCCTCCACCCCCCCCCCCCTTGTAATCGGTGCGCTCCTCTCCTCGGCGGCGGCGGCACACAGTGGCAGCCAGGCGGCATGTAATGAGTCAGTTTGACTCATTACATGCCGCTCTGGCTTTGGGCCCCTGGACAGTGGCGGGCCCCAGTGCAAGGCACTGCCTGCACTGGCGGTAGTTCCGCCACTGGACCTGGTATCTACGACTACCGCGGGTAAGTCATCGTTCCTACCTTATGTGCCTGCACAACAAAAGAAAACGCCCCACTATCAAATGCAGTTCTTTCGGCCCAATAAATACAAAAAAGGACGAGGGTCTTCCTTCCTTGCTACGAGAGGAAGAGGAAAGGGGAAAAGATCACAGGCTGTGGCAAGTTCCCAAGAGCAGAAGTCCTCCCTGACTTCTACCAAATCCACCACATGACGCTGGGGCTCCTCTGCGGGAGTCCGCACCGGTGGGGGCACGTCTCCATCTCTTCAGTCAGGTCTGGGTTCGCTTGGCCCTGGATCCTTGGGTATTAGAAATAGTAGCCCAAGGGTACAAATTGGAGTTTCAAGACGTGCCCCCTCACCGATTAAAAAAAATAAAAATAAATTCAAGATGGAATCTCTCCGGGCTGTGATCTCCAGTCTGAAGGAGGGGGATTTTATGGTGTCGGTAGACATAAAGGATGCCTACTTACACGTTCCCATATATCCTCCACATCAGGCTTACCTGAGGTTTGCTGTTCAGGATTGTCATTACCAATTTCAGATGTTGCCGTTTGGCCTGTCCATGGCTCCGAGGATTTTCACCAAGGTTATGGCGGAAATGATGGTTCTCCTGCGCAAGCGGGGAATCACAATTATCCCGTACTTGGACGATCTCCTGATAAAGGCGAGATCCAAGGAGCAATTACTGGAAAACGTTACGCTCTCCCTGACAATTCTGCAGCAACATGGTTGGCTCATGAACTTGCCAAAGTCACAGTTGGTTCCGACGACACGACTGTCGTTCTTGGGTATAGTTCTGGATACAGAATTACAGAGAGTTTTTCTTCCAGTGGAAAAGTCTCTGGAAATACAGAACATGGTAAAACAGATTCTGAAACCGGCAAGAGTGTCGATTCTTCAATGCACTCGGTTGCTGGGGAAGATGGTGGCGGCCTACGAGGCCATTCAGTTTGGCAGGTTCCATGCCAGAGTGTTTCAGTGGGACCTGTTGGACAAGTGGTCCGGGTCTCACCTGTACATGCACCGGAAAATAATCCTAACTTCCAGGACCAGAATCTCTCTCCTGTGGTGGCTGCACAGTTCTCACCTCCTAGAGGGGCGAAGGTTCGGGATTCAGGATTGGATCCTGGTGACCACAGATGCAAGTCTCCGAGGCTGGGGAGCAGTCACACAGGGGAAAAATTTCCAGGGAAAATGGTCAAGCCAGGAAGCTTGTCTGCACATAAACATTCTGGAATTAAGGGCCATTTACAACGGCCTTCGGCAAGCGGAACATCTTCTTCGCGGTCTGCCCGTCTTGATTCAGTCAGACAACGTAACAGCAGTGGCGTACATAAACCGCCAGGGTGGAACAAAGAGCAGAGTGGCGATGGCGGAGGCCACAAAAGTTCTTCGCTGGGCGGAGAAACATGCAAGCGCTCTGTCAGCAGTCTTCATTCCAGGAGTGGACAACTGGGAAGCAGACTTCCTCAGCAGACACGATCTCCATCCAGGAGAGTGGGGTCTTCATCAAGAGGTTTTTGCAGAAGTGACAAGTCGTTGGGGAATTCCTCAAATAGACATGATGGCGTCTCGCCTCAACAAGAAACTTCAGAGATATTGTTCCAGGTCGAGGGACCCTCAAGCAATAGCGGTGGACGCCCTGGTGACACCGTGGGTGTTTCAGTCGGTCTATGTGTTCCCTCCTATGTGTTCGGCGATCCTCATTGTTCCGGACTGGCCAAGGAGGGCTTGGTATCCAGATCTTCAAGAATTACTCATAGAAGATCCCTGGCCTCTTCCTCTACGAGAGGACCTGTTACAGCAAGGACCGTGCGTGTATCAAGACTTACCGCAGCTGCGTTTGACGGCATGGCGGTTGAACGCCAAATCCTAGCCCGAAAGGGTATTCCCAGTGAAGTCATTCCCACACTATTTCAGGCTAGAAAAGAGGTAACGGCGAAGCATTACCACCGTATTTGGAGAAAATATGTGTCTTAGTGTGATTTCAAGAAGGCTCCTACGGAAGAATTTCAGCTGGGGCGTTTACTCCATTTTTTGCAAGCAGGTGTGGATGCGGGCCTAAAGTTAGGCTCTATTAAAGTACAAATTTCGGCCTTATCTATTTTCTTTCAGAAAGAATTGGCCTCCCTTCCAGAAGTTCAGACCTTCGTGAAGGGCGTGCTGCACATCCAACCTCCCTTTGTGCCCCCAGTGGCACCATGGGATCTTAATGTGGTGTTGCAGTTTCTGCAATCTCATTGGTTTGAACCTTTGTGTAAGGTTGAGTTGAAATTCCTTACTTGGAAAGTAGTCATGCTGTTGGCCTTGGCATCCGCAAGGTGGGTGTCTAAATTGGCGGCTTTGTCTCACAAAAGCCCCCATTTAATCTTCCATGCAGATAGAACGGAGTTGAGAACTCGTCAGCAATTTCTGCCAAAAGTGGTTTTGTCGTTTCACGTAAACCAGCCTATTGTGCTGCCAGTGGCTACTGACGCCTTTGCGGAATCAAAGTCTCTCGATGTGGTCAGAGCTTTGAAAATCTATGTCGCTATAACGGCTGAGATTAGGAAAACAGAGGCTCTGTTTGTCCTGTGGGCTCCCAACAAGATTGGGGCTCCTGCTTCCAAGTAGTGATGTGCACCGGAAATTTTTCGGGTTTTGTGTTTTGGTTTTGGGTTCGGTTCCGCGGCCGTGTTTTGGATTCGGACGTTTTGGCAAAACCTTACCGAAAATTTTTTGTCGGATTCGGGTGTGTTTTGGATTCGGTTTTTTTTTTTTTAAAACCCTCAAAAACAGCTTAAATCATAGAATTTGGGGGTCATTTTGATCTCATAGTATTATTAACCTCAATAACCATAATTTCCACTCATTTTCAGTCTATTCTGAACACCTCACAATATTATTTTTAGTCCTAAAATTTGCACCGAGGTCGCTGGATGGCTAAACTAAGCGACCCAAGTGGCCGACACAAACACCTGGCCCATCTAGGAGTGGCACTGCAGTGTCAGGCAGGATGGCACTTCCAAAAAATTGTCCCCAAACAGCACATGATGCAAAGAAAAAAAGAGGCGCAATGAGGTAGCTGTGTGACTAAGCTAAGCGACCCAAGTGGCCGACACAAACACCTGGCCCATCTAGGAGTGGCACTGCAGTGTCAGACAGGATGGCACTTCAAAAAAATAGTCCCCAAACAGCACATGATGCAAAGAAAAAAAGAGGCGCACCAAGGTGGCTGTGTGACTAAGCTAAGCGACACAAGTGGCCGACACAAACACCTGGCCCATCTAGGAGTGGCACTGCAGTGTCAATCAAGACAGGATGGCCCTTCCAAAAAATTGTCCCCAAACAGCACATGATGCAAAGAAAAATGAAAGAAAAAAGAGGTGCAAGATGGAATTGTCCTTGGGCCCTCCCACCCACCCTTATGTTGTATAAACAGGACATGCACACTTTAACAAACCCATCATTTCAGCGACAGGGTCTGCCACACGACTGTGACTGAAATGACTGGTTGGTTTGGGCCCCCACCAAAAAAGAAGCAATCAATCTCTCCTTGCACAAACTGGCTCTACAGAGAGGCAAGATGTCCACCTCATCATCATCCTCCGATTCCTCACCCCTTTCACTGTGTACATCCCCCTCCTCACAGATTATTAATTCGTCCCCACTGGAATCCACCATCTCAGGTCCCCGTGTACTTTCTGGAGGCAATTGCTGCTGGTGAATGTCTCCACGGAGGAATTGATTATAATTCATTTTAATGAACATCATCTTCTCCACATTTTCTGGAAGTAACCTCGTACGCCGATTGCTGACAAGGTGAGCGGCTGCACTAAACACTCTTTCGGAGTACACACTGGAGGGAGGGCAACTTAGGTAGAATAAAGACAGTTTCTGCAAGGGCCTCCAAATTGCCTCTTTTTCCTGCCAGTATACGTACGGACTGTCTGACGTGCCTACTTGGATGCGGTCACTCATATAATCCTCCACCATTCTTTCAATGGTGAGAGAATCATATGCAGTGACAGTAGACGACATGTCAGTAATCGTTGGCAGGTCCTTCAGTCCGGACCAGATGTCAGCACTCGCTCCAGACTACCCTGCATCACCGCCAGCGGGAGGGCTCGGAATTCTTAGCCTTTTCCTCGCACCCCCAGTTGCGGGAGAATGTGAAGGAGGAGATGGTGACGGGTCACGTTCCGCTTGACTTGACAATTTTCTCACCAGCAGGTCTTTGAACCTCTGCAGACTTGTGTCTGCCGGAAAGAGAGATACAACGTAGGTTTTAAATCTAGGATCGAGCACGGTGGCCAAAATGTAGTGCTCTGATTTCAACAGATTGACCACCCGTGAATCCTGGTTAAGCGAATTAAGGGCTCCATCCACAAGTCCCACATGCCTAGCGGAATCGCTCTGTTTTAGCTCCTCCTTCAATGTCTCCAGCTTCTTCTGCAAAAGCCTGATGAGGGGAATGACCTGACTCAGGCTGGCAGTGTCTGAACTGACTTCACGTGTGGCAAGTTCAAAGGGTTGCAGAACCTTGCACAACGTTGAAATCATTCTCCACTGCGCTTGAGTCAGGTGCATTCCACCTCCTTTGCCTATAGCGTGGCCAGATGTATAGGCTTGAATGGCCTTTTGCTGCTCCTCCATCCTCTGAAGCATATAGAGGGTTGAATTCCACCTCGTTACCACCTCTTGCTTCAGATGATGGCAGGGCAGGTTCAGGAATGTTTGGTGGTGCTCCAGTCTTCGGTACGCGGTGCCAGAACGCCGAAAGTGGCCCGCAATTCTTCGGGCCACCGACAGCATCTCTTGCACGCCCCTGTCGTTTTTTAAATAATTCTGCACCACCAAATTCAAGGTATGTGCAAAACATGGGACGTGATGGAATTTGCCCAGATGTAATGCACGCACAATATTGCTGGCGTTGTCCGATGTCACAAATCCCCAGGAGAGTCCAATTGGGGTAAGCCATTCTGCGATGATCTTCCTCAGTTGCCGTAAGAGGTTTTCAGCTGTGTGGCTATTCTGGAAAGCGGTGATACAAAGCGTAGCCTGCCTAGGAACGAGTTGGCGTTTGCGAGATGCTGCTACTGGTGCCGCCGCTGCTGTTCTTGCTGCGGGAGGCAATACATCTACCCAGTGGGCTGTCACAGTCATATAGTCCTGAGTCTGCCCTGCTCCACTTGTCCACATGTCCGTGGTTAAGTGGACATTGGGTACAACTGCATTTTTTAGGACACTGGTGAGTCTTTTTCTGAGGTCTGTGTACATTTTCGGTATCGCCTGCCTAGAGAAATGGAACCTAGATGGTATTTGGTACCGGGGACACAGTACCTCAAGCAAGTCTCTAGTTGGCTCTGAATTAACGATGGATACCACGTTTCTCACCGCCCGGGCTGCCAAGACCTCAGTTATCCGCTTTGCAGCAGGATGACTGCTGTGATATTTCATCTTCCTCGCAAAGGACTGTTGGACAGTCAATTGCTTACTGGAAGTAGTACAAGTGGTCTTCCGACTTCCCCTCTGGGATGACGATCGACTCCCAGCAGCAACAACAGCAGCGCCAGCAGCAGTAGGCGTTACACTCAAGGATGCATCGGAGGAATCCCAGGCAGGAGAGGACTCGTCAGACTTGCCAGTGACATGGCCTGCAGGACTATTGGCTTTCCTGGGTAAGGAGGAAATTGACACTGAGGGAGTTGGTGGTGTGGTTTGCAGGAGCTTGGTTACAAGAGGAAGGGATTTAGTGGTCAGTGGACTGCTTCCGCTGTCACCCAAAGTTTTTGAACTTGTCACTGACTTATGATGAATGCGCTGCAGGTGACGTATAAGGGAGGATGTTCCGAGGTGGTTAACGTCCTTACCCCTACTTATTACAGCTTGACAAAGGCAATACACGACTTGATACCTGTTGTCCGCATTTGTGTTGAAATAATTCCACACCGAAGAGCTGATTTTTTTAGTATTTTGACCAGGCATGTCAATGGCCATATTCCTCCCACGGACAACAGGTGTCTCCCCGGGTGCCTGACTTAAACAAACCACCTCACCGTCAGAATCCTCCTTGTCAATTTCCTCCCCAGCGCCAGCAACACCCATATCCTCATCCTGGTGTACTTCAACAGTGACATCTTCAATTTGACTATCAGGAACTGGACTGCGGGTGCTCCTTCCAGCACTTGCAGGGGGCGTGCAAATGGTGGAAGGCGCAAGCTCTTCCCGTCCAGTGTTGGGAAGGTCAGGCATCGCAACCGACACAATTGGACTCTCCTTGGGGATTTGTGATTTTGAAGAACGCACAGTTCTTTGCTGTGCTTTTGCCAGCTTAAGTCTTTTCTTTTTTCTAGCGAGAGGATGAGTGCTTCCATCCTCATTTGAAGCTGAACCACTAGCCATGAACATAGGCCAGGGCCTCAGCCGTTCCTTGCCACTCCGTGTCGTAAATGGCATATTGGCAAGTTTACGCTTCTCCTCAGACGCTTTTAATTTTGATTTTTGGGTAATTTTACTGAACTTTTGTGTTTTGGATTTTACATGCTCTCTACTATGACATTGGGCATCGGCCTTGGCAGACGACGTTGATGGCATTTCATCGTCTCGGCCATGACTAGTGGCAGCAGCTTCAGCACGAGGTGGAAGTGGATCTTGATCTTTCCCTTTAACCTCCACATTTTTGTTCTCCATTTTTTAATGTGTGGAATTATATGCCAGTATCAATAGCAATGGCCTACTACTATATATACTGCGCACAACTAAAATGCACCACAGGTATAGAATGTAGATGGATAGTATACTTAATGGATGACGAGTGACGACACAGAGGTAGGTACACAGCAGTGGCCTACCGTACTGCTATATATAGTATACTGGTGGACACTGTCAGCAAACTGCTAAACTAGTCTAAAATGCACCACAGGTATAGAATGTAGATGGATAGTATACTTAATTGATGACGAGTGACGACACAGAGGTAGGTACACAGCAGTGGCCTACCGTACTGCTATATATAGTATACTGGTGGACACTGTCAGCAAACTGCTAAACTAGTCTAAAATGCACCACAGGTATAGAATGTAGATGGATAGTATACTTAATGGATGACGAGTGACGACACAGAGGTAGGTACACAGCAGTGGCCTACCGTACTGCTATATATAGTATACTGGTGGACACTGTCAGCAAACTGCTAAACTAGTCTAAAATGCACCACAGGTATAGAATGTAGATGGATAGTATACTTAATGGATGACGAGTGACGACACAGAGGTAGGTACACAGCAGTGGCCTACCGTACTGCTATATACAGTATACTGGACCTGGTGGACACTGTCAGCAAACTGCTAAACTAGTCTAAAAAAAGGCACCACAGGTATACAATGTAGATGGATGGATAGTATACTTAATGGATGACGAGTGACGACACAGAGGTAGGTACAGCAGTGGCCTACCGTACTGCTATATACAGTATACTGGACCTGGTGGACTCTGTCAGCAAACTGCTAAACTAGTCTAAAAAAAAGGCACCACAGGTATACAATGTAGATGGATGGATAGTATACTTAATGGATGACGAGTGACGACAAAGAGGTAGGTACACAGCAGTGGCCTACCATACTGCTATATACAGTATACTGGACCTGGTGGACACTGTCAGCAAACTGCTAAACTAGTCTAAAAAAAAGGCACCACAGGTATACAATGTAGATGGATGGATAGTATACTTAATGGATGACGAGTGACGACACAGAGGTAGGTACAGCAGTGGCCTACCGTACTGCTATATACAGTATACTGGACCTGGTGGACACTGTCAGCAAACTGCTAAACTAGTCTAAAAAAAAGGCACCACAGGTATACAATGTAGATGGATGGATAGTATACTTAATGGATGACGAGTGACGACACAGAGGTAGGTACAGCAGTGGCCTACCGTACTGCTATATACAGTATACTGGACCTTGTGGACACTGTCAGCAAACTGCTAAACTAGTCTAAAAAAAAGGCACCACAGGTATACAATGTAGATGGATGGATAGTATACTTAATGGATGACGAGTGACGACAAAGAGGTAGGTACACAGCAGTGGCCTACCATACTGCTATATACAGTATACTGGACCTGGTGGACACTGTTAACCGAGCCATACGGGAGAATCCGAGTATGGCTCGGACCCGTGTAAAAAAGGTAAAGCTTGGGGGGGTTCGGTTTCTCGGAAACCGAACCCGATCATCACTACTTCCAAGCAGACTATTGCACGCTGTATCTGTAATACGATTCAGCAGGCTCATTCTACGGCAGGATTTCCGTTACCGAAATCGGTGAAGGCCATTCTACCAGAAAGGTGGGCTCATCCTGGGCGGCTGCCCGAGGGGACTCGGCATTACAGCTTTGCCGAGCTGCTACTTGGTCGGGATCAAACACCTTTGCGAAGTTTTACAAGTTTGATACCCTGGCTGAGGAGGACCTCTTGTTTGGTCAATCGGTGCTGCAAAGTTATCCGCACTCTCCCGCCCGTTCTAGAGCTTTGGTATAAACCCTATGGTTCTTGAAGCATCCCAAGCATCCTCTAGGACGTATGAGAAAATAGCATTTTAATACCTACCGGTAAATCCTTTTCTCTTAGTCCGTAGAGGATGCTGGGCGCCCGTCCCTGTGCGGACACTATCTGCAGTACTTGTTTAATAGTTATTGCTTGTGTTACACAAAGGTTGTGTTTCAGTTATGGTCAGCCTGTTGCTGATTTTGTTCATGCCGTTGACTGGACTTTTTGCTAATGCCATGTTGTACGGCGTGTTTGTGGTATGAGCTGGTGTGTATCTCACCCTTAGTTTAACAATAAATCCTTTTCCTCTAAATGTCCGTCTCCCTGGGCACAGTTCCTATAACTGGAGTCTGAAGGAGGGGCATAGAGGGAGGAGCCAGTTCACACCCATTTAAAGTCTTAAAGTGCCCATGTCTCCTGCAGATCCCTTCTATACCCCCATGGTTCTTGAAGCATCCCCAGCATCCTCTACGGACTAAGAGAAAAGGATTTACTGGTAGGTATTAAAATCCTATTTTTTCAATTGAGCAAATGCTTGCTCACACTCTGGTGTCTCGTCAATCTGCCTAGCATACTTTTTGGTCATCAGGTCAGTCAGTGGTTTAGCAATACTACTGTACTGGAGCACAAACTTGCGATAGTACCCGGCGGTCCCAAGGAAAGCTCGTACTTGTCGCTGATTGGTGGGTCGAGGCAAATGCTGGATGGCGTCAATTTTAACTGGTTCTGGCTGAATGCTACCCTCACCAATTCGGTGCCCGAGGTACAGTACCTCTGCCATTTCCATCTGACACTTGTCTGGTCTAATGGTCAGCCCTGCTGAACAAATGATGCTAGCACCTGTGCCACATGTTGGAGATGTTCCTCCCATGTTTCGCTGAATATGGCTATATCATCCAGGTATGCCTGGGCAAACTCTTGACACCCTGTCAGAAGGCAATCCACCGTATGCTGAAAGGTGGCTGGGGCATTCTTCATTCCGAAGGGCATGGCAGTGAACTCAAACAGCCCAAATGGAGTGCTGAATGTGGATCGCTCCTGTGCTTCTCTGGTAAGGGGTATCTGCCAATACCCTTTACTCAGATCCAGCGTGGACACATAGCAAGCTGCCCTCCACCTGTCTAACAGCTCATCCACTCGGAGCATGGGATAAGCATCTGTCACTGTCACCTCATTTAACTTACGGTAGTCCACACAAAAGCGGGTTCTCCCATCCTTTTTGGGCACTAGCACTACACTGGCTGCCCATGGACTGTTGGATGGCAGAATGACCCCAAGCTCCAGCATCTCTTCAACCTCTTTCTTGATCATGCCAAGTACCTCAGTACTCACCTGGTGAGTGGGTTGCCTAATGGGCCGAGTCGTGCCAGTATCGACATGATGGGACACCAGATGGGTGCGCCCAGGCATGTTGGTAAAGTGGGACTGATATACCCCCAATACCCCCTGCATATGTTTGGTCTGGGTGTCTGTCAAGTGGGCTCCTATGGGTACTTTGCCTACTCCTTATTCCTTCTTGGATGAGTCTAGCATGTCGGGAATGGGATCTGTCTCTGGGTCATCCATGGGTGGACAGCAAATGGCCAAAGCCCCAATCGCTCAGTCTACATAGGCCTTCAGCCGATTAATATGAAAGGTACTGGTCCTATTCCCTGTTTGGTCCAAAGCTACCATTCTACCACTGAGTAAAGTCCAGCCCATGTTGCCTGCAACTTGTGCTTCCTGGCCGGGGCCAGTACCATCACTTGCTGCCCTACTGTCAGTTCACGTTCACATACCTGCCGATCATAGTACTGGCGCTGCCTCTCCTGTGCACCCTTAGTGTGGTCATATGCAAGTCTCATTAACCGCTGCAGTCTCTCTCTCATTTTGGCCATATAGTCGAGAACTGGACTTTCAGGTTCCTGGAACATCCTTTCCCAGCTTTCCCGGACTAAGTTAAGTGGTCCTCGTACTCTTCGGGCATACAGTAAATCAAATGTTGAAAACTCGGTTGAGTCCTGTGGCACTTCGCGATATGCAAACAATAGCTACTGCAGGGATTTCTCTCAGTCTCCCCCTTCCGATTCAGCATATGCACGCAGCAACTGCATCAGGGTTGCATTGAATCTCTCACAAAGCCCATTGGTCTGGGGATGGTAAGCAGTGGTTCGGAAAGGGTGTACCCCGAATTTGTCCCATAAGGTCTGGAGCACCTCTCCCTGAAATTGGGTTCCTTGGTCACTCACTATTTCCTGGGGAAAAACCTACGCTGCTAAAAATATCCATCAGGGCCTGGGCAACATACTCGGCATCTATGGATGCAAGTGCTACTGCCTCTGGATATCTAGTCGCGTGGTCCACTACCGTTAAAATAAATCTTTTCCCCGTATGGCTAGGCTTTTTGAATGGACCAACAATGGGGGTCATTCCGAGTTGTTTGCTCGTTAATTTTTTTTCCGCAACGGAGCGATTAGTCGCTAATGCGCAATGTCCGCAGTGCGACTGCGCCAAGTAAATTTGCTATGCAGTTAGGTATTTTACTCACGGCATTACGAGGTTTTTTCTTCGTTCTGGTGATCGTAATGTGATTGACGGAAGTGGGTGTTTCTGGGCGGAAACTGGCCGTTTTATGGGTGTGTGTGAAAAAACGCTACCGTTTCTGGGAAAAACGCGGGAGTGGCTGGAGAAACGGAGGAGTGTCTGGGCGAACGCTGGGTGTGTTTGTGACGTCAAACCAGGAACGAAACTGACTGAACTGATCGCAGATGCCGAGTAAGTCTGGAGCTACTCAGAAACTGCTAAGAAGTGTCTATTCGCAATTCTGCTAATCTTTCGTTCGCAATTTTGATAAGCTAAGATTCACTCCCAGTAGGCGGCGGCTTAGCGTGTGCAAAGCTGCTAAAAGCAGCTTGCGAGCGAACAACTCGGAATGACCCCCAATGTCCACGGATACTCTGTAGAAGGGCTCATTGATTATGGGCATGGGTTGGAGGGGTGCCCGGCGTGGGGGTCACCCAAGGCATTGGCATACCTCACATTATGACCAGTAATGCTTAACATCCTGATTTATACCTGGCTAGAAGAAATTATGTGAAAGCCGGGCTCGAGTCTTACGGACTCCTAGATGTCTTGCAAGGGGGATATCATGAGCTAGGGACAAAAATTTAGCCCAGTACTCAGGGGGAACAAGTAGCTGTTTCCTGACAACACCCGGCTCTACCTCATCTGCTTTTGCTGGTACCCGGTACAACCTCCCCTCTTCCCACACAAATCTGTTCTCTTGCGGTCCACAGTCTGTCCTTTCTGCGGCACAGCGGAAACTAGCTTCCCTGAACTGTGCCCTATTAACCTCCCCCAAGTTTACATTCCTGTCAGTTAGGTCAGAGTCAGTAATACTCACCAGCGGCAGTTCAGGGGTTGCGGTGGCTGATCCATCTGTGGCACAGGTTGCCGTGGTTGAAGCATAAGCGGGTCCTGCTTCTGTAGCCCGGGTTTGACTGCGTGTGACCGCTCCCACAAAATAAGAAGCCAGTCCTTGGCCCAAATCATTCCCCAAAATCACAGAGGTTGTCAATCCATCCAGTAAGCCCACACTCACTTCCCCCTCCCCCCAATCTAAATGAACCTGTGCCATGGGGATAACAGTAATCTGGCCTCCTGCCATCACAATTTTGATTTTCCAGTTCTTGAGCCACTGGTTAGGTGGAACTAAGCTAGACTATATCAGGGTAGTAGATGCCCCTGAGTCCCGGAGCCCCTGCAGCTCTTGACCATTAACTTTTACAGGCTGCAAGTGTCCCTTCATATTTTCAAGGGTAGCCTTCCCAATTGCCACTACCACCTCCACCTGGTAGACTACTTCCTCCGACTCTGGCGCATCAGGATAGTATAGATAGAATTTCTATTACCAGATAGGTTCAGGTATGGTTACAGGTAATTTTTAATGTGCTGAAGGGAAATTTAGGGGTGGGGATTTGCACCCCCACCCCTCTCTGTCTGTTGTTCCTCTTCCTCCTCCCCAGCAGGGTGTTCTAAGTCCCATTGCACCAATTTTTTGATTAGAGAGTCCTTGGTATCCACTGTGTTGAATACAATTTTTCTTGCATGACACAGTTCTTGCAGGACTCCCTTCTTGTTGTGTTTGTAGGTTTGTGCTGCTGCCTCCATTCTGCTGTAATATCTTGCATCCGTGCTTGTAACCTGAGTGATCCCTCTGCTTGCCACCAGATGTGCAGATACCGGATTCCAAATCACTCGGGCACGGTGGTAGATGAAAAACCAACATTATTGTTGGCAGAGGCTTCATATTGCAGGGGTGTGTGTGACTTCTTTGTCTTAAGGGCCCCATACACTACCGCGACATGTCCGTCTGACATGTCGCAGGCGATCACCCCGGCAGCCTCCCAGGGGACAGGATCGCCCAAGATACATCGTATGCTGTCCTTTTGCATAAGATATATCTTGGGCGATCCCAGCCATGCCTGCGGGGTCCGACATATCATGAGTGCAGCACGTTTAATCTAGAGGATCCAATCCGATGCGCATCGGATCGAACCAGAAACACCTCCAAATGCCCGATTTCACCCGATATATCGGGACGAATGACTGAAATCGGATGAAATCTGGCATTATCGTTCTAGTGTATGGGGCCCTTTAGGATCTTACAGCATTGGAATACAATACATATTCTAATCAAGGTGATAACATCAGCCAGAGAGCCACCATGTCTAGTCAGCTCACTGTTGGACAAAAGGGAGTAAACAAAAAGCAGACCCATGTGTTATAGACCGGGGCATTTATAGAGAAGAGGAGCCTGTGTGCAGCCTCCTCCATCCGGGCCTCCTCCTCAGGGCCGGTGCAAGGTTTCTCAGCACCCTAGGCAAATCTTCAGTGCACCCCTCCCCACAATGGGGGTAATTCCAAGTTGATCGCAGCAGGCATTTTGTTAGCAAATGGGCAAAACCATGTGCACTGCAGGGGAGGCAGATATAACATGTGCAGAGAGAGTTAGATTTGGGTGAGGTGTGTTCAATCTGCAATCTAATTTGCAGTGTAAAAATAAAGCAGCCAGTATTTACCATGTACAGAAACAAAATAACCCACCCAAATCTAACTCTCTCTGCACATGTTATATCTGCCTCCCCTGCAGTGCACATGGGGGGTAATTCCAAGTTGATCGCAGCAGGATTTTTGATAGCAATTGGGCAAAACCATGTGCACTGCAGGTGGGGCAGATATAACATGTGCAGAAAGAGTTAGATTTAGGTGTGGTGTGTTCAAACTGAAATCTAAATTGCAGTGTAAAAATAAAGCAGCCAGTATTTACCCTGCACAGAAACAAAATAACCCACCCAAATCTAACTCTTTCTGCACATGTTATATCTGCCTCCCCTGCAGTGCAAATGGTTTTGCCCATTTGCTAACAAAAATCCTGCTGCGATCAACTCGGAATCACCCCCAATACCCAGCCCATCAGGTGAAAAAGTGCGAAGGCTGCATCTTATGGGCGGTATTCAATTTTTTCTGCCCCATTCTACACACGTTCTGTTTCTGCTGACGGGTGTGGCATCATCATTTCAGCTCGCTACCCCTGGGGTAGCGAGGCGCCCTAACCCTGTACACAGCTAAACCTGATTACTAAGGGCATGATATGTGCAATAACAGGGATCACTTTAGAAAGGATATTGGGCGTGACATATCATTTGAATACCGCTATAAGTTCCACAGCCACTTCCTGATAATGTTAGTGCTGCGCCAAAGAATATTTTCTTAACATACAATTTGACGGCACACAGGGACCATATGGCCCATCCAGTCTGTCCTTTAGGGTTTTGGACAAGAGAGTATTAGGGTTAGTTTACTGGTTTGGTCAAGGATATTAGGGATAGGGTATTAGGGTTGTTTTAGCTTTTTGGGTTAGGGTATTAGGGTTAATTTGGGGATGGGGTTAGGGTATTAAGGATAGGATATTAGCGTTGGTCTATCAGTTTGGTTTAAAGGGGTTAGGGTTAGGGAGAGATCTGGCTATAAATATAGAAACATAGCCGGAGGGCAGCCGGTGGATGTTTCCCTTGGAGATGCACTCATGCACGGGGTAGTGGCTGCCGGCAGAGGCGTAACTAGGGTTGATGGCACTTACTCTATCAGTTAACCTTGGGGGCACTCTTTGAAATATAAATAGGGCCAGATATACCCTTAGGTATCATTAAAATATAACCTTTAATTGTATCTTTAAAATTAATAGGAATTTGAAAAGGAAAAATATAAACACAGGTGCCATATTTATCCACCACTTCTTTAGTTCTATGCATATGTTGACATGCCTTACAGGCACCACAGGGAAAAGACCCGGCTAGGGTTGGTGGTTTGGGGGCTATACGAGTGTAATGGCTCTTCACTAGATGGTCTCGTAGGTTTGGGGCACGCCGCCAACTCATTGAAACATTCGTGCCAATATGTTTTGATAAATCACAGTCTGACAAAAGGATGTGCCAATGTTTTTGAATACATCTCTTGATCCGGTCCCAATCATGATTAAAATTCATGACAAATCTTAGTTTGTCATCTATTTGCTTTATATTTTTCTTCTGACTGAAAATGAGTACTTCCCTATTGATATCCCTTAAAGAGCTCTTTGCTCTTTTTATGGATCTATGACTATACCCTCTTTGTCTAAGCCTGTTAGTTAGTTCGTCACTTTGTTCTTTAAAAACAGCATTTTCAGAGCAATTCCTACGAAGTCTCAAAAATTCTCCCTTCGGTATATTTTCCACCGTGGAATATAGGAGCTGACGTTCGGTAAATCAATACCTATTCATGATATGGTTGTTTAAACAGTGAGAGATCATAATTGGTTATAAAAAAATCTGAATAAAAATAATTAAAACAAGCTCCTCGGTGAGCAATCAGTGTTCTCTGAGCCAATAAGCTCCATAGTGAGCAATCAGTGTTCTTTGAACTCCTTGTGATAGACAAGTGATCCCAAGGTGTATATGAATAAACCTGTGTGTGTGTTTATATTTTTCCTTTTCAAATTCCTATTAATTTTAAAGATACAATTAAAGGTTATATTTTAATGATACCTAAGGGTATATCTGGCCCTATTTATATTTCAAAGAGTGCCCCCAAGATAGAGTCTTCTTTTCTCTTTCTAGAATATTTGGTTTTCTGACTCTGGGGAGCAACACCAACCCTGTATTATGGTGAATCTACCCGAGTAATCATAGGTATTTGGTTTTCTTTAAAGAATTAACCCCCCTCGTGTGTTCATTTTGTGTGTAACTGTGTCATCCAGGCACAAACAAGGGGGTATCTTGTTGCGGATCATCACAAATGTTTCTTCTATCAGTTAACCGCCAAGCCCTCCTGCCACCCCACCCCCACCCCCACACACACCATATAGAGATAATCAAAAGGCAGTTGCCACGAGCAGCTGCAGGGTCCAGGTGAGGTGCCCTCTGCACTAATGGCAGGGTGTAAGTACTGTAGGTGTCAGAGCCAAGAGTGACATGGGGAGGGAGAGAGAAAACGAGACATGGGGGAAAGAGAGGGACATGGGGGAAAGAGAGAGAACGAGACATGGGGAAAGCGAGACACGGGGAGAGAGACATGGGGGAAAGAAATAGAGACATGGCAGATAGATACACAAATAATGCCCCCTTCACTGCCCACCTCACAGTTTGACATACTGCCCCATTAATCTCCCATAATAAAAGCACCACTCCTCCCCACCTTTCTTCTCCTCTCTCCAGCTCCAGTGCTGGAGAGGGAGTTACAATTCTGCATCAACTTTCCCCTCAGCAATGAATGTGCTGGAATGCACTTGGAGGGGGGAGATATGCAGTGACAATGCCAACGCAGGACAGTGTGAGGGAAGAGAGAAGCCTGCTCACCCACCTGCACTTCCGGGGTCAGCCTGCAGCGAGTGGGCTTCAACCTTGTCCTGCTGACAGAATGAGAGACGTGTAGCACAGCCACATCACTAACTTGAGTGAGGCCAGTGAACAGGGGATCCGCGGCACTGTTAGGACCACCAGCATCAGCATAAACTGATTTTCCATCTTGGGAATGGTGGTATTTTGGGGTTGGCGCCCCAAAGGAGGAAGAAGGTTGAGAAGTAGGGGTGGGTCTGTGAAAATAGAATGCTGCTCATTGGTGGCTGATCTTGGGGGAGGGACCAGCCTCTAGAGCTTAGCAGGGCAGAGACTGGGTTTGTCTCTGCAGAGATCAAGAATATCGTGCAGCACTAGTTGAGGAGCTAGGCGTAGCCGGGGACAGGAGTTCCCTGTAAATGGCTTTGCCTTCCTCCCAGCGTCAGCCTGAACATAAGAGTGCCCATACTTCCGCTGCTGGACAGAAGTCACCAGCTGCTGCTGAACAAACTTGTCCGGCTGCGAGTGAGTCTAAGCTGGGCACATTCCATATGACTCACCCACACTGAAACAGCCCGCCCCCAAAACATGTTGCCACCCTCCCTCTCGTACTGTGTGAACTGGACTACATTAGTGGATCGATGGCTGATGTATTAATCAGGCTGCACTCAACTCCTCCCAGCTGAACTGCAGGCATGATCGCCCCGCAGTAATCTCCTCCCCGCTGTGATGCCGCTGTGATTGGCAACACTGCCGCAGCAGGAAACTCAAATGAACAACTACCAAGGGTGAGAGGAAGTGCCTGGCTCAGGATGACATGCAGCTTCAGCCCTGGCCGGCAGATCTGACATCGGGTGAGCGGGACTCCTCACATGTCTCATCCCTCATGGCGTTCCACTCAGTGCCGCCCTTCAAGTGCCGGCGCCCATAGGCAGCTGCCTAAAGCTGCCTAGTGGTAGCGCCGGCCCTGCTCCTCCTCTCTAGTCAGCAGCGCTGTGGAGACTGAGCACTAGGGGCTCTCTAATACGCATGCACAGATCTCCGCCATTTTCCCACCAATTTCTTTACTGCGCAAAACGCTGGGAAAATAGCTGCCGCCCCATTTTTCCAGTGATGATTTTTGCTCTTGCTGCCGTGACGGGTGAATCCGGAGAGGTGAGTATTATAGAAATGGGTGCAGCATGTGCGGTGTGGGGCCCCTGGGCTCAGGAGCCCGTGTGCACCACACACATCCAACACTAGATATGTGCAACACTGGTGAGGATGTCAGTATATTTATATACTGTATCTCTGTCTATACCACTATTTTTAAGTGTATAAGAATGATTAACAAGAATATCTTCCTTTTTTAAACTGTTGCACATGTACATAAGTAAGAGACAAGACAGTGATACATGACAATAACTCAATAACAGAAACATCAAAACAACATTTATCAAATAGTGAACTGACATGTTACAGAACGCTGGGGCAGATGTATTATCCTGGAGAAGGCATAAGGAAGTGATAAACCAGTGATATATGCAAGGTGATAAAGGCACCAGCCAATCAGCTTCAATATGTAAATTAACAGTTAGGATTGGCTGGTGCCTTTATCACCTTGCACATATCACTGGTTTATCACTTCCTTATGCCTTCTCCAGGTTAGTACATCTATCCCTCTGTTCTGCACGGCTGACATCATGCCAAATAGAGTACAGAGCAACAAGAGGTAATAATAGAACAATGTCTCAATGACATGATAGCACAATTACACGATAAAGAATCCTACGAAAGCTTACAATAATAAAGCTCTCATCTCTCGTTCCCCACTCCCGCCACCTCCGGAAGGCCATTCCATTAGTGAAGAATACGCAAAGTCACTACTAGCAGCAAATCAAGGCACGATAGGAGGATCATTGGCAATCATCCTATCACTGACCTGGTTTGGGAGTGTTGTGGACTCGGGGCTTCTTCCGATGACCGGGAAGAGGAACCGCCACTGGGTCGCAGTAGGGATGGCCGGATGTAGGACTTCCTCATGCAGGACTACGTCGGCAGGCGGGAGGCACAGAGGAGTTCTTGACGGTCTCCTGTAAGACAAGACTCGTAGAAATACTGAAGGCTGGGGTACTGAGATATTAGAGGTACCGTGATGTCGGAGGCTCCGCGGTATTGGGGTTCTGAGGTGCTGGAAGTACAGGGCGTGCTAGGAGGCCCCTGGAGGTACGGAGATGCTTGGAGGCACGAGGTGCTTGGAGGCACGGAGGTGCTTGGAGGCACGGAGGTGCTTGGAGGCACGGAGGTGCTTGGAGGCACGGAGGTGCTTGGAGGCACGAGGTGCTTGGAGGCACGGAGGTGCTTGAAGGCACGAGGGTACTTGGAGGCACGGAGGTACTTGGAGGCACGGAGGTGCTTGGAGGCACGAGGTGCTTGGAGGCACGGAGGTGCTTGGAGGCACGGAGGTGCTTGGAGGCACGGAGGTGCTTGGAGGCACAAGGTGCTTGGAGGCACGGGGTGCTTGGAGGCACGGAGGTGCTTGGAGGCACGGAGGTGCTTGGAGGCACGGAGGTGCTTGGAGGCACGGGATGCTTGGAGGTACAGGATGCTTGGAGGCACAGGACGAGCTTGGAGGCACAGGATGCTTGGAGGTACAGGATGCTTGGAGGCACAGGACGAGCTTGGAGGCACAGGATGCTTGGAGGCACAGGACGAGGGAGCTCTGGAATCACAGCTTCCGAAGGAGAAACGAAGATACTCAGGCACCGGATCTCTGCCTGGTATCCGCTTTTAAACTCCCCGCCCCAGCCTGATTGACGGAGCAGGCAGGTGACGTCAGACCTGCTCCGCCTGCTTGCCCTCACTTGCGATGGCGGCGTCCCTGCTTCCGGGAAGCCGCCGGGGAGTAGCGCCGACCCGCCACTGAATCCGGAGACCGCCAGGGGGAACGAGGCGCCGGGCAGACCAGACCACCCGTAGGGACAAGCGCGGCCGCCGCGGCCGCTGCAGGTTTGTAACAGTACCCCCTCCTCCAGGAGTGGCCCCTGGACACTTCCCGGGCTTAGTCGGATGTTTGGAGTGGAAGATCCGAATCAGACGAGGAGCCATTACTTCAGTAGCTCCAATCCAACTTCTTTCCTCAGGACCGTAACCCTTCCAGTCCACCAAGTACTGTAATTTTTTATGAAGATAACGGGAGTCAAGAATAGCTTTGATTTCAAACTCTGCTCCGGCTTCTGCCACTACTGACGTTGACCTAGGGAGTGCTGAGTGGAACCGATTCAGAACGAGGGGACGGAGTAGAGAAACATGAAAGGCGTTAGGTACTCGAAGATGGGCAGGCAAACCCAGTTTACAGACCACAGGATTTAAGACTTTTAGCACAGGGTAGGGCCCGATGAACCTTGGAGCGAATTTCATGGTAGGCACCTTCAGCCGGAGGTTCCGTGTGGACAGCCATACCCTGTCCCCAACTTTATATTGAGGTGCAGCTCGCCGTTTCTTATCTGCGAAGAACTTGTACCGAGCCGAAACCTGCTTAAGATTGGCATGAACCTTCCTCCAAATTTGTCCAAAGTGTCGTAGAGTGGATACTACAGCAGGAACCTCTACTAACGGAAGGCTTGGAAATTCCGGAACACGGGGATGGAACCCGTAATTGACGAAAAATGGTGATTCCCCAGTGGAAGAATGAAACAAATGGTTGTGGGCAAACTCCGCCCAAGGCAGCAACTCCACCCAATTGTCCTGTGAAGGAGAGAGGTACAGACGAAGAAAAGTCTCTAGATCCTGATTGACACGTTCCGTTTGTCCATTTGTTTGGGGATGATAAGCAGACGAAAACTTAAGTTTGATTTGCAGAGTCGAACAAAGGGCTTTCCAAAACCTGGCGGTGAACTGTACTCCTCGGTCAGAAACAATCTCTTGTGGCAACCCATGCAAACGAAAATGTTCTCGGATAAACAGTAGTGCCAGTTTCGGTGCTGTTGGAAGACCAGTCAAGGGCACAAAGTGTGCCATCTTCGAAAAACGGTCAACGATAACCCAAACGGTGTTGAAACCTTTGGAACAGGGCAGGTCAGTGACGAAGTCCATGGAAATGTGAGTCCAGGGTCTCACAGGGATAGGCAGAGGACGAAGTAACCCTGCAGGAGGCAAACGAGGAGATTTGTGTTGTGTACATTGGGGACAGGAATTAACGCAATCTTGTACATCCTTCCTCATGGTGTTCCACCAGTAAGATCTTTGCAGAAACTTGTACATCTTCTGAGCGCCGGGATGACCGGAAAACTTGGAGTTATGGACCCACAGTAGTATCCTTGAGCGGAATCTAGCTGGTACGGACATTCTTCCAGGAGGAGGAGCTGGAGTAGTTAAAGCAACAGAGACAGAAACTGGATTCAGAATTAAACCCCGCTCCGGAGGTTCATCCTCGTCAGAGGAAACTTGTGAACGAGAAAGTGCATCTGCTTTAATATTGAGACTCCCGGCCCGGTACTTGATAATGAACGAGAATCGGGAAAAGAAAAGTGCCCATCTTGCCTGGCGAGGATTCAAGCACTGTGCGGATTTGATGTACAGCAAATTCTTGTGATCTGTGTAGATAGTAAACACGTGTTTAGCCCCTTCCAGAAGATATCTCCATTCTTCCAAGGCAGACTTGATTGCCAAGAGTTCCTGGTCTCCAATAGTGTAGTTCCGTTCGGCCGGAGAGAACTTACGAGAATGGAAGCCACACGGATGTAGTTTCTTATCAGAGGAATACTGGGAGAGAACAGCCCCAACTCCGACTGAAGACGCATCAACTTCTAAGAAGAAGGGTTCATCGAAATCTGGTTGTTTGAGAACTGGAGCCGTCATGAAGGCTAATTTTAAACGAGAAAAAGCTAAAATGGCTTCCGGGGACCACAGACTAGGATTGGAACTCTTCCTCGTCAGGGCAGTAATGGGCGCAACAATGGTGGAGAAACCCTTAATGAATTTCCTGTAGTAGTTCGCAAAGCCCAGGAATCTTTGTATTGCTTTCAGGGAAAGAGGTTGAGTCCAGTCACGAATGGCAGATAACTTTTCCGGATCCATGCGAAGCTCCGTCCCCGAGATGACATAACCGAGGAACGGAATAGATGTTACTTCAAATGTACACTTGGAGAGCTTGGCGTAGAGATGATTCTCTCGTAAACGGTGTAGTACTTCTTTGACTTGTAACCTGTGTTCGACAAGATTCTTGGAAAAAATCAATATGTCGTCCAAATATACCACAACGCTCTGATACAGCATATCACGAAAGATTTCATTGACGAATCCCTGGAAAACCGCGGGAGCATTACTAAGACCAAATGGCATCACCAAGTATTCGTAATGCCCATCTCGGGTATTAAAGGCAGTCTTCCATTCATCCCCCTCTCGGATGCGTATAAGATTATAAGCTCCTCTCAAGTCGAGTTTGGAAAAAATGCGGGCCCCACGAACCCTATCAAATAACTCTGTGATTAGTGGCAAAGGGTACTTATTCTTAATAGTAATGTCATTTAGGCCGCGGTAGTCGATGCATGGTCTCAACCCTCCGTCTTTTTTCTTCACAAAAAAGAAGCCTGCACCAGCAGGGGAGGAAGAGGGGCGAATGAATCCTTTGAGCAGATTGGACTTAATATACTCCGACATGGCTTGGGTCTCAGGAAGAGACAGAGGATATGTGCGACCACGGGGTGGCGTCTTCCCTGGGACAAGGTCAATAGAGCAGTCCCAAGGCCTGTGAGGTGGTAATAGGTCCGCAGCTTGTTCCGAAAACACGTCCTTGTACCCTTGATATGCCTCCGGAATGTGCTCTTCATCCGTCTTGGAAGTGACACGGAGCGGACAGACAGGAGTAAGACAATTAGTGTGACAAAAGGAACTCCAGGACAGAATTTGTGACGACTTCCAGTCGATGTGGGGATTATGACTTTTTAGCCAAGGTATTCCAAGAACCAGATCATGGGACATTTCTGGGATTACCAAGAGTTCCAAATCTTCCTGATGTAGAGCCCCGACCTGCAGCTTAACTGGCCCCGTGCGCCACCTTATAAGACCTTTGGCAATTCTAGTCCCATTGATAGCCGTCAGTGAGATTGGCCGCTTGATAGGCCGTAACTTCAAACCCAAACTTTGGGCACAGATGGAAGAAACGAAGTTCCCCGCAGCTCCGGAGTCCAATAGGGCTTCACAAGACTTGGAGACTGAGTTGGAGACTAGAGTTACTGGAAGCAAACAGTCCGAAGTTGGAGAAGCTTTTGTCGCAACTCCCAGCTTGACTCCTCCGGAACAAGCTAGGACTGCCCGTTTCCCGGACGGACTTTACAAGATTTAAGAAAATGATCTGCGGCTCCACAGTAAAGGCAGAGTTTACCCTCACGACGACGCTGTCGTTCTTCTGGAGACAGTCGGGAGCGGTTAATTTGCATGGGCTCATCTGAGCTAGGTGAGGCCACCGGCCTAGGAGTAGGATTCCGGAGCCTGGGACGATCTGAATGGCTACGTTCTCTTCCACGCTCTTGCATCCGAAGATCCACCTTGACGCACAGAGAAATCAAATCTTCTAATGGATCCGGCAGATCTCTAGTAACCAGCTCATCTTTCAGCCGGTCGGAAAGACCGTTCCAGAAGGCAGCTCTCAGGGCGTCATTATTCCAGCGTAGTTCGGAAGCAATGGTCTGGAAATGAACCACATACTGGCCCACGGAACGGGCGCCTTGCCGAACATGGAGCAAATCGGAAGAAGCCGTGGTCATTCTGCCGGGTTCGTCGAAAATCCTTCGAAAGGACGAGATGAAGTTGGTATAGTTGGAAACCATGGGATCGGACCGTTCCCATAGTGGAGACACCCAATCCAGAGCAGAACCTTCCAATAAAGAAATGATATATGCTACCTTGGACCGGTCTGTAGGAAAGTTGTGTGCAAGTAGCTCGAAATGTACCTCGCATTGGTTCAAGAAACCGCGGCAATTTTTGGGATTCCCATTATAGCGGGACGGAGTAGGCAACTGAAGACGTGGAGTGATACCAGCCGATGGTTGAACATTACTGGCAACGACAACTGGTGCGACCACTGGAGCAGGAGCCGGAATTACTGAGGCCAGAGACGCCTGGATCTGATCCAGACGTCCGGACAACTGCTGGAGGTACTGCATCACCTGGCCTTGCGCCGCCTCCTGACTTTGTACTCGGGAAGCCAGGTTCTGGATGGCACTCGAGTCCGTGTTCCGAATCCCCGAGTCCATTAGGCCTGAGTATACTATCACTGACCTGGTTTGGGAGTGTTGTGGACTCGGGGCTTCTTCCGATGACCGGGAAGAGGAACCGCCACTGGGTCGCAGTAGGGATGGCCGGATGTAGGACTTCCTCATGCAGGACTACGTCGGCAGGCGGGAGGCACAGAGGAGTTCTTGACGGTCTCCTGTAAGACAAGACTCGTAGAAATACTGAAGGCTGGGGTACTGAGATATTAGAGGTACCGTGATGTCGGAGGCTCCGCGGTATTGGGGTTCTGAGGTGCTGGAAGTACAGGGCATGCTAGGAGGCCCCTGGAGGTACGGAGATGCTTGGAGGCACGAGGTGCTTGGAGGCACGGAGGTGCTTGGAGGCACGGAGGTGCTTGGAGGCACGGAGGTGCTTGGAGGCACGGAGGTGCTTGGAGGCACGAGGTGCTTGGAGGCACGGAGGTGCTTGAAGGCACGAGGGTACTTGGAGGCACGGAGGTACTTGGAGGCACGGAGGTGCTTGGAGGCACGAGGTGCTTGGAGGCACGGAGGTGCTTGGAGGCACGGAGGTGCTTGGAGGCACGGAGGTGCTTGGAGGCACGAGGTGCTTGGAGGCACGGGGTGCTTGGAGGCACGGAGGTGCTTGGAGGCACGGAGGTGCTTGGAGGCACGGAGGTGCTTGGAGGCACGGGATGCTTGGAGGTACAGGATGCTTGGAGGCACAGGACGAGCTTGGAGGCACAGGATGCTTGGAGGTACAGGATGCTTGGAGGCACAGGACGAGCTTGGAGGCACAGGATGCTTGGAGGCACAGGACGAGGGAGCTCTGGAATCACAGCTTCCGAAGGAGAAACGAAGATACTCAGGCACCGGATCTCTGCCTGGTATCCGCTTTTAAACTCCCCGCCCCAGCCTGATTGACGGAGCAGGCAGGTGACGTCAGACCTGCTCCGCCTGCTTGCCCTCACTTGCGATGGCGGCGTCCCTGCTTCCGGGAAGCCGCCGGGGAGTAGCGCCGACCCGCCACTGAATCCGGAGACCGCCAGGGGGAACGAGGCGCCGGGCAGACCAGACCACCCGTAGGGACAAGCGCGGCCGCCGCGGCCGCTGCAGGTTTGTAACACATCCTCAACAGATACCAGGAGGTATGCTGGAGTGGAGACGGGTTGCAGGTAAAGTTGGGATCCCAGCGTTCAGGACACTGATGCAGGAATCCCGACAGCCGGTGAAATACCGCCGGACGGAATGCTGACCTCCACAGGGTATTCCCACTCGGTTGGTGGGTCCACCCCAGCAACTGTGTGGGAATATAACCTGTGGTGGGTGAAGCGAGCTACCAGGCCCGAAGCGTGGCAAGGGGGCTCGATGCCTTGCTGACGGGATTCCAAACAGATGGGATGGAGCTGTCGGTATACTGACAGCCATCATCCCATTTGTCGGTAAAAACATACCGATTCCCTGGCGACAACCCTCATTTCCAATGACAGGGTGTCTGTATAAATTTCCCACACATGGCCATAACTAGGGTGGTGAGACATGTGCCACCGTGCAGGACACCACATAAGACACCGCAGGGCAGGAGGCGCTGTTCTGCAAAACATGTCAATTTTCTGCTTTAATCAATCTCAGTTGCAACTTCCCCCTCTTTAGTCCTCGGGATCACCTGGCCATCCCCATCTCCCCCTCATGTCCCTAAGCACCTTCCGTCACACATTCCTTTATTTAAGGCACACATTTTAATACTCTCATACTTCCCATACAGGAGCAAGTAGTTCCGTGAGTAAGGACTCTGACTGCAATATGGAAGGTCATGGGTTTGAATCCTGGGTATGACAGTATTTTGAAATAGAAATATAGACTTTGACGGCATATAAGAACCACTTGGCCCATCTAGTCTTCCCTATAAATGTGTGCTGTAAATAAAGGAGGATGTGACTGAAGGTCTTGGGTATGACTGCTAAGAAACGTGTGATTTAAAATAAAGGACAATGTAACTAAATGACAAAAAGCTCTCAAATTAAGTGCATAAATTATGGTATAAAAGGATTGGTGTCCAAATCCAATTACCTGTGAGATTTCTGTACGTATATATATATATATATATATATATATATATTGTGACAAGGATCACACACACGGGACTCAGATGAACACTTTCGGTGTTTGCACATCAGGTCACCATATACAGTAGCAAATTAATTCCATACAGTCGGTATTACAGACAGTGGCATACAGGTACTCACAGCATAGCAGACTCTTGATAGGCTCCAGTGGTCCCTAGTCTAACCCACACAACCCGGCCTATCACTCGGGTAGCTATTCCGCATTCAAGAACAAGGTGACTCTGCCCTGGAAACCCTTATATCAGGAAATCTGCTACTGCTTCCAAAACCTGGTCTGGATCCTCCACATTACTTTCACATGAAAACATGCTGGGGTATATTTACTAAGCTCCCGATTTTGACCGATTTGGTGTTTTTTCTTCAAAGTGTCATCTCGGGAATTTACTAAACACAAATCTCTGCAGTGATGAGGGCATTCATATTTTTTTTGAAGTCAAAGAAAAAAATTACGAATGAATACACCATCGGTCAAATACGCCTGTTATTTGCTAGAACTCGGTAATTTACTAAAATTTGTATTTCACAAACACTGCCGGCAATAGCCAAACACTGCCGTGAAAAAATTCAAATCGTAAAAAAAAGCCGTTTTAAAACAGACCTGCTTTTTTTTTTTACCGTGTTCTGATAGTCATGCACGGATCCATGATATCCGTGCATGGTTATCAGTGGGAATGGGTGGGAAATGATGTAAAATTAGAAAAAAAAAAATGCGTGGGGTCCCCCCTCCTAAGTAAAACCAGCCTCGGGCTCTTTGAGCCGGTCCTGGTTGACAAAATATGGGGAAAAAAATGACAGCGGTTCCCCCATATTTTATCAACCAGCACCGGGCTCTGCGCCTGGTCTTGGTTCAAAAAATACGGGGGACAAAAAGCGTAGGGGTCCCCCGTATTTTTTAAACCAGCACCGGGCTCCACTAGCCAGGTACATAATGCCACAGCCGGGGACACTTTTATTGTGGTCCCGGCGGCCCTGGCATTACATACCCAACTAGTCACCCCTGGCCAGGGTACCCTGGAGGAGTGGGAACCCCTTAAATCAAGGCCCCCCCCCCTCCAGCCACCCAAGGGCCAGGGGTGAAGCCCGAGGCTGTCCCCCCCATCCAAGGGCGGCGGATGGGGGGCTGATAGCCTTGTGTAAAAAATGAGAATATTGTTTTTAGTAGCAGTACTACAAGTCCCAGCAAGCCTCCCCCGTATTTTTGGAACCAGGACCAGGCGCAGAGCCCGGTGCTGGTTGATGAAATATGGGGGAACCCCTGTCATTTTTCCCCCCATATTTTGTCAACCAGGACCGGCTCAAAGAGCCCGAAGCTGGTTTTGCTTAGGGGGGGGGATCCCATGCATTTTTGTTTTTTGCTTTTTAACATTTTTTTTTATTTTTTTTTACAAAAGGTGCACAATGAAGCCCTGCACGGATCTCACAGATCCGGCCGAGATTCATTGTGTTAATGTCGGCAGTGTTTTACTATTCACTCCTGTAAAACACTGCCAAAAAATACGAATGACATCGACATCGGAAAACACGAAAATGCAGAATACGACAGCTTAGTAAATTAGTCGTAATAAATTCAAAAAGTTGCAAATTTACAATTTCGATGTCATTCGTGTTTGAACTTTAACCTCATTCTGAAAAATACGAATTTTAGTAAATATACCCCATGCTGTCTCTGCCACACTCTTCCCCCCTTAGCTTCAACCACCCTGGTGAAGCTACACTATTTTCAGGTGAGCTCTCTGCCTCGCCCACCCCCACCTGTGTAATCCGTCCAGGTACACAGCCTTCCACCACCTTCCAGAGGTCACCAACCTCGCCTTCTTCCTCCTCCCCTAGCTTCACCATAGGGTTGCTTGGAGGAACAGGACCTACAAACCTCCTTGAAAGGGCTTTGGCATTGAGGTACAGTTTCCCCGGACGATGCCTCACCTCAAATTTAAATGGCTGCAAAGCCAAAAATCAACGGGTCACACGAGCATTCACCTCTTTGTTTATATGCATCCACTGTAAGGGTGCATGGTCTGTGACCAACAAAAACTCTCATCCCAATAAATAATATCTTAATGACTCAACTGCCCATTTAATGGCCAAGCACTCCTGCTCCACAGTTGAGTACCTGCACTCCCTGGGCAATAATTTACGGCTCAGATAGAGGATGGGCTTCTCATCTCCATCTACCTCTTGGGATAGGACTGCTCCTAATCCTGTCCCAGAGGCATCCGCTTGTAACACAAATTGCTTTTTAAAGTTAGGAGCTTGTAAGACAGGCTCAGTACGCAAAGCTCGTCTTAAATCTTGCCAAGCGGTTTCCACTAGTCCAGCCCACATTATCTTGTCTGGGAATTGTTTTTTTAAGACATTCAGTTAGTGGAGCCGCTCTAGCGGCGAAATCTCGAATGAACCTGCGATAATATCCGACCAAACCGAGAAATGTTCTAAGTTGTGATTTACATTTAGGTCTGGACCAGGTGAGGACTGCTTCTATCTTACTAGGCTGAGGTTTAACCTGTCCTCTGCCCACAATGGGGTATATTTACTAAGCTCACGATTTTGACCGATTTGGTGTTTTTTGTTCAAAGTGTCATCTCGGGAATTTACTAAACTCAAATCTCGGCAGTGATGAGGGCATTCATATTTTTTTTACGGCTGTGTTGTAAAAATACGAATGAATACACCATCGGTCAAACGCGGCTGTTTAGGTATAGAACTCGGTCATTTACTATGCATTCGTATTTGAAATCTCTACCGTGAAAGAGCATTTGCGGTCCTAAAAAAAATACAATTCGTAAAAAAACACGGGAAAAAGTAGACCTGCTTTTGAGAAGCGTGTTTACATGTGTTCCAACTTCATCATTAATCACCCCTGCATTTTTGGCCCTTTAAAAGGTGGGCCAGCACATTTGCCAAATCAATCACTCTGAAATGGCTGCTGCCGTGTCTAGCAGTGAATTTGGTTTTGCTGTGGGATTTTTGAGACTGCTCCATGAGGCTACAAGAAACCAGGGCCAGGAAACTGAACATGGTCAGCAGGATGCACAGGTGCCGCGGAGGCTGCGCAGGCCTCGGTTTTTTAGGGGGCGTTTGAACTTAAACGCATTGGCCGATGACCAGGTCATACAGATGTTCAGGCTAAATAGGACCAACATTTTCCGTCTGTATGACCTAGTCAAACTGGACCTAGAACCTGAGACAGAACGCTCTCGCTCTGTCTCAGGCCTGCACAAACTCCTGGCTGTGTTGCACTTTATGGCTACTGGCAGCTTTCAGGCTGTGACAGGCGATGTAATAGGAATCTCACAGCCCACCTTTTCAAAATATTTAAATCAGGTGAGGCAAACCATACATACTCCTCTATGCCCCATTTCTGTATTGTGTAATGTGAATTTATAACAGTATATTTGAACAAAGTGCTTAAGACACTCACCTTATATTTTTGACTGTACACTCAGGTTTTGGATGCATTTGAACCCCACATAGATGCCTCTATCTGCTTCCCTACCCAGGAGTCTCAGTGGCATGCAGTCAAGGTAGCTTTCTATGAGCTTGCTGGCATGCCAAATGTGCTGGGTGCCATAGATTGCACACACGTTGAGCTGAAACCACCTAGGGGCAGGCAATATATTTATATAAATAGACATTTTGGGCAATCAACTAATGTCCAGGTGGTTTGTGATGCAAATCTCAAAATTATGAGTGTTGTTGCTGGGTACCCTGGCGGCTGCCATGACTCCTTCATCCTCAGTCAGTCATCCCTCTTTGATAAATTTGAGGCTGGAGAAATGCCGGATGGTTGGCTGCTGGGTATGTACCAAGTATTTGTGTTTAATTTTGTGCTTACCTCAACCTGCACATTATTTTAGCACTGTGTTTGTGCATCAATATTTTACAATGCTGCTAATCTCTGTTTTTCAGGTGATGGGGGTTATGGCTGCTACTCTTGGCTTTTGACTCCACTGTCCGCCCCTGATTCCCCTGCTGAACACAATTACAATCATGCACATAAGTCTATGCGGAATGTGTTAGAACGATGTTTTGGTGTACTGAAATCAAGGTTTCGGTGTCTGGATAAGTCTGCCGGGCTTTTGTTGTATAGTCCCTTAAAGGTGACTAGGATTGTGTTCTGCTGCTGTTTTCTTCATAACATGTGTTTGCAGCAACATCTGCCACATGATGATGATGATGATGATGATGATGATGATGATGAAGAAAACAGTCAGCAAGCAGAGGAGTTAGAAACATCTGGCGACACTGTGAATACAGATATAGGGAGGCAGGTAAGGCAAGACCTGATTTTGGCACATTTTAGTGGTAAGTAAATTTGCCTGTGTGCTTTGTATATGAACAATTAAGGCACACCAATGTATTTTCTGTAGTAATGTGGCTCTTGCTCCCTCTTGAGCTAGTCAGCTGAGTGTTGTTTATTTGCTTGATATGTGTTTATGTCTAACTGTTGGGTATCAGTTACTTAGCTATTTGTATAGCGTTTTTGGTTAGTAATTATGTGTTTATAATGTTAAAAGTTTCTTTTTCACATTCAAAGGTAATGTTTGCCACAATACTACATAATAATTTAGTATGCACTAACAACCATTATTGTTTAGCCTATTGTTTGTGTTTGTTGTGTGTCGACTTTCTTCTAAAGCTGTGTTTGAAATATGTTACCTCATTAGCACAACATAATGGACATTGAGTAATGTGTGCCAATTAGCCAAACATACATTGACTAACACCAACCTTACAAAATTGTTTACACATAATTATGGCTGTGATGTGGTAAACGTTCATGTTACTAATGATGCTAGAATATTCCCAACACATGTGAGTGTTAACTCTAAGAATTTTCCTCTTACACTGACAGTTTTTTGCACATAACACATTGCACATCAATCACTTTTCACATTTATTACTGTACATGTGTTTTCATTACAAATAACTGCTATTGTGTAGACCTAGTTTTGTCAACAATGTGTTTCCAGCTGCAGGGTGGCCTATTTCTTAGGCTGTTCTTTGGTGGCTGACGTGGGTTTGGTTTGGGCAGTGGAGCGGGTTCGGCTTGATCTTCGAACTGGTGATGAAATTGGGGTCTGTGTAGGTGTGTTGGTCCCTGAGCTGGAACCTTGTTGGTGTTGTGCCAACAAATTAATATTTTGACTGAGGTTAGCCAGGGTTGCCGTAAGTTGTGTTGTGGCTGTTGTGTTGTTGTCTATGATGCGAGACATGGTTTCTGATATAATTTGATTACTTTGAATTAACTGAATGAGGGCCTGTTGATGGCGGTGTTACTCATCCATTATGCGCTGAAAGGTAACAATAAGTTGGCTGTTATCTGCTCTCATCTGCTCCATACTGTTTGCGACTCTGCATAGCTGGACATTGAGCCTGCTTGTGTTTCTACACAGTCTCGGGAGATGATGGGGCAGACAGGCTAGGTATTGGGTGTGTGTGCGTAGGCAATCAATATTCTGTGCCTGTTGTTGGTTCCATGTTACCCAAAATGATGGTTCAGGTTGTTGCGGGGGGGTTGTTTGGCTCAATTGTGGGTGTGGTGACATTTGAGGTGGCAGGGTACTTTCCTGAGGCGTGCTTGGTTGGTTAACATCTATTGCTTAAAGATGGAGGGTGTATGTTTCCTGTTCAGATTCCTGCTGGGCTTCCGGGGACATGATGTCTTGTTCTGTATGTGGTTTAAGGTGACAACATTTGAGTGTATTCGAAAATTATGCTGGTTTTGATATTTAGTTTAACTTTCTAGACTTGTTTGTCAAACATTTTTCTAAAGCAAATTAGGATGTTCACCAAGACTCGTATACACAATCAAAAAGGCCAATTATGTTGGTTTTTATGTTGAAAAAAATGACTTTAAAACAAAAGTGGACACATGTTTGACAAATACCACACTTACGAAACAAACACACAGCGGTACAAAGTTTACACCATGAAAAAAAGTGATTTGTCACCCGCCATATCGTACTTGCATTAAAATTTCAAACAGTAAATGACAATATGAATTCTATCACCATTGTGAAAGGGTGTGAATCTACCTGAAGCTCAATATTTTACTATTCAAATAAATAATGACAACACAATACTACTGTAAGGCGCAAGAGAACACTCTAAATTTGCATACATTTTTTAGTGGTTTTTGGATTTTAACAATTTGCAAGCCATGTGCTTGCTGCGGTGCATAAGTACTAGGATTATTAAATTTTTTGACTGATGTGTAATTTGTGTTTTGTGTTTACTCACCAGACAGCTGAGGGGAATGTGGTCCCGGTGATTGAGTACTCTCCAAAATGTGTTCTGGTGGCTGAGGCAACACAGTTGAAATACAACGGTGGGGGTGTGCTTAATGCTGGTGTTGGTGCGACATCAGGATGACGTCTCTTGCTAGGCCTGCTCGTGTGGCTGCCAGACCCCTGTGAAGGACGTCTTTGTGGACTGTAATGCGCTGTTGAAGTTCCTATGGATTAATGCAAACATTAGATTTTTTTGTTTTTTTTGTGGTGGCCACATTAACAGGTGTCATTTTTGCGTTACCTGTATCGCCAGCATCCACAGCTCTTGACAGTGTTGCTTGTGTTCTGGAAGTGGTGGCTTGCTTTCGTACTGTAAAAATGATACATTGGTGTCTATGACCTTTAATTACAGTGTGTACTTTTGTAAGCAGCAACATTTAGTGATGTGGACATATGATTACCATTATGGGTACAGTTTCTAACAATAAATGTTGAAACAATGGGTTGCTTCATTTTTTGAAAACAGGCTAATGAGGTTCCATTTCCAAAGACAAAAACATAGCCAAGTAGTCTAATTTTCCATGGAAAACAGCTGAATATACACACATGTATTACTATATATTTTACATTATTACATTAATGAGTAAATTAGAAATTTAAAAAAAACAAAAAAAAACATACAATACTTAGCCATCTACACTAACATATTGGCCACAAAGACAAGTAAAATACAGCAGACATTAAACAAAAAAAACAAAAAAAAAAACAAAAAAAACATTACTACCTAACACCTCACTATACAAACACAAAATATAAAAAAAAAACACAAATAGATAATCAATTTAGAACATAAAAATATATTAACAATACGATATCATTTTAAAAATACTAATTAGACATAACCACATATGCAGATATAACAGATTTGTAAAAATAAACTCACCATCAGGCCTAGGACGATCCGAATCCCGCACATTAGTCGCACCAACAACTTCATGCGGAATAAGGGTCCGCACAGGTTCCTCCCACTCCCGATAAGACGCTATAAAGGGATGGCCACCCCCTGATTGCCTGGCTGACTTAGCCTCCTTTGCCATCTTGGCCTTGACACGGCGCTTGATGTCGTAGAATCTCTTCCGACACGTGTCCTCGGTCCTCTTCACCACACCCTCACTGTTTACTGCCGCTACTACCTTCCCCCACAGAAGTTTTCCTGCACGACGGCACCTTGGCCGCATCACACCCAAACAGCTGGCGATGATGGCGCATCAACTCATGCACCAAAGCCATATTTTCCGCAAAGCTAAATTTAACATTTCTGCCCGTCTTGGTAGTGGTGCGTGGCTGCGGAGCAACACCACCATCCCTGTCACTATCACTCGAGGCCACAGCAGCAACCTCCCCCTCCTCCCCCTCACTCACCTCCACCCCCTCACTCACCTCCTCCACCTCACTCACCTCTTCCCTCTCACTCACCTCTGACTGGGACATAATAATGACAAACAACAAATAACACTAATAAAAAAAAAAAACACAAAACACACTCCTCCACTACCACTGCACACCAACCACACACACACACACACACACACACACACACACACACACACACACACACACACACACACACACACACACACACAATAGACTGAAAGTAAAATGCACAAACACTAAAAGTGACACAAACTTTAAAGAGACTACACAACAATTACCACAAGACTACTTACACACACAATACAGCACTCAACAATCGCAAGAAACCTCCAAAACTGACCAACAAATCACCAACTCCAAAACACCAACTTCCTCTCACCTCTCCACTAGCTAAACCCACGAGGTGCGGCTGGTTGGGGGCGTTTTTATACTAATGAGCACAGACACTCCTCCATGACAAACACAACCAATCACGGACGAGTGACGAAAACGAAAGTAAGAAAATAACGCGGCCGGGAAGGGTCAAAAACACTGCCGTGGAAATTAAAGATACGAATTCGTAAAAAGACCAACAAAATACGGCCGAAAAAACAAGAGTCGGACGCGATCACATAAAATATATTACGATTGACATCGACATCGGAAAATACTTAAACACAAATTACGAACGCTTAGTCGTAAAAAAAAACAAAGTTGCAAATTCACACTACCGATGTCAGTCGTGTTTCAACTTCAAACAAATTCTGAAGATTACGAATCTTAGTAAATATACCCCAATGTACCCCAAATACTTGGCCTCAATCATACCAATGGCACATTTCTCGGGGTTGGCGGTAAACCCGTGTGCCCGTAGAGACTGTAAAACGGCTTCTACCTTTGGTAGGTGTGACTCCCAATCAGAGCTGAAAATAACGATGTCGTCTAAATATGCAGCCGCATATTCCCTGTGGGGCCGCAGCACCTTATTCATAGCTCTCTAGAAGGTTGCTGGGGCACCATGTAAACCAAATGGGAGCATTTTATATTGGAATAAGCCTTCTGGGGTAGAGAAGGCTGTTTTGCCTTAGCAGCTTCTGTTAGTGGAATCTGCCAATAACCTTTTGTCAAATCAAGTGTAGTGAGATATTGACTATTGGCTAAATTTTCTACTAACTCATCCACCTAGGGCATAGGGTAGGAATCAAACTGGGACACTAGATTTAATTTACGGAAGTCATTGCAGAACCTGAAGGCTTCGGTACTAGGACAATTGGATTATTCCACTCACTGGTGGATTCCTCGATAACCCCTAGGTGTAACTTCTCTTCCACCTCCTGCTTTACAGCTACCCGCTTTGCTTCGGGTATGCGATATGGCCTCTGTTTAATGACCACCCCGGATGTTGGATGATCTACGTCTTTCCCGGAATGGCAGAAAACACATCTTGGTAGCGTTTCACCAAGTTCACCACTTCCCGTTTCTGTTCAGGAGTAAGCGTGACTTCCATGGGCACCTGGCATTCTGAAATCTTTTTAGCTACCAAAGGGGCCGATTGGCAGTTTCCTTCCAGGGTTTTAACAGGTTTACATGGTAGATTTGCACCTCCCTCCTGCACCCAGAACAGGGAGGACTCTGCTTGGGATACCCCCGCCGCCACCATGCTGACCAACGGCCGAGCAGTTTTCCCCGCACTGCAATCCATCGGCTCGCCCTGTTTTGGGCAGTCCCACCGCACATGACCAGGCTTGCCGCACTCAAAGCACACCAAGGGAGGCGGAGCCTTTGGTTTAACTACTGGGACCTGAGTCCTGGGTTTAGGTGTTGGCCCGTATCCTGACCTGGCTTTATTCATGCTTACTCAGCGCCAGTCATGGAATTCTTGGGCTTTGCTGGGCCCCGTCACGCCAATCCTATCCAGTATAGCCTTTTTCAGGGCAGGATAGGAGCGTGCCTCAGCCACAGTCATGTCCACATACGCCCACTGTGCCTCCCCTGTTAAACAGGGAGCCAGCCTGTCAGACCATTCCTGTGCAGGCCATCCCAACCGTGTGGCCGTGCGCTCAAACGTGCAAAGGAATGCCTCTATATCATCCGCTGGGGTGACCTTTAGCAGCCTGCCCCGCTCTGGCACAGATTTCTTTAGTGCTTTTAACTCATCACACAACATTTGAATTTGAGTTTGTTGTCTTTCAGCCTGGGTTCGTTGGCCCTCATGTAACATTTGAATCTGGGTTTGTTGCCCAGCTGCAAGTTCAGCAAATTGTTTTAGTAATTCCTCCATATTGCCCTGCGTGGCCCCTTTAAGGACAAATCTAGGAGGTTTAATATAATGTGCCAGACTTATCAAACAGGCCAAGCTGACACCGCCTGCTTTGCTGGCTTATTTAACACATAACAGCAAACCATCTGCTTATAATGCTATGGCCACATGCACTGCCTAACCAGAGAGGAAAAAAGGAAAACTTGCAGTTTAAACACAGGTAGGCTTACCAACCATTTCTGCTGTACACCGTGTCCTTGCTCACATTCTCCACCACTTGTGACAAGGATCACACACACGGGGACTCAGATGAACACTTTCGGTGTTTATTTTGCACAGCAGGTCACCATATAGCAAGTTAATTCCATACAGTCGGTATTACAGGCAGTAGCATACAGGTGCGGACAGCATAGCAGACTCTTGATAGGCTCCAGTGGTCCCTAGTCTAACCCACACAACCCGGCCTATCACTCGGGTAGCCATTCCACCGTCAAGAGCAAGGTGACTCTGCCCTGGAAACCCTTATAGCAGAATCCCAGGTGTGACCACACACCTGGGATTCTGCTACTGCTTCCAAAACCTGGTCTGGATCCTCCACATTACTTTCACATGAAAACATGCTGTCTCTGCCACAATATATATATATATATATATATATATATATATACACTGCTCAAAAAAATAAAGGGAACACTAAAATAACACATCCTAGATCTGAATGAATGAAATATTCTTATTAAATACTTTGTTCTTTACATAGTTGAATGTGCTGACAACAAAATTAAACAAAAATTATCACTGGAAATCAAATTTATTAACCCATGGAGGTCTGGATTTGGAGTCACACTCAAAATTAAAGTGGAAAAACACACTACAGGCTGATCCAACTTTGATGTAATGTCCTTAAAACAAGTCAAAATGAGGCTCAGTAGTGTGTGTGGGGGATGGTCTCCTGAGGGATCTCCTCTCAGACCTGGACTAAAGCATCCGCCAACTCCTGGACAGTCTGTGGTGCAACGTGGCGTTGGTGGATGGAGCGAGACATAATGTCCCAGATGTGCTCAGTTGGATTCAGGTCTGGGGAACGGGCGGGCCAGTCCATAGCATCAATGCCTTCGTCTTGCAGGAACTGCTGACACACTCCAGTCACATGAGGTCTAGCATTGTCTTGCATTAGGAGGAACCCAGGGCCAACCGCACCAGCATATGGTCTCACAAGGGGTCTGAGGATCTCATCTCGGTACCTAATGGCAGTCAGGCTACCTCTGGCGAGCACATGGAGGGCTGTGCGGCCCCCCAAAGAAATGCCACCCCACACCATTACTGACCCACTGCCAAACCGGTCATGCTGGAGGATGTTGCAGGCAGCAGAATGTTCTCCTTGGTGTCTCCAGACTCTGTCACGTCTGTCACATGTGCTCAGTGGGAACCTGCTTTCATCTGTGAAGAGCACAGGGTGCCAGTGGGCGAATTTGCCAATCTTGGTGTTCTCTAGCAAATGCCAAACGTCCTGCACAGTGTTGGGCTGTAAGCACAACCCCCACCTGTGGACGTCGGGCCCTTACACCACCCTCATGGAGTGTGTTTCTGATCGTTTGAGTAGACACATGCACATTTGTGGCTTGCTGGAGGTCATTTTGCAGGGCTCTGGCAGTGCTCCTCCTGTTCCTCCTTGCACAAAGGCGGAGGTAGCGGTCCTGCTGCTGGGTTGTTGCCCTCCTACGGCCTCCTCCACGTCTCCTGATGTACTGGCCTGTCTCCTGGTAGCGCCTCCATGCTCTGGACACTACGCTGACAGACACAGCAAACCTTCTTGCCACAGCTCGCATTGATGTGCCATCCTGGATGAGCTGCACTACCTGAGCCACTTGTGTGGGTTGTAGACTCCGTCTCATGCTACCACTAGAGTGAAAGCACAGCCAGCTTTCAAAAGTGACCAAAACATCAGCATAGGAGCTGAGAAGTGGTCTGTGGTCACCACCTGCAGAACAACTCCTTTACTGGGAGCGTCTTGCTAATTGCCTATAATTTCCACCTGTTGTCTATTCCATTTGCACAACAGCATGTGAAACTGATTGTCAATCAGTGTTGCTTCCTAAGTGGACAGTTTGATTTCACAGAAGTGTGATTGACTTGGAGTTACATTGTGTTGTTTAAGTGTTACCTTTATTTTTTTGAGCAGTGTATATAAACATATATATATATATATATATATATATATCCTAGAAATCTATACATAAGAGTGCAGGCGGGGGCTCCAGCTCTGGATGATCAGCCAGCACATGCCGCACATCTCCAGTAAGTTGAGCACTGCCCTCTCCCCGTTCCTCGCGGCCCGACTCTCTGCCTTGTTCTCCATGCTGATGAGGAGAACGGAGTCAGAGACTAAGAGCAGGATGGATTCTCCATGCTCAGGCTCATCGGGGTGTCCCAGATGCGCTGCCCACTGCACTGGTGTCACCGCTCTGGCGCCCCAGCTAAGTCTGGGGGTCAGGCGGTGGTGGTCGCAAAGAGATGGTCTCAGCACACAGAGCTCTCCTATACCCTCTGTAGGATACCCCCTGGCTAGCGCGTAGCACGGTATCACCCAAACCCTCACCCTGCGAGCCATCTTCACACAGCCACGCCCTTCGACCCTCATCCAATGGGAAGGCCAGATGGAATCAATCAAGAGCTGGGTGGGGGGAGTGTGGGCCTCACAGTAGCTGCATCCCCTGCACACACGGTAGTTATGCCACTGCACCAAGCTCTGGAGTGCAGCGTTCGTGAAAGAAACACCAGTAGTCAATTTTGTAGTGATTAGAATTCTCAATTTATTATTACAAATATCATAAAAAAAGAAATGTAACAAAATAAAGATATTGATTTTGGAGCCATCAACAGTAATTATGGGCCTGATTCAGTGGTGCAAGCAGTTGTAAATTCAGACGCAGGTGATGTGCGAAAATATTATAATGCTGCAACCGCAGGGATTTACCCACCAGTGGTGTCACAGATGCGCTACTTTCATATGAAAGACGCAACACTGGCAACATCGGTCGCACATCGGTCACAACATCGAATTTCGAAGCAACGCTACAGTCAGAACTAAGATGCAGGGGCCAGAAATGTGATAGAATTTGCAGTCGCTGGCTGGGACGCGCCCAGGAAACCACTTCTGACACACCTGCGTTTGACAAACCACACCCCATTTCCTCCCACAAACAGTCACTACCTGTCACTCACATTGCAAATACATCCTCACTGCGTCAAGCATCGCTAATCAATTGTGCGACTCTGATGCATGCGCAGTACAAAAATATCACACAACTGCGCAAACATCGGCACCGCGCCCACCTCTGAATCATTTGCTACTGTATGTCTTTATAAGGTCTCTTCCACAGTATATCTATTAAAGTAATATCTATTTGTCACACTCACTGTACATCATAAACATCATCTTAGCATAAAAACGATATATACTGTACTACAAAGTAAGTCTGAACATCTTATACTGGGAACATATGTATGGAACAATGTACTTGTCTCTAGGTCCTCCAGCTGATATTACAGCAAGTACAGTAGGTCATAAGACCTCTCTGGAGTTAACACTCATGCTTTTAAAGAGCCCTCTTTTCATTCCATTTTGTCATTTAGCAAATGCTAGAGCATGTAAGTACAGTAATTAGGCCTTTCCGAGATTACATGAAAGCTTCAGCCAAGGAAGGTCAGGAAATAGGTTACAAAAGATATGTCACAATTAATGAGATCTGGTATCTTGATATGCGCACTTTTAATCAGGTCAGTGACGCCTGTAAAAACTAAAGCTAACCAGTATGTATGGGTTACATGCAAAAGCAGGCAGTATGTTCCCGGGTGATTCAGTCTGATTTACCGGAGGGCTGGGGTGCCGGCTGTCAATATCCCGACAGCGGCATCCCGCCCCCCAGAATGCTGGCAGCAGGGTGAGCGCAAAGCCGCAACACTCCAGGCGCCAAGGTGAGTGCCGGGTATCAGGTCAAGTGCCATGACTGCAAAAAACCTATGGTTTGTAGAATATTTTGTTTCTTGGAAGAACGGATATGGGAGACTCAACCTGTATATAAACTGTTTTCCCTTATTGCATTCTGAGACCATGGGCCGGACGTAGTGAAGTCTGAGTTGGCCGAAGGTGTGGGTTCCCGGCTGAACTCAGACTTTTTTTAAAGCGGCAGTCAAGTACAAGACAAAACCGTGCCTTGTAAATGAAGTCCCAGTTCGGCCAGAAGCCCGCACCTCCAGCCAGCTCGAACTTCATTACATCCGGCCCCATGTGTAAATGGTACAAGTGGTCCTCTCCATTTGGATCTGCCTGGTTGACAAGACTGGGTCCACTTGTACATTATGCATACAATCTTCCTGTAGTAACATAGAAACATAGAATTTGACGGCAGAGAAGAACCACTTGGCCCATCTAGTCTGCCCATATACATACATACAATTACACACTAGGGTACATTTTTTTGCTTGTAGCCAATTAACCTACCATTATATTTATGGAATGTGGGAGGAAACTGGAGTACCTGGAGGACCCCTCCTCCCAGCACAGGGAGAATGGGATATGGTTGTTAGGTTGACACAGCTTAGGTCGACAGTCATTAGGTCGACCACTGAAGGTCGACATGGCCATTAGGTCGACATGTACTAGGTTGACAGGTCAAAAGGTCGACATGAGTTTTTCCCATTTTGTTCTTTCTTAATTTTTTGGATTTTTTTTATACTTAACGATCCACGTGGACTACAATTGGAACGGTAACCTGTGCCAAGCGAAGCGAACCATGCGAGGGAACACGGTGCACTAATTGGGGTTCCCCGTCACTTTACGAAGAAAACAAAGCCCAAAAAAGTTTAAAAAAAACATGTCGACCTTTTGACCTGTTGACCTAATGCATGTCGACCTTCCATGGTCGACCTAATGACTGTTGACCTAAGTTGTGTATACCCACTGACCCATACCCTATGGAGAATATACAAACTCCGTGCAGTTAGGGCCGTGGTTGGAATGAAACCCATGACCTCAGTGCTGTGGAGGCAGTATAAGCCTCCCTTTTGCATTATCTGTTGTTTCTGGAACATATTTTAAAACGTTGCCAACTATTCCAGTGTGTGGGCAACCTTGACACTTTAAGCTATTGATGTTTAATGTATACATCATGCATTAAGTAGCTTTGAGAGGTTGAATGAAGTGGCCTTCGACAATAACAGAAGGAATGTCTTTATGTTGCTATACACGCTTCTTGTATAAGGTTTAGTAGACTTTTCTTGTGTTTGGATGATTTATTACAGGAACCTTGAAACCACCTATTAAAAATACATTAACATAAACAACTTGTATATTCCGCATTAAACCAGATTCAGCTCCTACTGATGAGAAAGCAGAAGCGGCTACTCTTCTATTCTCTATCAGATTATTGCTGCCTGATCATTAGGGGTGGGGGAGGGGGGGGGGTGATTTAGGCATTGGGGTGGGAAGAGGACTCCTGGTTAAGGTTGAAGTATTTAATCAATATTGACATTTGCAAACTTGCATGCCCCTCACAGGTGTAGCGCACAGCCGTGGAGCCCGTAGCAAGTATGCTACTCTGTCCCCGGGCCCTTAGTGGTGCCAGCTTTTGCTCAAACATTTTTCAACAAAACTCCCTACAAATATTCCCCTCCTGCACAGGAACATGACCCCTCCTATACACCAACATGCCCGTCTCAACCCACATACACACCAAATGCTCTGCTCCTGCACACCAAAATGCCCCACCACAGTGCACCAACATGTTCTCCTCCAGCACATAAACATACCCCTGCTACTTAAACAGCAGCCCCTCTCCAGTACAACAACATGTTCCCTCCTGCACACCAGCATCCCCCACTCCTGCAAAGAAGACTGTCCTCTTCTGGCACACCAACATGCTCCCTCATTACAACATGACCCCTCCTGCACACCAGCATCCCCCACTCCTGCACAGAAGACTGTCCTCTTCCGGCACACCAACATGCTCCGTCATGACAACATGTCTCCTCCTGCACATCAATATGCTCTACCACTGTGCACTACCATGCCCACCACCTTCACACCAGATTAGTCCCCACATGAAACATTTTAATTACCTGATTTTCCGGGAATGCTGCTCTGTGCAGTGAGATTGCAGTAGTCATCTGACAAGATCAGCAGGGAGTCATCTCATCAGGAACCACTAGGGTTAGTTCCCTTCCCCAGTGTCTATTAAGAGCTAAGGAAGGCAGAAATGTGTACCCCAGGTAGCATACCCATATGGCCCTAGCACCTGCAGCTGGCCCTGGCACCCAGAGCACAAGCCCCACCTATTTGGCTCATGCTATACTCCTGATGATCCCAAAACAGGGGACTTCAGTTGTATATTGCACCCTATACTGGACTTTCCCAGTGGAAAATGAGAACATTGCAAGCAAGGTAATGCGGATTTACCACAACTAACAGCTGGACAACTTCTGGGGGCTCCCAAACCGAGGAGAGCGAGATTTCATCTTTTACCCACATTGACATCAAGTCTATTCCAGGAAAATTCTTAGTCATGGACGTATATACTTACTGATAGATTCCGGAATAGGTCAGGTAACCCGGTAAGACCATACTCCAATTTGCTGACAATCACCCTAGATCAGAATTGTCCCCATACACATTGGTCCTGGGAGTGAAACAAACTGCTACTACAAGCCTGTAAATTCCACAGAGAGACTACTACTACTACTGGTGAAGATCTAGCCGTCTGCCACTTCTGTTATCTTTCCAAGGTCACTATTTTGCAAATGTGACATCAGAGGAAAATGCATCCAACTAGGTCCCCAAAGACTTACCTGAATAAACGTAAGGAGGTTTACAAATAAACATTGCTGCTAAAAAGAATATGCCAAGCTCAAAGAGCCTCCCCACTGCCCATCCCATCAGAGATAATGGACTAACTTTACTAAGTGTCAGTTTCTGCAAGCAGCTCCTTCTTGGCGGGTTTGACCTCCACCTAATATGAAGTGCAAAACACATTACTCTTTGTACTTACGCTTAGTGACCTCTTAAAGGGATTCTGTCTAGCAGCTTTTGGGGGATATGTGTCAAACCTCCTAAAGAGGATAAGTAGAAAAGTTGCACATAGAAACCACTCAGCTTTTAGCTATCATTATCAAGTACATGTATACTATGATAGTTAGAAGCGAGTGTTTTCAGTCTCAGTGGTGGCACTTGTTCCACATGAACTTTCTCACCCTTTCTCGCCCTGGATGCTACAAAGACCCTTATCCACTCACTGGTCATCTTCAGACTGGACTATTGTAACTTCCTCCTACCTGGCCTCCCTGACAAGCGCCTCTCTCCACTCCAATCTTTCCTCAGTGCTGCTGCCCGGCTCATCTTCCTCTCCAAACGTACTACGTCCTCCTCCCCTCTTTTACAAGCCCTACACTGGCTCCTCTTCCCCCTCCAGAACCCAATTCAAGCTTCTAACACTCACTTATAAAGCCCTCACCTACTCCTCTCCCATTTACAACTCTGACCTTATCTCCCTTTACACTCCCGCCTGTCCTCTTCGCTCAACAAATGCACGCCGCCTCTCCTGACTACTGATTACTCCCTCCCATTCCTGCCACCAAAATTTTGTACATGCTGCTCCCTACAGTATCACTGGAATTCTCTACCTCTCCCCATCAGACTTTCCTTCTTTCTACAAAGCTTCAAACGGGCTATCAAGACCCTCTTCTTCTTCAAACGCAGCCATCTCTCATTCTAACCCTCTGTTCCACAGTCACTGTCTGCCCCATCTGTGTCACCCCTGTCTGCCCCTCCCCTTTAGAATGTAAGCTCTCACAAGCAGGGCCCTCTCTCCTCACATGGTTTTACTTGATACGACGGCACCCAACCTTCGGTTTCTGACACCCTGAAGCTTATTTCAATGCCATGACCACTGATGCAGCAATGTTTATATACCGTGTACTTGTCCTACATTGGCGTATAGCCACGATAACCCATTTTAGCAGCATAAAATGCAAAAACTTGGCTTTTTTCGCGACCCGCAATATTGCAGTTATCCAATTACTTGCATGCTATAATTCTCTATAGCAGGGGTGGGGAACCTTTTTTCTACCGAGGGCCATTTGGATATTTATAAAATCCTTCGGGGGCCATACAAAAATTCTCAACTTAAAAAATGACCCTGCCCCCCAGTAGGTCTGCCCCTTAGAGGTACTATGTGCGCGCGCCGGAGGCGCGCACGCGCCAAAAAAATGGGTGTGGCCAGTTAAAATGGGACGTGATACACATATGCCCCCAATAGTGCGGTGCCAGATCCACAATTGCCCCCACAGTGCCAGGTATACAAATGCCCCCACAGTGCCAGGTATACAAATGCCCCCCACAGTGCCAGGTATACAAATGCCCCTCACAGTGCCAGGTATACAGATGCCCCCACAGTGCCAGGTATACAAATGCCCCCCCACAGTGCCAGGTATTCAAATGCCCCCCCACAGTGCCAGGTATACAGATGACCCCACAGTGCCAGGTATACAAATGCCCCCCACAGTGCCAGGTATACAGATGCCCCCACAGTGCCAGGTATGCAGATGCCCCCACAGTGCCAGGTATACAAATGCGCCCCACAGTGCCAGGTATACAAATGCCCCCCACAGTGCCAGGTATATAGATGCCCCCACAGTGCCAGGTATGCAGATGCCCCCACAATGCCAGGTATGCAGATGCCCCCATAGTGCCAGGTATACAAATGCCCCCCACAGTGCCAGGTATACAGATGCCCCCACAGTGCCAGGTATGCAGATGCCCTCCCCCCTCCCCTCCGTGCTGCTTACCGTGAGACACGGAGGAGAGCGCGGCTGTCGGGTGGGAGCGGCGGCGCCGTGTAGTACTTCAAACCAGCCGCCGGTTCGAGAGCCAATCAGAGCTCGCGGACCGGCAGCCGCAGCTCCTGATTGGCTGCCGGTCCGCGAGCTCTGATTGGCTCACGGACCGGCGGCTGGTTTGCAGTACTACACGCCCCCGCTCCCACTCGACAGTTGCGCTCTCCTCCCTGTCTCCTTGTTCTGACAGCTGAGACACGCTGCCGCCGGACTGAGCGGCAGCGTGTCTCACTGACACCAGCTGGTGGGCCGGACCAAACGGCTTCGCGGGCCGGAGGTTCCCCACCCCTGCTCTATAGGGTTTATCTACAATTTCTCTTCACCTACTCTGAGCCGGTAAAAATTTGGGGAAAACCCTATATTTGGGTAAAAAATGTTAGGACTTGGTTCCGAACACCTTGGATACCCCCCTTACTTGCTAATTAGGCACTTTGAAGTTTTCAATTACTTTTAATTACACAATAATAAGATGTCAGTTTTGGGGTGAAAAGGTGTAAAGTGATGGAAATTGGGGTACAAGGTGTGGGGCAGGTATATGGGGTTGCTGTATGAGTGGGACAAGTGTTTTTAGGCTTGCAGGTGGGAGTAATTGGTCATTTTTGTAAGGTTTTAAAAAGTGCCTTTAATATACCTAAATATATACTAATACCCATTTCATGTACCCAAAATTAAATGAGAGCATTTATTCTACACAAAAAAACTGGCTTTTTATCAATGTTCAAGTGTTTCTAAAAAGTACATATTGCAGCCGTATAACACATTTTAAGTCCCCAAAATCTTTTTATTATGCCCTCTAATATACTTCTATATTGTTATCCTGTGCCACTTTGTCATTTTTTGGGGTACAGGTTAATTTCCCAATTTTTACCTGCACTTTTTGCTGGTTAACACATCACAGGTCACCCGTTTTAGCAATTTTCTAATAGGACACTGTAGTTCGAAAAACAGGCGCGTGCAAACCAGTGATAACCAGTTTTTTTGAGTGATAGGTGCGATAACTTTACCCACGATTGCGTATTGCGGCTAATTGGATACCGCCATTGTCTTGTACTGTAATTCATTGTTTTCTTGTTTTGCTCATTTGTTGATATACTTTGTGCAGCGCTGCGGAACCCTTGGGGCACCATACAAATAAAGGGTAATAATAATAACTAAGCCTGAACATTGGTTCCACCAACAAAATGGCTGCTTCTAGGTCCCATTTTGCTTCCACATAAATTACCCAGTTGTTAATAACATTTTTCATTATTTCCTTTAGGTGTACATTAAATAAAGAAAACTTATATAACAGTACATTTAATTTGGATGGTGTTGTTTTGTTCTTGGGAATACTAGAATCTTGGTTCTACCCACGTATAGCTGTTTACACTGTGTGTAGGCAACAGGTACAATTGCTATGGTGACTTACTATGGCCTTCGTTGCACCCACTCAAAGACAAGTCACCAATTTAAGTTAGATTTGCGATATATAAAAGTACCTGTACAAGAGAATCAATCATCTGACATTCTCTATGTATGAATATAAATATAATTGTTATTGAAGCCTACAAAGAAATAATTATCCTACTGTACAATGGTATACTCCAGGGAATGTATTTTAGATGTTTGTACAAACTTCTGTAATTGATAGCAACATTTTGACTTAAGGAAAGGGAGAAAGAGGTTTAATTGACTGGTTTATAGAAGACGGTATTTTTAAACTGCAGGTTGTTCAATACTGGTGCTAACTGTCACACAATTATTTCCTACAATTTATAAGGAATACAAGCTTTGCTTACAGTTAACCTGTACTGTTCTTGTTCAGTAAGTCACATCTGCGTACGTAACATTTGCTTAATTTGATCATGTCCTAGAGGACAGTAATTAATAGGGAGTCTGCAACTGCTTTATTAAATGCACAGCTGGGACGCCATGACGCAGCCTGAGAAACCCATTTGGGACTCTAGGCCAGGTCATTAACACTCTCAGACACACTCCTATTGGCAAATGCCACAATATGCCAGTATGCTGAGTCAGCTGTATATAGAAAAAGTAAAGGTAACAAATAAGACCATGTCATTTGGGTGGGGTGTGTTCAAACTGAAATCTAAATCGCAGTGTAAAAATAAAGCATCCAGTATTTACCCTGCACAGAAGCAAAATAACCCACCAAAATCTAACTCTCTGCACATGTTATATCTGCGCCCCCTGCAGTGCACATGGGCCCTCATTCCGAGTTGTTCGCTCGCTAGCTGCTTTTAGCAGCATTGCATACGCTAGGCCGCCGACCTCTGGGAGTGTATCTTATCTTAGCAGAATAGCGAACGAAAGATTAGCAGAACTGCTACTAAATGTTTTCTTGCAGTTTCTGAGTAGCTCCAGACCTACTCCTAGATTGCGATCAGCTCGGTCCATTTAGTTCCTGGTTTGACGTCACAAACACGCCCTGCGTTCGGCCAGCCACTCCCCCGTTTCTCCAGACACTCCCGCGTTTTTCCCTGACACGCCTGCGTTTTTTAGCACACTCCCGGAAAACGCTCAGTTACCACCCAGAAACGCCCCTTTCCTGTCAATCATTCACCGATCAGCAGTGTGACTGAAAAGCGCCGCACGAACACCAGCAAATCTACTAAGTTTTGTGTAAAATAACTTAGCGCATGCGCGCTGCGTACCATGCGCATGCGCATTTAGCAACAAATCGCAGCATAGCGAAAATCGGCAACGAGCGAACAACTCGGAATGACCACCATGGTTTTGACCATTAGAGAAAGATTTTGCTGCTGCAATCAGATCTGAATTAGGCCCTACGTGACCAGTCAGTCTTGTTACTGTCACTCAAATAATCTTGGTTTGCAAAAGTGAAAAAAAAGGGACTTCAAAGCCCATCCTGCAGATGTGTCCTCATACCTATTCCTCTAGAAGAGACCTCCTACCTCTAGGTGGGTGGTATTCATGTGACCGGCGGTCGTGAGACCGACAGTCACATGACCTCCTCCACCATCCCGACCCCTCACAATCCCGATGGTCGGCATGCCGACCAACAGGGACTATTTCCACTCGTGGGTGTCCACGACACTCATAGAGTGGGAATAGAACCCGTGGCGACCGCAGGTCGCCACCAAGGCCGCAGTGTGGCGAGCGCAGCGAGCCCGCAAGGGGCTTGCTGCACTCGCCCCTCCCCGCCGGGATCCCGGCGTCGGTATGCTGCCGGGATCCCGGTGTCGGTAAGCTGACCGGCGGTCTCCTGATTGCCGGTCAGCAGTACTACACCCCTCTAGGTCTGTCTGTTATTACCCAGTTTTGTTCTATTACTGATGCCCCAATTGTAAAGCGCAACGGAATATGCTGCGCTATATAAGAAACTGTTAATAAATAATAAAATAAATAGACGAGCCAACAAGCCACAGTCCTTGCAATTTAGCCGTGCCTTTTAAAAAAAAACCATTTGCATCTTATTTGCTCAGCTAAAATAACAAGTAGCGAATAAACTACATTGCTATTGTACAATGACCACTTTAATTCTGTGTGACTATTATTATTAATAGATTCTTATATAGCTCAGTATATTCCATTGCACTTTACAATTTGGAACAGCAGTTATAGAACAAGAGTTAATAATAATAGACATACCCTGCTTGCAAGCTTACAATAGCTGGTAATAAATATAGGGAAATAGGCATTGATACACTAGTATAGGTGCTACATATTGCATAATTGTCCAGTCAGGTTGCAGAGGTCTTGGTGGGCTGTATGATATAGGAACACAGCAATGGTGGCCAGGGATCAGGAGGATGTGAAAGAGAAGATTAAATTATATGAGGATAAGTGTGGACTGTGTAGAGGGGATGTAATTAGATAGAAATCTTATGAAGGTTATGTGGGTAGTCAAGTCTCAGCATTATATCATCTCTTATTATGTTTAAAATTAGGGTGTGCAGTCCAGATTCCGCCCTACCCCCCCTTCCCCCCACTGGCGTATTTATAATGGGTGCAGTGTGTGCGGTGCACCCTGCAGCCATTACTTTTAAATCTTACCGTCCAGAGTCCCGCAGCGCAGCAGCAGTGCTGCAGAAATCACTGAGAAAATGGCGTGGTGCCATTTTTCCTGGTGTTTCCCGCATGCACAGTAGAAAAATTAATAAAAACCACAGAGAGAAGCGCTGTCACTAAAGTATTAATATATTTTATTAAAAATGACCTTATTCATATATAAAAATTATGAGAAAACCTAAACATCCTGTGACTTTAAAAAATCTTTTAGCAGCAACACATCAAAACATGTAACAATTTGTATTCCTCACTAAGGTCTCCTTTGGAACAATGTATCAATCAGTGGCGTAACTACTGCCCCCGCAGCCCTCGCGGTGGCTTGGGGGCGAGGGGCTGCGGGGGCGCCACTGATTTACAGCAGACTGACATGCGGACGAGTGTCCGCATGTCAGTCTGCGGTCTCCTTCCCTCCGCCGCTTGTTGGAGGGACACGGAGGGCACAGCGCGCCTCCCTGCGTCCCTCCTGCATCATCTCCGGCGGCCGCGGGTCTAATAGGGGGAAGTGCCGTCCGTGAGCTTTAATTGGCTCACGAACCGGCACTTCCCCCTATTAGACCCGCGGCCGCCGGAGATGATGCAGCAGGAGGGACACAGGAGAGGCGAGCTGTGCCCTCCGTGTCCCTCCAAAAAGCAGCAGCAGCGGCGCGGGGTGGGGGGGAATATCTGGCACTGGGGCATATATGGCACTGGGGGGGGAATATCTGGCACTGGGGGCATATATGGCACTGGGGGGGAATATCTGGCACTGGGGGGGGGAATATCTGGCACTGGGGGCATATATGGCACTGGGGGGGAATATCTGGCACTGGGGCATATATGGCACTGGGGGGGGGGGGAATATCTGGCACTGGGGGCATATATGGCACTGGGGGGGAATATCTGGCACTGGGGCATATATGGCACTGGGGGGGGAATATCTGGCACTGGGGGGCATATATGGCACTGGGGGGGAATATCTGGCACTGGGGGCATATATGGCACTGGGGGGGAATATCTGGCACTGGGGGAATATCTGGCACTGGGGGCATATATGGCACTGGGGGGGAATATCTGGCACTGGGGGCATATATGGCACTGGGGGGGAATATCTGGCACTGGGGGCATATATGGCACTGGGGGGGAATATCTGGCACTGGGGCATATATGGCACTGGGGGGGGGGATATCTGGCACTGGGGGCATATATGGCACTGGGGGGGAATATATGGCACTGGGGGCATATGTGGCACTGGGGGGGTATATGTGTACCTGGCACATGGGGGGGGGGCTATATTTGGCACTGGGGCATGTGAGTACCTGGCACCATGGGGGAATATCTGGCACTGGGGACATATGTGGCACTGGGAGCACAGCCCTAGCAACAAGGACTACCTCCTAGCAACGAGCATGACACCCAGTGCATGAACACCTGGCAACGAGCATGACACCCAGTGCATGAAACACCTGGCAACGAGCATGACACCCAGTGCATGAAACCCCTGGCAACGAGCATGACACCCTGGGCATGAAAACCCCTGGCACCGTGCATGGAACCAAGAGCATGAAACCCCTGGCAACGAGCATGACACCCAGTGCATGAAACCCCTGACAACGAGCAGGTAATTGAAAAGTAATTAGAAGCCTTACTGTAGGACTTAATGTGTAATGGGCATTACGGTGTGTGGCATAATGTATTACGGACATTGCGGTGTGTGTCATAATGTGTCACAGGCATTACAGTGTATGGTATACTATTTCGCGGGCATTGTGATATGTGGTGTAATGTGTCAGGGTCATTGCAGTGTGTGGCATAATGTATCACGGACATTGCGGTGTGTGTCATAATGTGTCAGGCATTACGGTGTGTGGTATACTATATCACGGGCATTGTGGTATGTGGTATAATGTCTCAGGGTCATTGCAGTGTGGCATAATACATAACTGGCATTGCGGTGTGTGGCATAGGGTATAACGGGCAGGGCATTGCGGTATGTGTCACAGGCATTACAGTGTATGGTATACTATATCACGGGCATTGTGGTATAATGTCTCAAGGTCATTGCAGTGTGTGGCATAATGTGTCACAGGCATTGTATGTGCTATAATGTATCGGGCATTGCAGTGTGTGGCATAATGTATCACGGACATTGCGGTGTGTGTCATAATGTGTCACAAACATTGTATGTGCTATAATGTATCAGGGGCATTGCAGTGTGTAGCATAATGTATAACGGGCATTGCGATTCCTGTCATAATGTGTCACAGGCATTACGGTGTGTGGCATAATGTGTCACAGGCATTACGGTGTGTGGCATAATGTGTCGGGGGCATTACAGTGTGTGCATATTGTGTCATGTGCATTATTGTGTGCGGCATAATGTCTAAGGGCCATTGCAGTATGTGGCATAATGTATACTGGGCATTACTATAAGGAGGAAAAATGACAAATAATGTAAGGGGCATGAATCAGGATTATTTTTCTTTCCTGTGGTGGCCAACGTATGGGCGTACAGGTTGCAAAACTGGGGTATAAGGTAGTCTTTTCCTGCAATGCCACGCCCCTTTATGCAAAACCACACCCATTCCAACGAAACCACACCCCTTTTTTGTCGCGCGCGCCGAAGGCGCGCGCATATTTATCCCTTTCTTGCTCCCAATTATGGAGCATGAGGAAGGGGGGGGGGCGCCGAAGAATTTTTTGGCTTGGGGGAGAAAAATTTCTAGTTACGCCACTGGTATCAATCTACCCTTTATATAATGTATGGTAACTCTTGTGATTAACAGGAATTCCTTAGAATAAGCTCCACGCGTGGGCTGATTGAAACACTTGAAACCATATATTGGTAGAGGGTTTAAAAGTTCATCCGTGATGTATATAGGGATTATTCACATTGATGTCATCCGCTCCATTATTTGTGAAATCCCTATTTAGCTCTTATTTCTCAATAATGCCGTCCAGAATTGATCAGCTTTTCTTATGAAGCTTATAATTGCACAATAACAGATTAAGCATGTGACGCTATTTTGGAGTCTGTTATTATACTTAACCCAACTTATGCAATGGGCAACAATTGTGTTATGCCCGTAGGGCGCCGGCTGCCCGCTCTGGGACACTGCAATAGAATGTGCAGGGCTTGTGAGAAATAATAGATAAAACGCTCACAGTCTCATTCAGATCGGCATAAAAATTCAAAGGCTATAATGCTCTCTCACCACTTTCCATTAATGGAGCGGATGACATCAATGTGAATAATCCCTATATACATCACGGATGAACTTTTAAACCCTCTACCAATATATGGTTTCAAGTGTTTTAATCAGCCCACGCGTGGAGCTTATTCTAAGGAATTCCTGTTAATCACAAGAGTTACCATACATTATATAAAGGGTAGATTAATACATTGTTCCAAAGGAGACCTTAGTGAGGAATACAAATTGTTACATGTTTTGATGTGTTGCTGCTAAAAGATTTTTTAAAGTCACAGGATGTTTAGGTTTTCTCATAATTTTTATATATGAATAAGGTCATTTTTAATAAAATACAGGTTGAGTATCCCATATCCAAATATTCCGAAATACGGAATATTCCAAAATACGGACTTTTTTGAGTAAGAGTGAGAAAGTAAAACCTTTGTTTTTTGATGGCTCAATGTACACAAACTTTGTTTAATACACAAAGTTATTAAAAATATTGTATTAAATGACCTTCAGGCTGTGTGTATAAGGTGTATATGAAACATAAATGAATTGTGTGAATGTAGACACACTTTGTATAATGCACAAAGTTATAAAAAATATTGGCTAAAATTACCTTCAGGCTGTGTGTATAAGGTGTATATGTAACATAAATGCATTCTGTGCTTAGATTTAGGTCCCATCACCATGATATCTCATTATGGTATGCAATTATTCCAAAATACGGAAAAATCCCATATCCAAAATACCTCTGGTCCCAAGCATTTTGGATAAGGGATACTCAACCTGTATATTAATACTTTAGTGACAGCGCTTCTCTCTGTGGTTTTTATTAATTTTTGTTTTTTGAGGCTCAGCACCTCAAATAAGTGAAGCTGCAGTCAGTATTAATATCATCAGTGTCTCATAGCCAGTACAGCAGCGCCTACTTATATTTCTTTACAGTAGAAAAATCACTGGGAAAATGGCAGCCACGCCATTTTCCTGTAGACATATTTACCTACTCTCCCGGAAGCTGCGGGAGGCTCCCGTTTTTTGGGGGTAGCCCCCCGCACCCCCGGAAGAGTAGGCAGGTCTCCCGCATCCTGCTTGCACCCTAGTGATGTGAGCAGGATGGAGAGATAACCTCCCGCATTCGCGGGTCCGTCGGGTGGAGAAGGGGTTAAAATGACGCAAATCGCGTCATTTTAACCCCGCCCCTTCCCGCGGACCCGCGAATCGCGGCATTTCCCGATGTGGGGGCGGGGCTTAGTGATGTCACAGTCCAGCCCCGCCCCCCGAAGACACCTGCAGCGTCTCCTCTCCGGGCTTCTCCCGGAGAGGAGACTTACAATGTAGGTAAGTATGCCTGTAGAACTGTGCATGCGCTGTAGACTCTTTGACAGAGCTAGGGTCCCCCCTGCTGGCTAGAGAGGAAGGGGCTCAGACGTAGCCTGCACATGGGTCTCCTCCTCTCTAGAAATGCCCCTGCCAACCCCCCCCCCCCCCCCCTCTCCACCACCCCTCTTCTCCATAATTTCTGAATTTTCATATGCTTGCCTGTAGAGGTTAGTTTTCAGGGGAAGGCTTAAAGGTTTAGAGACTAGAGGAGCGTGTTACTGTGCATGGGAGGGAACTCCACAGAGTGGGTGCAGCCAGAAAACAGTCCTGTAATCGTGAATGGGTGCATGTAATGCGTGTGGATGTGAGATGCAGATCTTGTGTAGAGCGGTAAGGACAGTGAATGACTATCAGTATGTTGCTTGATGGATGGCTAGTGAAATCCACCAATCAGAGTGCAGCATTCTCTACCTGCCTCTCAGCCTGCAGCCAGACAGTGAATGGCTGTAAGCACGCTGATTGGTGGATGGCTCGAGCTATCCACCAATCACAGTGCCGACAGCCATTCACTGTATGGAAATACGTGAAAAGGCGGTGCAGCATCGCAGGGAGGGGTAAGTTGTGATTTTTTTCTCTTTGTTTATTCTCGTGAATGAGTGGATAGGGGCCCCAGTTAATTGCTTTGCCCAGGGCCTACAATGTTGTTAAGACCTGTAATGATTTTTATATTCTTTTTCCCTCATGAATGAAAATGAGCCCTGTTGATTAGTATACATAGCAATACCATTTGGCTAAAATGTAATACTGTTTGTAGTGCTTTTTTGCTGCTGGTTTAAATGTGTGATCATAAGTGGAAACAAAATAGATTTCCTATTTCTACATTCCCCAAGGTCTCAACGTTCCTTATGTATTGTGTCACATATTGGCAGTACTACAGTGGGTGCAGACAGAGGTGAGGGCTCGGCAGTGTCACAAAACCCCTCCAGTGCCACCGCTCCCTCTTAGGCCCCTGCTCTAGGGATGGGGCATAGAAGCCCTAACAACAGTGTTGCCATCAATGTTGCCATCATTACATAGTCATCGATAATGGGTAAACATCGGTGTCCCGCCATTGATGGAGGGGCGTGAAACACAGACAAAGGCCAACAAACATGACTAAAAACAGCACAAAAGCACCAACTTCTCCTCATCAATAAAAATAATCCTATGTATAAAAGGCAAAAAAGGATATTGACTCATCAAGAAATCTCTTAAACCACAAGGCCTACAATCTTGAAACTTGGCAGGTAGCTTCTCCTTAAGTCATAGGTGCTTGCTAAGAACCGGCTTTACAAATGTCACTGCCCATCCACGGAAAACGCCAAAAATGGATGTGTGTGTGTATGTATGTATGTATGTATGTATGTATGTATGTATGTATGTATGTTCCAGCATAACTCCGGAATGCCTGCAGCAATTTACACCAAACTTGGTACACATATGACTTACAATCAGGGAACAAACACTGTAGGTGTAACACACTCCTGGCACCCCTAGAGGTGAGGCAGCAGCACAGAGTATTTCTGCAGACAGCATAACTCTTTGAATGCCTGGAGCAATTTACACCAAGCTTGGTACACATATGACTTACAATCTGGGAACAAACACTGTGGGGGTCAGACACCCCTAGGGGTTTGGCGGCAGCACAGAGTATTTCAGTAGACAGCATAACTCTGGAATGGCTGGAGCAATTTTCACCAAACTTGGTACACATATGACTTACATTCTGGGAACCAACACTGTGGGGGTAAGACAACCCTAGGGGGTTGAACAGCAGCACAGAGTATTTCAGGAAACAGCTTAACTCTGGAATGCCTGGACCAATTTACAAAAAACTTGTTACACATATGACTTACAATCTGGGAACAAACACTGTGCGGGTAAGACACCCCTAGGGGTGGGCCAGCAGCACAGACTATATCAGGCCATGCATGATATGTCAGTGACAACAGGGCTTCATGTGACAGTGGCAGTGACAAGATGTGAGGAGGGGAATGGAGGTAGCAGGAATCCACACGCTGAGAGTCATATAGTGGGAGGGCCAGGGTCCCCAGCAGCACAGAGTATATTAGGACATGCATGATATGTCAGGCAGGACAGGGCTGCATGTGACAGGGGCAGTGACATGATGTGAGGAGAGGAATGGAGGTAGCACGAACCCACACACTGAGAGTTATATAGTGGAAGTAGCATGCTCCCCCAGCAGCACAGAGTATATCAGGAGATGCATAATGTGCTGCGCTTTATAAGAAACTGTAAATAAATTGATCATTTCACAGGGCTACTGACATGATGTGAGGAGGAGAATGGAGGCAGCAAGAAGCCAAAGACTGAGAGTTGTGTAGTGGGAACAACAGGGTCCCTTGGGGGACCAAAATGCTCTGTTTCTGGACTTCCCTCTTAATTTATGATTTCCATCACCTGTGTTGAACCAGTTAAATGATAAGAAAGCTGTTTCTTCACAGGTGATGGCAATAATATATTAAGAGGGAAGTCCAGAAACAGAGCATTTTGTACCTAGTGGGCGGGTCATGTTGGAGGGTCTGATATACTAGATCTCCAACCGTCAATTAACAAACAACTATAATTCTAATTTACCATCCTCATTAACGAAGCACGGGTATACAGCTAGTGTAAATATTTATTTGAAATACTTATGACAATAACAAAAATAAAAACAGATTGGACATCGACCTCAAAGCATTATTATTATTATTGTTATAATTATTATTTGCCTGTTTACATTATGAATATGTCATCTATATACATGCTGCAGTAACTATGCATCTCTCTACTGTAACTCAGTCATCACTGGTTTATGCTGATTCCACCAGGTAATGTATACCAATGCAGCTTGCAGCTTACTCCTGACGAGCACCTGGCAGTTCCCACAGAACCCAGGCTTTCTCAGTGCACACACTGCGCATGCTCCGAGTTTCGCGTCGCTGCTTTCTGTCCCGTGTGAGCCGCCGTACAGCAGCAGTTGTCATGGCAGCGAATGCTTCTGTCTGGTAACTCGGCCTAGTCGCTTCAGCAAACCGGGGACCTGGCACCATGTCTTACCGGGACCTACGGAGTAAGAGCTGGGTCATCATACCCTTATCCTGAGCCCATATTACAGCGCTAGACCAGCACCCATGCACTGTACAGTGTGACTCTGGCCTGTGTGCCTGTAGCATAGTGTCACTGTATACCTAGCGCATGCTGACTGCTGCCTGCATTGCATGGCACAGCATAGTGACTCCTTATTACTGCATGTAGTGCCATTGCAGCGTCTTCCAGGAGCTCATACTGTGCCATTAGCGGTGTAACCAGACCCATGGGGCCCCCAGTGTCATTTATTTTGTAATGGTCAGAATCAGATGAGATTGCTGGGAGGTGTATCCCTGTCACAGTTTGGGTGTTTTAATGGGTTAAGGGTCTGCCTTGTTATGAAATGGCTGCGCTCCTATGAAAATATTATCAAGTGCCTATTGAGGGAAGCGAAGGAGGTGTGGCTAGTAATATCGGCCCCAGCATCTCCCTAAGGCCCAGATTTATCAAGCCTCGGAGAGTAATAAATTGCACGGTGATAAAGTACCAGCCAATCAGCTGCTGTCATTTTTCAAACACAGCCTGTAACATTGCAGTTAGGAGCTGATTGGTTGGTACTTTATCACCGTGAAATTTTTCACTGTCCAAGGCTTGAGAAATCTGGGCCTGAATATGTAAAAGCAGGAAAATTGCAGCATTTTGTGAGGAAAATAGAAATAAAATGTTAATAGTATGGTACTGGCTCATAGTTATGGGTTATTTGTCACATGAGATTACATTTAGTGATAAATAGATTATTAACTATAATCTGATATCCCTACCTGTTAGCCCCTCCCCTTTAGAATGTGAGTTCCCACGAGCAGTGCTTTTCCTTCTCTTACTTATAGGTCCTACACACTGGCCGATATTCCTCAAAGATATGAACGATCTAGTTCATTATTGAACAAGATAACATTTATATCTTTGAGTGTGGAGTCACCAGCGATGAACGATGCGCGGTCCCGCACTTGTTCATCGCTGGTTCCCTGTCGGCTGTGCATGCAGGCCAATATGGAATTGAAATTTTTGACCAAAATCGATGGGTTCGGGGCTTCGGAAATTTCTCATACACCACAAAACGGTCCGATCTCGTCCATATTTGCCTGCACTTCAATGGAGCTGGGTGACGGGGGGAGTTAAGAAACTTCACTCCCCCCGTCACTACCCCCCCCCCCCCCCGCCGCTGGGTTGACCGTCGGCTGTATCCGCCGTCAGGCAGCTCGGCGGTGGATCTTTATATGTGTAGGGCCCATTAGATTATGTTCTACCCCATACTCCGTACAACGGCACCTAACCCTTAGTTTCTGCCTCCCTGATGCTTATTTCAGTTTCTTGTCCCCTGATACAGAAATGTTTATATACCATGTACTTATCCTACATTGTCTTGTACTATAAATCGCTATTTTCTTCTTTTACTCATTTGTTTATGGACTTTGTTAGGCTCTGTGGAACCCTTGTGGCGCCATATAAATAAGGGATAATAAAAATATTAGAAAGCTGTGTATCTACAGTCTTATAGCTATATACAATCTTTTATCTTATATATTGTATTACAAATTAGTTACCCTCCTTGAACATATTATTTCTTACTTGCAATACTCTAAAATCCGTGTCACCCAATCAAAAATGTAATAACATTTTTTCATGTTCTGTCTCCAGATTTCACAGAAATGATGCGGGCGCTCGGTTACCCCCGCCTCATCTCCATGGAGAATTTCCGTAGTCCCAACTTTCTTCTGGTCTCGGAAGTTCTTATTTGGTTGGCTAAAAGGTACAGAATAAATCACATTTAAGTCCTATCATGCCATGTACACAGGGGTGGCCTACACTATATAATATATATCGATATATATGTTTTAAGGCCGGATCTCATTTATCTGAAAGCTAGGCGCTGCGGTAAAAAATTAGGCGCAAGCCAGTTAGAAGCTGCGCAGAAGTTGTTAGGGTTGTGACATGTTAAACATTTTATTTCCCTTAGCTTTATTAGCCTTATTACCTTATTTAACTTTTATTCTTATGTATGTTACCCAAACCTGCGCTCTAGCTGCAGTGCACACGTGTGATCTGGCGACGTCTGACAAGCTGTCCAGATGGTGATGAGATACATCTATGCTTGCTGCTACTGGCCAGTGTTGCCGGGGAGCTGAATATCACTTTTTCCAAACTAAATTTATTTTGTTTTTTATTATATTACCACAAATCAGAATTTCTGTCTTGACTGGGCTCTTTGATGAACAGACCCCACAGTGTAATAACATGCCTCTAGCCCACAAAGTCACTTCTTTCTGCTGAAGGTCATTATCAGAGACATCAGCTATATGCGACTGCTGGGACCTTGCTAAATTTAGGGACTGTGGTGGGTTATCTCTTCAAAAGTATTTTCTGCTGCGGAGTACACTGGGCTCCACAAGTCTGGACAATGGGGTGTAGAGTAGGATCTTGATCCGAGGCACCAACAGGCTCAAAGCTTTGACTGTTCTCAGAATGCACAGCGCCGCCTCCTATATCACCCCACCTCCCAGCACAGGAGCTCAGTTTTGTAAGTTGGTGCTGCAGTAAGCAGGCACTAAACAGAGGGGCTGCTCCAAGCAGCCCTGAGAAAAGCTTTTTATGAGGTAAAAAGTGAAGACTTCAAGGGCAGCAGCGGTGGTAAATGTCTTGTGACATTCACTGCTGCAGCTCCAGCTCTCCCCAGCGGCGCTGTACACTCCCAAGCCCTGGTTGCCGGGTACCTACAGCGGAGGCTCCGGTTTTCTTCATGTTAGACACACACGGCTGGGGCTCTCCAGGATCGCGTGGCCGCGCTTCGGGAGGTGGTAAGTGGGTCCCGCTCGCGGGACCCGGTCTTTATCGCGATCCGGCGCGGTCAGTGGGAGGCGGGCCGCGTGCGCTGGCGGTGGACACTGTGGATACAGGCGATCCCACTAGATCACCAGGGCACGGGCGCATGTCAGGTTTTCTCTTAAAAACGATTTTAATATCGCCCACAGTACCCGGTGGTTTTGCCAGCAAGGGGGTTAAGGCTTAGACCTGAAGCCCCTCCCCCAGCGCGCCATTTCCTAGCAAGTGTTCCTGCCCTGGAGCTGCATCTCTGTCTTTTCGTCACTCCCTGTCAGTGTCTGCGGCGCCATTACTCCTCAGCTCACTGTTCCTGGGACTGCTTGGGCAAATCCTCCTATGTAAAGCCGCCTGGTTGTCAGCGCTGTGCCTTTACATGACACTTAAGTATTCTACCTGCCTTTTTAGTCAGTGTTAGTAAGAAAGAGTACATTTAGTCAGGGGTTTATAGTACAATTACCCTGTGATATACATCCAGTTTCTTACTGTGTACTGTTATATCTATTGACGCTGTGTAAGCTAGTCCAGTGCAGTATTATTGTCTGTAATAACCTCTGCATTGTACAAACTGTGACTATTTGTGTGTGCATTGATAGCTGAGTGGTGTCCATCTCGTGTCTTTCACTCAACTTGCTATCCCTATATTCTATGACCTGAGGGGGCTTGGTGCGTCAGGTGTTATTTAATATAGGATTTTCACAAAGATATACTGTATTACGTATTTTTCTCTGTGATTTAGTCACAATATCTCTCCTTGATCTCTGCTGGTGCTGACTACACTGCGCAGGGGTTTGGGTTTAGGGATATAGTGCTGTTAATAATTGTACTGTGTTACCTCATACTGCAAGTTATATCATGTCTGCTTCTGAGGGTAACGGTTCTGGGGCAGAACACACTGCTGGTGTTGCTGAAGCCACAGGCACATATGGGGAGAATATAGCATCTGTGGGCTCTGGTTCTGGGGGCTCCTTGCCCCCCAGTGGGACTGTGGCAACGGAGGCACATACTGACCCTCCGTGGGCCGCTTTTTCCACGCTTCTGCATAAGCTAGTTCATAAACTAACACCCCCTATGGGACCCCCAATGCCGGTATAACCGTATGTGGTCCCTGCAGCTAACCCGCCGTGGGCGGACGATTTATCTGCTCAATTAAAGAAGTTGAACCAGTCCCTGGCTACTAAAAAGTCTGACCAACGCTCACCTAAGTCCAAGAGGTCCTCTAAGCGAGCGCTCGTCTCCTCACAATCCACTGCTGTCACTGACACCTCGTCTGATGAAGACAGCACATACACTGACCCCACAGGTTCTGACTCAGATACGGCTGATGGGGAGGGTAGTTCACATGTGGATGTTCCTGATCTTTTGGAGGCTATTAAGTTAATTATGCAGATCACGGATGATCCCGAGCCATCCGTTCCTCCTAAGAAACCAGATAGGTTCAAGCGTCAGAAGGCGATTAAACAAGTTTTACCTCACTCTGACTACCTAGTGGATATACGTCAGGAACCCTGGCAAAGCCCGGGTACGAAGTTTGTGCCTCAAAAGAAGATCCTGGCTCGCTATCCCTTCGCGTCAGAGCTGTCTAAGAATTGGGAAACGCCTCCTCCAGTAGACTCACATGTGGCTAGGATGGTGGTTTCCTCAGCTCTACCTGTCACTACCGTCACATCTCTAAAAGAGCCTACGGATAAACGTGTCGAGGGTTGTCTAAAAGTGATTTACACCCTCACGGGTGCTGCACAAAGGCCCACTATTGCAGCTACATGGGCGGCAAAGGCCATTGAAGCATGGACGTTGGAGTTAGAAGCTGAAATCTCCTCTGACCATGCTAGACAATGCTTGTCATATATTGTCACAGCTTCTTGCTATATTAAAGAGGCGGCTTCTGATGCCGGTATCCTAGCAGCCAAGGCCTCTACTACGTCAGTCCTGGCTCGCAGGATATTGTGGCTGAGATCCTGGTCTGTGGATCTGGATTCTAGAAAAACCCTGGAGATACTACCTTTCAAGGGGGATATTCTGTTTGGGGAGGACTTAAATAAGATAGTGGCTGACTTGGCTACTGCCAAAACTGCCTGTCTGCCTAATACAGCTCCTTCTGTGTCGAAGGCCAAAGGCACGTCCTTTCGCCCCTTTCGTCCTTCAGGTAAAGCAAAAGGTCAGGCGTACCATAAGCAGGCCCGCACTTCCAAACCTGGTAAGCCGAAGCCCAAAAGAGCCTGGGCTGCCCGTCAGCCAGCAGCCAAGACCGATAAGCCTGCCGCATGACGGGGCGAGCCTCCCCCTGGGGGATCCCAGGGTGGGGGGACGGCTTCTAGGGTATACCCAGGAATGGTTGAAGACCACTTCAGATGCCTGGGTACGGGAAATCGTCACTCGAGGTTACGCCATAGCCTTCAAAAACCGACCCCCTCATCGATTTTGCCAGACAGACGTCCCGTCGGACCAGACAAAGGCAAACACTCTGCATTCGGTGGTACAGACCCTCCTGGATACAGGAGTCGTAGTACAGGTGCCTCTTGCTCAGAGGGGCCGGGGGTACTATTCTCCGCTGTTTCTAGTCCCGAAACCGATTGGGTCCTCCCGGCCCATTCTCAACCTCAAGGCACTGAACAAGTTTGTGAAGGTTTCCAAGTTCCGTATGGAAACCCTTCGCTCTATAGTTCTGGCCTTGGAATCTGGGGACTACATGGTCTCCCTGGACATACAGGATGCTTACCTGCATATTCCTATAGCAGTGTCACATCAACAATACCTGAGGTTCGCTATTGGCAACCTCCAGTACCAGTTTCGGGCGTTACCTTTTGGTTTAACAATGGCTCCGCGAGTCTTAACCAAAGTTATGGCGGTGATGACGGTGGTACTCCGCCGTCAAGGGGTCAGGATACTGCCGTATCTGGACGACTTGTTAATCCTGGCAAATTCCCCAGATCTTCTCCTGCGTCATCTGGATATGACGGTCCGGTTTCTACAAGCCCACGGGTGGCTCATCAACTGGAAGAAATCCTCCCTGGTCTCTACTCAGAGCATGGTGCATCTGGGAGCGCTGTTGGACACTCACAACCAGAGGTTGTTCTTGTCTCAGGAGAAAGTCCTGAAACTTCAGGACAGGATTCGTTGCTTCCTTTTCTTGTCCGCAAGTGTCGATACATTCGGCAATGCAGGTGCTGGGCCTCATGGTATCAGCATTCGACATGGTGGAGTATGCTCAATTCCGTTCTCGCCCCCTCCAGAAGCTGATTCTAGCCAAGTGGGACGGCCTGCCTCACTGGATCAGGTCTCAAATGATCTCTTTGACTCCAGAGGTCCGTCTGTCGCTGCTCTGGTGGCTCCAGGACCGACAATTGTGCAGAGGTCGTCCCTTCTGGATATCCAACTGGGTCCTGTTGATGACAGATGCCAGTCTAAGAGGTTTTTGCGCAGTGCTGGAGCAGCACTCCTTGCAGGGTCGGTGGACCAAGGAGGAATCTCTCCTCTCGATCAACATTCTGGAATTGCGGGCGGTCTTCAATGCGCTGAACCTAGCCCAGCATTTGATTCAGAACCGTCCTGTTCAAGTACAGTCGGACAACGCCACCACAGTGGCTTACATAAATCTTCAAGGCGGCACTCGAAGCCGTTTGGCAATGAAGGAAGCCTCACGGATTCTACGTTGGGCAGAACGCCATCCACCGGCAATATCGGCAATATTCATTCCGGGAGTCCTGAATTGGGAAGCGAGTCGTCAGGACGTGCATGCCGGCGAGTGGGGCCTCCATCCAGAAGTGTTTCAACTCCTCGTGGAAAGGTGAGGTCTTCCAGATGTGGATCTGATGGCGTCTCCACACAATCACAAGGTTCCGGTCTTCGGAGCAAGGACAAGGGATCCTCAAGCAGCATTCGTGGATGCGCTGGTAGTGCCGTGGAGGTTTCGGCTGCTGTACGTGTTCCCTCCGGTGTCACTCCTGCCCAGGGTAATTCGGAAGTTCAAGCAAGAAAAAGGAAATCTGCTTCTCATAGCTCCGGCGTGGCCCAGACGGCACTGGTTCTCAGACCTGCAAGGCCTATCGTCAGAGCGTCCACTTCTACTTCCACAACACCCAGACCTCCTCGTTCAGGGCCCCTGTGTCTACCAGGACCTAGCCCGGCTGTCTTTGACGGCGTGGCTCTTGAAGCTTTCGTCTTAAGAGCTAAGGGTTTTTCTGAAGAGGTCATTAAAACTATGTTGCGGGCCCGGAAACCGGCCTCTGCTCGGATTTACCATCGGGTCTGGCATTCCTACTTTGTTTGTTGCGCATCTAACCATTATGACGCTTCCAAGTTTAGTACAGCCAAACTTTTGGCTTTTCTTCAGCAGGGCCTAGATTTAGGCCTGCGTCTGGCCTCCCTCAAGGTTCATATTTCTGCCTTGTCGGTGTGGTTTCAGAGAAAAATTGCGACTTTACCTGATGTTCATACTTTCACTCAGGGTGTGTTGCGTATCCAACCTCCCTATGTTCCGCCTGTGGCTCCTTGGGACTTGTCGGTGGTTTTGGAGGCGTTGCAGGAGCCTCCATTTGAACCTCTTGGTTCAGCTGACCTTAAGTGGCTTTCCCTTTAAGGTGGTGTTCTTGCTGGCTATTGCCTCTGCTAGAAGAGTGTCGGATTTGGGTGCCTTATCTTGTAGTTCCCCATATCTGATTTTTCACCGTGACCGGGCGGTTCTTAGGACTCGTCCCGGATATTTACCTAAGGTGGTTTCTTCGTTCCACCTTAATCAGGAGATTGTGGTTCCAGCTTTTGTCTCTCCTGATTTGTCTCCCAAAGAGCGGTCTTTGGATGTGGTACGGGCTCTCCGTATCTATGTGAAGAGAACTGCTTCTATTCGAAAGTCTGATTCTCTTTTTGTTTTGTTTGGATTTCACAAACGTGGCTGGCCTGCTCACAAGCAGACCCTGGCCAGGTGGATTAGAATGGTGATTGCGCATGCTTATGTGAAGGCTGGTCTGTCAGCTCCTGTTCACATTACGGCCCATTCTACTCGGTCTGTTGGACCTTCTTGGGCGGCCCAACGTGGTGCGACCCTTGATCAATTGTGCAAGGCGGCTACGTGGTCCTCCGGGAACACGTTCATAAGGTTCTATGCCTTCGATACTGCCGCTTCCCAGGATGCTTCCTTTGGACGCCGGGTTCTTGTGCCCGCTACAGTGCGTCCCCTCCCATAAGGAACTGCTTTAGGACATCCCCATTGTCCAGACTTGTGGATCCCAGTGTACCCCGCAGCAGAAAACGAGTTTTATGGTAATAACTTACCCTTGTTAAAACTCTTTCTGCGAGGTACACTGGGCTCCACGAGGCGCCCACCTTGACGCAATTAGCTTCTTTGGGTTGATATGGCATTAGCCGCTGACACTTCTCTTGTCGTGAGAGTGTGGTGTATGGGGCTACTAACCGTTGTCGTCTCTTTTCCTGCTACTGCATTGGGCTGGTTAACTAAACTGAGCTCCTGTGCTGGGAGGCGGGGTGATGTGGGGGGCGGCGCTGTGCATTCTGGGAACAGTCAAAGCTTTGAGCCTGTTGGTGCCTCGGATCAAGATCCTACTCTACACCCCATTGTCCAGACTTGTGGAGCCCAGTGTACCTCGCATAAAGAGTTTTAACAAGGGTAAGTTCTTACCATAAAACTCGTTATTATTGAGAAAGGAAGTAATTTAATACAGGGGTTACCATACCTCCCAACATGACCCCCTCCAGGAGGGACACAATTCTATGCGTCTGGACTTTTCTCTTAATGTTGGATTGCTGGCACCTGTGTTGAACAGGTTTTTGTATTAGAAAGGTGTTTCACCACAGGCGATGGCAATCCTAAATTAAGAGGGAAGTCCAGGAGCAGGGTATCCGGTCAGATGGTCGACAATGTTAAGGTTGACCACTATAGGTCGACATGGACAAATGGTCGACACATGAAAAGGTCGACATGAGTGTTTCCATTTTTTTTTTTTTTGGAAAGTTTTTCATACTTTCCGATCCACATGGACTACGATTGGGAACGGTAACCTGTGCGGAGGGGAGCGAGGCACCTTGCCCGAAGCATGGCGAGCGAAGCGGTGCACTAATTGGGGTTCCCCGTCACTTTACGCAGAAAACTACACCAAAAAAGTAAAAAAAAACTCATGTCGACCTTTTCATGTGTTAACCTTTCACGTGTCGACCATTAGTCCATGTCGATCATGTCATTGTCGACCTAATGAGTGTCGACCTTAACATTGTCGACCATTCATACCGGAACCCAGGAGCAGGGCATTCTGTCCCTTCTGGAGAGGGTCATGTTGGGAGGTGTGGGTTACTCCTATAATTTGGGTTTCTATCACCAGGAACCAGTTCTGATGGCTCCTAGCAAAGACATTACAGAGGTTGCTGTCATTTTCAGCCCATGTAGTTGCTCTGTTCCTCAGGTTATATATTTAATAGCCATGGTGGTCTGGAGCCCAGCTCTGCTTAACATATTTAGACACTGTCATTGGGTTGGTTTATCCTGCTTATTTTATGTTATTATAGTAACAATACTTCTGTTATTATTAGGAAGTCAGAGAGATCCCAGTCTCAGATTTATTGCTGTATAACTACCCCCTTGCATTTCTGACTCATTACATTGTTCTATCTCTCCGGCTTTTTCCTGTGCCTTCCAACCATCTATTATATCATCAGCTACGGTGTCAGTCTAGCAGCTGAGTACTGAAAGATGGAGGGAGCCTCCCTCCCCCTTGCTCCTCTAATAGCTCTCACTAGCTGCCTGACAGACATAGCCACAGCCTCTCTTCTCCTACCATGGCTCTCTGCATACACAGGACTATTCCCTGAGTAGGCACCGGATGCTGACTTAGGGGGAACATAGATGGGAGAAAGAGAGAGATGCGGTAGGGGTGACAGAGATGAAAGATAGAGAGACAGACAGACAAGGGGAAAGGGACAGAGATGAGAGTGTCAAACAGTCGGGAGTGTGTAACTGAGGGACAGAGATGAGAGAGATGGGGGAAGGAGTGGAAGGAGGTGGAGCAGAGATGAGAAAGTAGGAGAAGACAATGGGGTGGGCTGCAACGTTGGGCACAGTAGCTAGGGGCCCAGGGAGTGATGGATCCAAAAATATTGGATTTAGATCCTTGGGTGGGATTTATTGTGTGCAACCCATCCTTAGTGCAAAGCAGAGTTGGGTTGTATTCAGACATTACACAAATCATGTGATGTAAATACATGTTTGAGTCCTACAGAGGAAAGCTATAGAGAAAATGTATCAACAACATCTGGAGGTGCAATCCATTTTAATTTTGTAATAAACTCCCCATCACCTCTGTTTGTTAGTCTGTTGTACCCTAACAACATTGCACATAGGGGGTAGTGCAGACCTGATCGCTAGGCTGCGTTTTCGTACAGCCTGCGATCAGGTCTAAACTGTGCATGCGTATGCACCGCAATGCGCAGGCGCGTCGCTCGGGTACAAAGCGGATCTCCGCCTAGCGATGGCGTTGTGCGTAGAATGCATTCGCATGGGCGATCGCAAGGAGATTGACAGGAAGAGGGCGTTTGTGGGTGGCAACTGACTGTTTTCAGGGGGTGTTTGGAAAAATGTAGGCGTGTCCAAGCGTTTGCAGGGCGGGATCCTGACGTCAGTTCCGGGACCAGACAGGCTGAAGTGATCGCAGCGGCTGAGTAAGTCCTGGGCTGCGCAGAGACTGCACAAAATCTGTTTGTACAGCTCTGCTACACATGCGTTCGCACACTTGCACAGCTAAAATACCCTCCCCTGTGGGCGGCGATTATCTGATTGCAGCAGTGCAAAAATCGCCTGCTAGCGATCAGGTCTGAATTAGGCCCAAAGTGTCTATCTATGGTACTGTCAGACCTTCCATTGCATCTAGATGTCTTCTCTACTTACCAGGTATGAGCCTCAGTTGGTTATCCCTGTGGATGTGGACACAGAACAAGACCGAGTGTTCTTCATTAAGGCAGTAGCAGAGTTTATGGTAAGGACACACTGTATCATCAAATGGTTCTGAATATTGACATTATGCATGCCTATATTATGGACATATCAATGTTAGTGGGGTTTTTGTGTGTTTTTTTTGCATTAATGTTTTAGTGAAAACAATGTTGAATCCTGCTTATTATGTTAATACTGTGTATTAGAAACCTTGATCAACCATGTTTTCATGCTTTCTATAAAACCAATTTTTACTGCTTATTTTTCCCTTTACATCTGAATATATGTAGATAGACTAAACCAGTGGTTCCCAAACTTTCTTGAATCACAGTGCCCAAGGATAATTTTTTATTTTTTTTATTTATAATTTTGGAAAAAAATATTAATTTAAGTAAATTGTGCTTATCTATCATCCTTAGGTTCTGTTATGTGGTGGTGGACAATTGTGCTTCTGATTGTCCACATGTTTTATGGTTGGCAGCCTCTAGCACTGGTTTTGGATTAAAGTATTAGGTGTAGGGGTTATGGTTAGGATCGGTTTTTAGGGTATTAGGATTAATGTTTAGGGTGAGGTTAAGGTACTAGTGTGAGGGCAAGGGTAGGGATGCTTTACATACAAGATGTACCAGGATTGTACTTGATTTGTAGTATGTGCCCCAGCGACTAGAAAAAGTGGTGCAGAGTGGGTGGTTTATTCGTCAGGTGGTCAGCGGGATGCAAGGAATAGAGCCCCAGCCAACAGCGACATAAGGAAGGTTTTCAGGCAGAAACTCAGCCAGGTCACCAAGGTCCAGCTGGGGAGTTCCAAGTATGGAGTACAGGAGCTGTAGGGAAAAGCCTAAAAATCAGAAGATTATCAAGCCAGTGTTTTCTCCCTGCGATGTCCAAGCAGGGTACACAGCAAGTAGTGTCCAGGTGTTTGAATTGTAGGGAGGCCAAAGTAGTTTTACCATAGTCGAGATTTCAGGTAGACTGTTGCCCTACAATTTCCTCCTGTTTAAGTCCTGTTCTGTTAATGCTGCTTTAAATGTAATAAGTTCTAACAGAGAATAAAAAACATTTTGAATAAGAAAAAACACCGTAGCCCATATACTGTCAGAGTCCGGGGTCTTACCTCCAACTCTGGGATCTGAGGGCTGCCGATCCAGTGGTTGGCGGGGTTTTTGCGGCGGGTCTGAGGGGCTCTGGTGCGGCCGCTGGGATGACGGAGGCGGGGAGCTGGGCAGGCAAGATGTTGCGGCCTGGCGTGTCCGCCGAACTGGGGGCCGCCATGTTGGAGACCAATTACTGTGGAGCCAATGGTGAGGCTCCATGCTCTGCTCAGTTAATCCGGGCCAGCTTCCCCTAATAAAGGGGTCATAATCATAGTGAGCTTTTGCCAGTGCTTTAAGTTACTGCTTCAAGCAGGTACTCCAGCTCTGTGCTCCCTAAGCATTTCTTGTGCTTTTGTGCATATCACTTGTTCTCTGGCTCAGTCTCCCTTCCCACCGCTGCGACGTTAAGAGAGCCATCACCGACGGTCGCACCAGTCCCGCCGCCTGCAGTCAGCCACCATTCGTGTGGTACCCTCAGGAGTCCTGGGGTCGTCAAGGGGTCCCTGAGTCGGAAGCAGCATTCTTCAGTCTGCAGTCTTTAAATCTGCAGCAGTGTTCTTCAGCCTCGTCTTCCAAGCAGCATTCTTCCGTCCGCAGTCTTTAAATTTTCAGTGTTCTTCAGGCTCGTCTGCCAAGCATACATTCTTCAGCCCGCAGTCTTTCAACCTTCAGTGTTCTTCAGCATTGGCTCCCGAATATACATTTTACAGGCAGCAAGTCTTCAGTTTTTGACTCTCTCTTCTAGTTTATTCTTAAACTCCACGTTTCATGAGAAGGAACTACATTCAGCCTCCTCGTCTCCTTTCCACAAAGGCATCCGCTCCCTCAGCTGGTCCAAACTCGCTGGAACCTTAATCTAAGCCTAGCGTGACATATACTAATCAATAAATAGTAGTACAGACATGCTGAATGATTGAGCCAATACTCTCTTGCCACTACAAGGCTAGCAATAACTTTCATAGCAAACAGTGCCTGAGTAGCATCCCATTTTCTCTAACGTCCTAAGTGGATGCTGGGGACTCCGTAAGGACCATGGGGAATAGCGGCTCCGCAGGAGACTGGGCACATCTAAAGAAAGCTTTAGGACTAACTGGTGTGCACTGGCTCCTCCCCCTATGACCCTCCTCCAAGCCTCAGTTAGATTTCTGTGCCCGACGAGAAGGGTGCACACTAGGGGCTCTCCTGAGCTTCTTAGTGAAAGTTTTAGTTTAGGTTTGTTATTTTCAGTGAGACCTGCTGGCAACAGGCTCACTGCATCGAGGGACTAAGGGGAGAAGAAGCGAACTCACCTGCGTGCAGAGTGGATTGGGCTTCTTGGCTACTGGACATTAGCTCCAGAGGGACGATCACAGGTTCAGCCTGGATGGGTCCCGGAGCCGCGCTGCCGGCCCCCTTACAGAGCCAGAAGAGCGAAGAGGTCCGGAAAAAATCGGCGGCAGAAGACGTTCCTGTCTTCAATAAGGTAGCGCACAGCACTGCATCTGTGCGCCATTGCTCTCAGCACACTTCATACTCCGGTCACTGAGGGTGCAGGGCGCTGGGGGGGGCGCCCTGAGACGCAATAAAACACGATAAAAATACCTTACATGGCAAAAAATGCATCACATATAGCTCCTGGGCTATATGGATGCATTTAACCCCTGCCAGAATATACAAAAAAACGGGTGATAAGGCCGCCGAAAAGGGGGCGGAGCCTATCTCCTCAGCACACTGGCGCCATTTTCCCTCACAGCTCAGTTGGAGGGAAGCTCCCTGGCTCTTCCCTGCAGTCACTACACTACAGAAAGGGTTAAAAAAAGAGAGGGGGGCACTAATTAGGCGCAGTATTAAAACATACAGCAGCTATAAGGGGAAAAACACTTATATAAGGTTATCCCTGTATATATATATATATAGCGCTATGGTGTGTGCTGGCATACTCTCCCTCTGTCTCCCCAAAGGGCTAGTGGGGTCCTGTCCTCTATCAGAGCATTCCCTGTGTGTGTGCTGTGTGTCGGTACGATAGTGTCGACATGTATGAGGAGAAAAATGATGTGGAGACGGAGCAGAGTGTCTGTAACAGTGATGTCCCCACCTAGGGGGTCGACACCTGAGTGGATGTACTGTTGAAAATTACGTGACAGTGTCAGCTCTGTATAAAAAAACAGTGGTTGACATGAGACAGCCGGCTACTCAGCTTGTGCCTGTCCAGACGTCTCAAAGCGCCCGTTACCTCAGATGGCAGATACAGACGCCGACACGGATACTGACTCCTGTGTCGACGGTGAAGAGACAACCGTGATTTCCAGTAGGGCCACACGTTACATGATTGAGACAATGGAAAATGTTTTATACATTTCTGATAATACGAGTACCACCAAAAAGGGGTATTATGTTCGGTGAGGGAAAAACTACCTGTAGTTTTCCTGAATCTGACAAATAAAATGAGGTGTGTGATGATACGTGGGTTTCCCCCCGATAACAATTGATAATTTCTTAAAAAGTATTGGCTGTATACCCTTTCCCGCCAGAGGTCAGGGTGCGTTGGGAAACACCCCCTAGGGGGGATAAGGCGCTCACACGCTTGTAAGAACAAGGGCTCTACCCTCTCATGAGATGGCCGCCCTTAAGGATCCTGCTGATAGAAAGCAGGAGGGTATCCAAAAATGTATTCACACACATACTGGTGTTATACTGCGACCAGCAATCGCCTCAGCCTGGAGGTGCAGTGCTGGGTTGGCATGGTTGGATTCCCTGACTGGAAATATTGATATCCTAGATAAGGATAGTATATTATTGCCTATAGAGCATTTAAAAGATGCATTTCTATATATGCATGATGCACAGCGGAATATTTGCCGACTGGCATCAAGTATAAGGGCGTTGTCCAATTCTACCAGTAAAATGGTCAGGTGATGCGGATTCCAAACGGCATTTGGAAGTATTGCCTTTAAAAGGGGACATTTGGGGTCGGTCTTTTAGACCTGGTGGCCACGGCAACAACTGGGAAATCCACGTTTGTACCCCAGGTCGCGCCTCAAAATAAGACGCCGTATTATCAGGCGCAGTCCTTTGTTGGCAAGCGGACAAAAGGTTCCTCTTTTCTGCTCGTGACAGAGGGAGAGGAAAAAGGCTGAAGAGATTACCCAGTTCCCAGGAACAGAAATCCTTTCCCGCCTCTGCAAAAGCCTGACGCTAGGGCCTTACAAACTCAGGCACGGTGGGGGCCCGTTCTCAATGAATTTCAGTGCGCAGTGGGCTCACTCGCAAGTAGACCCCTGGATCCTTCAGGTAATATCTCAAGGGTACATATTGAAATTCGAGACGTCTTCCCCTCGCCGTTTCCAAAAGTCGGCTTTACCGACGTCTCCCTCTGACAGGTAGGCAGTTTTGGAAGCCATTCACCCAGCAGGTGATAATCAAGGTACCCCTCCTGCAACAGGGAATGGGGTATTATTCCACACTATTGTGGTACCGAAGCCAGACGGCCTGGTGAAACCGATTCTAAATCTAAAATCTTTGAACACTTACATACAGAGGTTCAAATTCAAGATTGAGTCACTCAGAGCAGTGATTGCGAACCTGGAAGAAGGGGACTACATGATGTCTTGGGACATCAAGGATGCTTACCTTCATGTCAAAGTTTACCCTTCTCACCAAGGGTACCTCAGGTTATGGTACAGAACTGTCACTATCAGTTCAGACGCTGCCGTAGGGATGGTCCACGGCACCCCGGGTCTTTACCAAGGTAATGGCCGAAATGATATCCCTTCGAAGGAAGGAAATTTTAGTTATCCCTTACTTGGACGATTCCCTGATAAGGGTAAGATCCAGGGAACAGTTGGAAGTCGGTGTAGCACTATCTCAGGTAGTGTTGCGGCAGCACGATTGGATTCTCAATATTCCAAAATCGCAGCTGGTTCCGACGACTTGTCTTCTTTTTCCTAGGGATGTTCCTGGACACAGTCCAGAAAAAAGGTGTTTCTCCCGGAAGAGAAAACCAGGGAGTTATCCGAGCTAGTCAGGAACCTCCTAAAACCGAACCAAGTCTCAGTGCATCAATGCACAAGGGTTCTGGGTAAAAATGGTGGCTTCCTACGAAGCAATCCCATTCGTTAGATTCCACGCAAGAACTTTCCAGTGGAACCTACTGGACAAATGGTCCGGGTCGCATTTTCAGATGCATCAGCGGATAACCCTGTCACCAAGGACAAGGGAATCCATCATGTGGTGGTTGCAGAGTGCTCATCTTCTAGAGGGCCGCAGATTCGGCATTCAGGACTGGGTCCTGGTGACCACGGATGCCAGCCTGCGAGGCTGGGGAGCAGTCACACAGGGAAGGAATATCCAGGGCTTAGGGTCAAGCCTGGATACATCACTTCACATAAATATCCTGAAGCTAAGGGCCATTTACAATGCTCTAAGCTTAGCAAGACCTCTGCTTCAAGGTCAGCCGGTGTTGATCCAGTCGGACAACATCATGGCAGTCACCCACGTAAACAGACAGGGTGGCACAAGAAGCAGGAGGGCAATGGCAGAAGCTGCAGGGATTCTTCGCTGGGCGGAAAATCATGTGATAGCACTGTCAACAGTATTCATTCCGGGAGTGGACAACTGGGAAGCAGACTTCCTCAGCACGACCTCCACCCGGGAGAGTGGGGACTTCACCCAGAAGTCGTCCACATGATTAAAAAACTCGACAGGTATTGCGCCAGGTCAAGAGACCCTCAGGCAATAGTTGTAGACGCTCTGGTAACACCGTGGGTGTACCAGTCAGTGTATGTGTTCCCTCCTCTGCCTCTCATACCCAAGGTACTGAGATTGATAAGATGGAGAGGAGAAAGCACTATATTCGTGGCTCCGGATTGGCCAAGAAGGACTTGGTAACCGGAACTTCAAGAGATGCTCACGGAGGATCCGTGGCCTCTACCTCTAAGAAGGGACCTGCTCCAGCAAGGACCCTGTCTGTTCCAAGACTTACCGCGGCTGCGTTTGACGGCATGGCGGTTGAACGCCGGATTCTGAAGGAAAAAAGGCTTTCCGGATGAAGTCATCCCTATCCTGATCAAAGCCAGGAAGGATGTAACCGCAAAAACATTATCACCGCAAATGGCGAAAATATGTTGCGTGGTGCGAGGCCAGTAAGGCCCGACGGAGGAAATTCAACTGGGTCGATTCCTACATTTCCTGCAAACAGGAGTGTCTATGGGCCTGAAATTGGGGTCCATTAAGGTTCAAATTTGCGGCCCTGTCAATTTTCTTCCAAAAAGAACTAGCTTCAGTCCCTGAAGTTCAGACGTTTGTAAAAGGGGTACTGCATATACAGCCTCCTTTTGTGCCTCCAGGGGCACTTTGGGATCTCAATGTAGTTTTGGGTTCCGAAAGTCACATTGGTTTGAACCACTTAAATCTGTGGAGTTAAAATATCTCACATGGAAAGTGGTCATGCTGTTGGCCCTGGCCTGGGCCAGGCGCGTGTCAGAATTGACGGCTTTATCCTGAAAAAGCCCTTATCTGATTTTCCATTCGGACAGGGCGGAATTGAGGACTCGTCCTCAGTTTCTCCCCAAGGTGGTTTCAGCGTCTCACCTGAACCAACCTATTGGTGGTGCCTGCGGCTACTAGGGACTTGGAGGCCTCCAAGTTGCTAGACGTTGTCAGTGCCCTGAAAATATATGTTTCCAGGACGGCTGGAGTCAGGAAATCTGACTCGCTGTTTATCCTGTGTGCACCCAACAAGCTGGGTGCTCCTGCTTCTAAGCAGACTATTGCTCGTTGGATTTGTAGTACAATTCAGCTTGCACATTCTGTGGCAGGCCTGCCACAGCCAAAAATCTGTAAATGCCCACTCCACAAGGAAGGTGGGCTCATCTTGGGCGGCTGCCCGAGGGGTCTCGGCTTTACAACTTTGCCGAGCAGCTACTTGGTCAGGAGCAAATACGTTTGTAAAATTCTACAAAATTGATATCCTGGCTGAGGAGGACCTGGAGTTCTCTCATTTGGTGCTGCAGAGTCATCCGCACTCTCCCGCCCGTTTGGGAGCTTTGGTATAATCCCCATGGTCCTTACGGAGTCCCCAGCATCCACTTAGGACGTTAGAGAAAATAAGAATTTACTTACCGATAATTCTATTTCTCATAGTCCGTAGTGGATGCTGGGCGCCCATCCCAAGTGCGGATTGTCTGCAATACTTGTACATAGTTGTTGTTACAAAAATCGGGTTATTATTGTTGTGAGCCATCTTTCAGAGGCTCCTCTGTTATCATACTGTTAACTGGGTTCAGATCACAGGTTATACGGTGTGATTGGTGTGGCTGGTATGAGTCTTACCCGGGATTCAAAATCCTTCCTTATTGTGTACGCTCGTCCGGGCACAGTATCCTAACTGAGGCTTGGAGGAGGGTCATAGGGGGAGGAGCCAGTGCACACCAGTTAGTCCTAAAGCTTTCTTTAGATGTGCCCAGTCTCCTGCGGAGCCGCTATTTCCCATGGTCCTTACGGAGTCCCCAGCATCCACTACGGACTATGAGAAATAGAATTATCGGTAAGTAAATTCTTATTTATCTAGGCATTAACTAAAAGCCATGCCTTAAATCAGACTACAGTTTGTAGATTGTCATTTATGCTAGTTTACACACAAAGAAAATATTCAAGAAAGCACTTCTGCTCCAATAGCATGTGCCAGGTGCCATAGTATTTTACCTGTACTTGAGAAGAAAATCCGTCACATCACCGTCCCTCAATGCCAGCTGTAGATAGTGCAAGTAATAACTTCTGTATAACTTTTTATTTCTCTAACGTCCTAAGTGGATGCTGGGGACTCCGTAAGGATCATGGGGATTAGCAGCTCCGCAGGAGACTGGTCACAACTACAAAGAAAGCTTTAGACTACTGGTGTGCACTGGCTCCTCCCACTAAGACCCTCCTCCAGACCTCGGTTAGATTCTTGTGCCCGGCCGAGCTGGATGCACACTAGGGGCTCTCCTGAGCACCTAGAAAGACTAATGTAACTTCCAGTAGGGCCACACGTTACATGATTGAGGCAATGAAAAATGTGTTGCACATTTCTGATGTTACCCCCGGTACCACAAAAAAGGGTATAATGTTTGGAGAGAAAAAACTACCAGTAGCTTTTCCTCCATCTGAAGAGTTAAATGAAGTGTGTGAAGAAGCGTGGGCTTCCCCTGATAAAAAGATGTTAATTTCTAAGAGGTTACTAATGGCGTACCCTTTCCCGCCAGAGGATAGGTCACGCTGGGAAACATCCCCTAGGGTGGATAAAGCGCTCACACGCTTGTCGAAAAAGGTGGCACTACCGTCTCCGGATACGGCCGCCCTGAAGGAATCTGCTGATAGAAAGCAGGAGGCTATCCTGAAATCTATATATACACACACAGGTGTGATACTGAGACCGGCTATAGCTTCAGCCTGGATGTGCAGCGCTGCTGCTGCGTGGTCAGATTCCCTGTCAGAAAATATAGATACCCTAGACAGGGACACTATTTTGCTGAACGTAGAGCATATAAAAGACGCACTTTTATACATGAGGGATGCACAGAGGGATATTTGCCGGCTGGCATCCAAAATTAGTGCAATGTCCATTTCTGCCAGGAGAGGGTTATGGACTCGGCAGTGGACAGGTGATGCAGATTCCAAACGACACATGGAAGTTCTGCCTTATAAGGGTGAGGAATTGTTCGGGGATGGTCTCTCGGACCTCGTTTCCACAGCAACAGCTGGGAAGTCTACATTTTTGCCCCATGTTCCCTCACAACCAAAGAAAGCACCGTATTATCAGGTACAGTCCTTTCGGCCCAATAGGGGCAAGCGGGTTAAAGGCGCGTCCTTTCTGCCCAGAGGCAGAGGTAGAGGGAAAAAGCTGCAGCATACAGCCAGTTCCCAGGAGCAAAAGTCCTCCCCCGCTTCCTCTAAGTCCACAGCATGACGCTGGGGCTCCACAGGCAGAGCCAGGTACGGTGGGGGCCCGTCTTAAGCATTTCAGCAAGCAGTGGGCTCGCTCACGGGTGGATCCCTGGATCCTTCAAATAGTGTCTCAGGGGTACAAACTGGAATTCGAGACGTCTCCCCCCCGACGTTTCCTCAAATCTGCCTTGCCAACCACTCCCTCAGGCAGGGAGGCAGTGTTACAGGCAATTCAAAAGCTGTATTCACAACAAGTGATAGTAAAGGTGCCCCTACTTCAACAAGGAAGGGGTTACTATTCCACAATGTTTGTGGTACCGAAACCGGACGGTTCGGTGAGACCCATTTTAAATTTGAAATCCTTGAACACATATATCAAAAAATTCAAGTTCAAGATGGAATCGCTCAGGGCGGTTATTGCGAGCCTGGACGATGGAGATTACATGGTATCGCTGGACATCAAGGATGCTTACCTACATGTCCCCATTTACCATCCTCACCAGGAGTACCTCAGGTTTGTGGTACAAGATTGTCATTACCAATTTCAGACGTTGCCGTTCGGTCTCTCCACGGCTCCGAGGGTCTTTACCAAGGTAATGGCGGAAATGATGATACTCCTTCGAAGGAAGGGAGTTTTAATTATCCCGTACTTGGACGATCTCCTGATAAAGGCGAGGTCCAGAGAACAGTTATTGGTAGGGGTAGCACTATCTCGGGAAGTGCTGCAACAGCACGGCTGGATTCTAAATATTCCAAAGTCACAGCTGGTCCCTACGACACGCCTGGTCTTCCTAGGGATGGTTCTGGACACAGAACAGAGAAAAGTGTTTCTCCCGGAGGAGAAGGCCAAGGAGCTGTCATCTCTAGTCAGAGGCCTCCTAAAACCAAAACAGGTGTCGGTGCATCACTGCACGCGGATCCTGGGAAAAATGGTAGCTTCCTACGAAGCGATTCCATTCGGAAGGTTTCATGCAAGAACCTTTCAGTGGGACCTGTTGGACAAGTGGTCCGGATCGCATCTTCAGATGCATCGTCTGATAACCCTGTCTCCAAGGACAAGGGTGTCTCTGCTGTGGTGGCTGCAGAGTGCTCATCTTCAAGAGGGCCGCAGATTCGGCATACAGGACTGGGTCCTGGTGACCACGGATGCCAGCCTTCGAGGCTGGGGAGCAGTCACACAGGGAAGAAACTTCCAAGGACTATGGTCAAGTCAGGAGACTTCCCTGCACATAAATATTCTGGAACTAAGGGCCATTTACAATGCCCTAAGTCAGGCAAAACCCCTGCTTCAAAACCAGCCGGTACTGATCCAGTCAGACAACATCACGGCAGTCGCCCATGTAAATCGACAGGGCGGCACGAGAAGTAGGACGGCGATGGCAGAAGCCACAAGGATTCTCCGATGGGCGGAAAATCACGTGTTAGCACTGTCAGCAGTGTTCATTCCGGGAGTGGACAACTGGGAAGCAGACTTCCTCAGCAGGCACGACCTCCACCCGGGAGAGTGGGGACTTCATCCAGAAGTCTTTCAAATGATTGTAAACCAGTGGGAAGAACCACAGGTGGACATGATGGCGTCCCGCCTAAACAAAAAGCTAAAAAAATATTGCGCCAGGTCAAGAGACCCGAAGGCGATAGCTGTGGACGCTCTGGTAACACAGTGGGTGTACCGATCGGTTTATGTGTTCCCTCCTCTTCCTCTCATACCAAAGGTACTGAGGATAATAAGGAGAAGAGGAGTAAGAACTATACTCATTGTTCCGGATTGGCCAAGAAGAGCGTGGTATCCGGAACTTCAAGAAATTATGTCAGAGGACCCATGGCCTCTACCGCTCAGACAGGACCTGCTGCAGCAGGGGCCCTGTCAGTTCCAAGACTTACCGCGGCTGCGTTTGACGGCATGGCGGTTGAACACCGGATCCTGAAGGAAAAGGGCATTCCGGAGGAAGTCATTCCTACGCTGATAAAAGCTAGGAAAGAAGTAACCGCGAACCATTATCACCGCATATGGCGAAAATATGTTGCGTGGTGTGAGGCCAGGAAGGCCCCAACGGAAGAATTTCAGCTGGGCCGGTTCCTGCACTTCCTACAGTCAGGGGTGACTATGGGCCTTAAATTGGGTTCCATTAAGGTCCAGATTTCGGCTTTATCGATTTTCTTCCAGAGAGAATTGGCTTCACTACCTGAAGTTCAGACTTTTGTTAAGGGAGTGCTGCATATTCAGCCCCCGTTTGTGCCTCCAGTGGCACCTTGGGATCTCAACGTGGTGTTGGATTTCCTAAAGTCACACTGGTTTGAGCCACTGAAAATCGTGGATTTAAAATATCTCACGTGGAAAGTGGTCATGTTGTTGGCCTTGGCTTCGGCCAGGCGTGTTTCAGAATTGGCGGCTTTGTCATGTAAAAGCCCTTATCTGATTTTCCATATGGATAGGGCAGAATTGAGGACTCATCCCCAGTTTCTCTCCAAAGTGGTATCAGCTTTTCATCTGAACCAACCTATCGTGGTGCCTGCGGCTACAAATGACTTGGAGGCTTCCAAGTTGTTGGATGTAGTCAGGGCCCTAAAAATTTATGTTTCCAGGACAGCTGGAGTCAGAAAGACTGACTCGCTCTTTATCCTGTATGCGCCCAACAAGTTGGGTGCACCTGCTTCTAAGCAGACTATTGCTCGCTGGATCTGTAGTACGATTCAGCTTGCACATTCTGCGGCTGGACTGCCGCATCCTAAATCAGTAAAAGCCCATTCCACGAGGAAAGTGGGCTCTTCTTGGGCGGCTGCCCGAGGGGTCTCGGCTCTTCAACTTTGCCGAGCTGCTACTTGGTCAGAGGCAAACACGTTTGCTAAATTCTACAAATTTGATACCCTGGCTGAGGAGGACCTTGAGTTCTCTCATTCGGTGCTGCAGAGTCATCCGCACTCTCCCGCCCGTTTGGGAGCTTTGGTATAATCCCCATGGTCCTTACGGAGTCCCCAGCATCCACTTAGGACGTTAGAGAAAATAAGAATTTACTCACCGGTAATTCTATTTCTCATAGTCCGTAGTGGATGCTGGGCGCCCATCCCAAGTGCGGATTGTCTGCAATACTTGTATATAGTTATTGCTTAACTAAAGGGTTATTGTTGAGCTATCTGTTGAAAGGCTCAGTTGTTATCATGCTGTTAACTGGGTATTGTATCACGAGTTATACGGTGTGATTGGTGTGGCTGGTATGAGTCTTACCCGGGATTCAAAATCCTTCCTAATTGTGTCAGCTCTTCCGGGCACAGTATCCTAACTGAGGTCTGGAGGAGGGTCTTAGTGGGAGGAGCCAGTGCACACCAGTAGTCTAAAGCTTTCTTTGTAGTTGTGCCCAGTCTCCTGCGGAGCCGCTAATCCCCATGGTCCTTACGGAGTCCCCAGCATCCACTACGGACTATGAGAAATAGAATTACTGGTGAGTAAATTCTTATTTTTTTTATTTTTTATAGTGAGGGGTTTAATAATAGTCTGCTTGTATTAGCAGACAATGCTGTAAAAGTTGACTGAATTGATCCAAGTGATCTTATGGTCCTTAGTGATTTTTCTTATGGCCCCGAGAGTGATATTTCTGTTACGTCCTAGAGGATGCTGAGGACTCCGTAAGGACCATGGGGTATAGACGGGCTCCGCAGGAGACATGGGCACTACAAAGAACTTTTAGTATGGGTGTGCACTGGCTCCTCCCTCTATGCCTCTCCTCCAGACCTCAGTTAGATTTTGTGCCCAGAGGAGATAGGGTGCATTACAGAGGAGCTCTCCAGAGTTTCTCTGAAAAAGAATTTTGTTAGGTTTTTTATTTTCAGGGAGCACTGCTGGCAACAGGCTCCCTGCATCGTGGGACTGAGGAGAGAGAAGCAGACCTACTTAAATGATAGGCTCTGCTTTTTAGGCTACTGGACACCATTAGCTCCAGAGGGAGTCGGAACGCATGTCTCACCCCGCCGTTCGTCCCAGAGCCGCGCCGCCGTCCTCCTCGCTGAGCCGGAAGATAGAAGCCGGGTGAGTATAAGAAGAAAAGAAGACTTCAAGGCGGCAGAAGACTTCGGATCTTCACTGAGGTAAGCCGCTGCGCGCCATTGCTCCCACACGCTACACACACAGTACAGGCACTGATGGGTGCATGGCGCAGGGGGGGCGCCCTGGACAGCAATAAACCTCCGGACTGGCATGTAAGGGCACATTAGGCTGCTGGGCAGTAAATGCAGAGATCCCCTGCCATTTTTTGAAAATTGAAGCGGGATCGAAGCCCACCGCTGGAGGGGGCGGAGCTTGATCCCTCAGGACTAACAGCGCCATTTTCTCCACAGAAGCTGCAGAGAAGCTGGCTCCCCGGACTCTCCCCTGCTGAACTCGGTGACAGAGGGCTGGAAAAGAGGGGGGGGGGGGGGGGCACAATTATTGGCGCAGTGAGTGTATTTCATTGAGATATATATATATAAAAGCGCCATCTGGTTTTATTCCAGTGTCGGTTGGCGCGGGGTGTGTGCTGGCATACTCTCTCTCTGTCTCTCCAAAGGGCCTTGTGGGGGAATTGTCCCCTTATAGATATATCCCTGTGTGTGTGGTGGTGTCGGTACGTGTGTGTCGGCATGTCTGAAGCGGAAGGCTCGTCCAAGGAGGAGGTGGAGCAGATGAGTGGTGTGTCTCCGTCGACAACGCCGACTCATGATTGGATGGACCTGTGGCATATGTTAAATGCAAGTGTGGCCTCATTACATAAGAGACTGGACAAAGCAGAGTCCAGGGAGAAATCAGGGAGTCAATCCACGGATTGGACTGGGTCACAGGGCCCTTCTGGGTCTCAAAAACGTCCCCTATCCCCAATAGTAGACACTGATACCGACACGGATTCTGATTCCAGTGTCAACTACGATGATGCTAAATTGCACCCAAGGGTGGCAAAAAGTATTCAGTGTATGATTATTGCAATAAATGATGTTTTGCATATCACAGATGACCCCTCTGTCCCTGACAAGGAAAAGAAACCTGAAGTAACCTTTCCCCCATCTCATGAGCTTAACGAGTTATTTGAAAAAGCTTGGGAAACTCCAGATAAAAAAACTGCAGATCCCAAAAGGGTTCTTATGGAGTATCCTTTCCCTGCACAGGACAGGGTACGTTGGGAATCCTCTCCCAGGGAGGACAAGGCTTTAACATGCCTGTCTAAGAAGGTGGCGCTACCGTCTCTGGACACGGCTGCCCTCAAGGATCCTGCTGATCGCAGACAGGTGACTACTTTAAAGTCTATTTATGCGCATACAGGTGCTTTGCTCAGACCGGCAATAGCATCGGCATGGGTATGTAGCGTGGTTGCAGCATGGACAGATACCTTGTCAGCTGGCCTTGATACCCTAGACAGGAATACCATTTTATTAACCTTAGCCCACATTAAAGACGCAGTCTTATATATGAGGGACGCTCAAAGAGACGTTGGGCTGCTGGTTCCAGAGCCAATGCGATGGCTATTTCTGCGAGACGAGCTCTATGGACCCGCCAATGGACGGGTGATGCAGACTCAAAGAAGCATATGGAGGTTTTACCTTACAAGGGTGAAGTGTTGTTTGGGGAGGGGCTCGCGGATCTGATTGCCACAGCTACCGCGGGTAAATCTACCTTTTTACCTTTTGTTCCCCAACAGCAAAAGAAAACTCCACAGTATCAGATGCAGTCCTTTCGGTCGCATAAGTCCAGAAGAGGTCGGGGCTCCTCCTTCCTTGCCAGAGGTAAGGGTAGAGGAAAGAGAACACCTGCTTCGGCTAGTTCCCAGGAGCAGAAGTCCTCTCCGGCTTCTACAAAATCCACCGCATGACGCTGGGGCTCCCCTAAGGGAGTCCGCACCAGTGGGGGCATGCCTTCGACTTTTCAGCCAGATCTGGATTCTTTCAGATGTGGATCCTTGGGCGATGGAAATTGTCTCTCAAGGCTACAAGCTGGAATTCGAAGAGGTGCCCCCTCGCCGATTTTTCAAGTCGGCCTTGCCAGCTTCACCCCCGGAGAGGGAAGTGGTGTTAGCTGCAATTCAAAAGCTGTGTCAACAGCAAGTGGTGGTTAAGGGAAAAGGGTATTATTCAACCCTGTTTGTGGTCCCGAAGCCGGATGGTTCGGTCAGACCCATTTTAAATCTAAAATCCCTAAACCTGTACTTGAAAAAGTTCAAATTCAAGATGGAATCACTTTGCGCTGTAATATCCAGCCTGGAAGGGGGGGATTTGATGGTGTCACTAGACATAAAGGATGCATACCTTCATGTCCCCATTTACCCCCCTCATCAGGAGTACCTGAGATTCGCTGTACAGGACTGTCATTACCAGTTTCAGACGTTGCCGTTTGGGCTTTCCATGGCCCCGAGGATTTTCACCAAGGTATTGGCGGAGATGATGGTGCAGGGAGTCACAATTATCCCATACTTGGACGATCTCCTGATAAAGGCGAGATCGAGAGACCAATTGCTGACGAGTTGGATTCTCAATCTGCCAAAGTCACAATTGGTTCCAATGACTCGGCTATCATTCCTAGCCATGATTCTGGACACGGAACAAAAGAGGGTTTTTCTCCCATTGGAAAAAGCCCAGGATCTCCAGAACATGGTCAGAGACCTGCTAAAACCAAAAATAGTGTCTGTTCATCAATGCACTCATGTTCTGGGAAAAATGGTGGCAGCCTTCGAGGCCATCCCCTTCGGCAGGTTTCATGCGAGGACTTTTCAGTGGGACCTTCTGGACAAGTGGTCCGGGTCCCATCTACAAATACATCAGAAAATATCCCTGTCCCCCAGGGCCAGGGTGTCTCTCCTGTGGTGGCTGCAGAGTGCTCACCTTCTAGAGGGTCGCAGGTTCGGCATTCAGGACTGGGTGCTGGTGACGACGGACGCGAGCCTCCGAGGGTGGGGAGCAGTCACACAAGGAAGAAATTTTCGGGGACTATGGTCAAGCCAGGAGGCTTGTCTACACATCAACATACTGGAATTGAGGGCCATATACAACGGCCTACGACAAGCAGAGAATCTTCTTCGCGACCTACCGGTTCTGATTCAATCAGACAACGTCACAGCCGTGGCTCATGTAAACCGCCAAGGCGGGACAAGGAGCAGAGTGGCGATGGCGGAAGCCACCAGGATTCTTCGCTGGGCAGAAAATCACGTAAGCGCTCTGTCAGCTGTCTTCATTCCGGGAGTGGACAACTGGGAAGCAGACTTCCTCAGCAGACACGATCTCCATCCGGGAGAGTGGGGACTTCATCAAGAAGTTTTTGCAGAGATAACAAGTCGTTGGGGAATTCCTCAAATAGACATGATGGCATCACGCCTCAACAAGAAGCTTCGGAGGTATTGTGCCAGGTCACGGGACCCTCAGGCAGTAGCAGTAGACGCCCTAGTGACACCATGGGTGTTTCAGTCGGTCTATGTGTTTCCTCCTCTTCCTCTCATCTCAAAAATATTGAGAATCATAAGACAAAGAAGAGTGCAGACAATACTCATTGTTCCAGATTGGCCTCGAAGGGCCTGGTACTCAGATCTTCAGGAAATGCTCACAGAAGATCCGTGGCCTCTTCCTCTCAGGGAGGACCTCTTACAGCAGGGGCCATGTGTTTTCCAGGACTTACCGCGGTTACGTTTGACGGCATGGCGGTTGAACACCGCATCCTAGCTGGGAAAGGTATTCCGGAGGAAGTCATCCCTACTCTGATAAAGGCTAGGAAGGAAGTGACGGCAAAGCACTATCACCGTATCTGGAGGAAGTATGTATCTTGGTGTGAAGCCAAGAATGCTCCTACGGAAGAATTCCATCTGGGTCGGTTTCTCCACTTTCTACAGACAGGAGTGGATATGGGCCTGAAGTTAGGCTCCATTAAGGTACAGATTTCGGCCCTATCTATATTCTTCCAGAGGGAATTGGCTTCTCTCCCAGAAGTCCAGACGTTTGTGAAGGGAGTGCTGCACATTCAGCCCCCCTTTGTGCCCCCAGTGGCACCGTGGGACCTTAACGTGGTGTTAAGTTTCCTGACATCTCACTGGTTTGAACCTCTTCAAACAGTGGAATTAAAATTTCTCACGTGGAAGGTGGTCATGTTATTGGCCTTGGCATCTGCAAGGCGGATGTCCGAATTGGCGGCCTTGTCCCACAAGAGCCCCTATTTGATTTTCCATGTGGATAGAGAGGAATTGAGGACACGTCCTACATTTTTGCCTAAGGTGGTTTCTTCATTTCATATGAACCAACCTATTGTGGTGCCTGTGGCTACGGGGGACTGGGAGGTCCCTGGATGTAGTCAGGGCCTTAAAGATTTATGTAGCCAGGACGGCTAGGGTTAGGAAAACAGAGGCTCTGTTTGTCCTGTATGCGGCCAACAAGGTTGGCGCTCCTGCTTCTAAGCAGACTATTGCTCGCTGGATCTGTAACATGATTCAGCAGGCTCATTCTATGGCTGGATTGCCGTTACCAAATTCAGTAAAGGCCCATTCCATTAGGAAGGTGGGTTCTTCTTGGGCGGCTGCCCGAGGCGTCTCGGCATTACAGCTTTGCCGAGCAGCTACTTGGTCGGGTTCAAACACTTTTGCAAAATTCTACAAGTTTGATACCCTGGCTGATGAGGACCTTGCATTTGCTCAGTCGGTGCTGCAGAGTCATCCGCACTCTCCCGTCCGGTTGGGAGCTTTGGTATAAACCCCATGGTCCTTACGGAGTCCCCAGCATCCTCTAGGACATAAGAGAAAATAAGATTTTAAACCTACCGGAAATCTTTTTCTCCTAGTCCGTAGAGGATGCTGGGCGCCCGTCCCAGTGCGGACTACATCTGGAAGACTTGTATATAGTTGTTGCTTTTATAAGGGTAATGTTACAGTTAGAATCGGTCTTTGACTGATACTGTTTTTTGTTCATACTGTTAACTGGTTGCATATATTCCAGGTTATATGGTATGATTGGTGTGGGCTGGTATGAATCTTGCCCTTAGATTAACAAAATCCTTTCCTCATATTGTCCATCTCCTCTGGGCACAGTTCTCTAACTGAGGTCTGGAGGAGGGGCATAGAGGGAGGAGCCAGTGCACACCCATACTAAAAGTTCTTTATAGTGCCCATGTCTCCTGCGGAGCCCGTCTATACCCCATGGTCCTTACGGAGTCCCCAGCATCCTCTACGGACTAGGAGAAAAAAATTTACCGGTAGGTTTAAAATCTTATCTTATCAAAACTTGGAAAGAGAAAGTGGAGAGATAAAGCACCAACCGTCACTTATCACAGCCTGCAACTTTACAGTTAGGAGCCGATTGGCCTTACCTTATCTCTCCCTACTCCATCCCTCCCCAAGCCCTGACAAACCTCCCCCCCCAAGTGACGTTCTTATTGTGCCCATGTGGTGTTCTTATCAGGCCCAATTGATGTTGACCCAAGTGATGTTGTTATGGGTCCAAATGATGTGGACATGGGGAATGTGGAACTCATGCACCACACCCACGCTAAGTGGCACATACACATCAGTGGAGGCATTTCCCTATTATATAGTGGACACTGTAAGAAATAGCATCATCACCGCCACTGGTGGGGTGGTAGTTGGGCCATGTGCGGTTATGTAGAGCGAGAATATCCACAAAGCGGTGATCAGCTGATCTGTGGATCACTCAGGAAATGTCTGGTTTCTTACCATAATGTGGATTTGAGGCATTTTTTAATACCTTCTTTAATTTCAAAAGGAAGGGCATCAATGAAACACTCCCATTGTGACAAAAAGGATTCGGTTTCTGTTCTTTATGTAAAGACGTTTCCAGCCAGTCCATTATACATCGAAAGAGTAGGAGGAGCGGTATGGATCCATTGCTATATCTCACATTATTCAAATATCCTATCTTTTATTTTTAACATATTCCCTTCCTTATGGGACTCTTAATAAGGTGATAATACCTTCTATAGTTCCACAAGTTTTCAGTTTGAATTACCTAGTTGTTATCAGTAGCTCATTAACATAGATAACGAATTACTATCATCGTGCCATGGCTTCATCCCATTCTGCCGCAAGACAAGTCTACCTGATGGAGACTCATTAAGTGGGGCCCATCGCACTGCTATGCGGAACAGCAAGACTGGAAGATGTGCAGAGAGATATTCGCTCATCTGGGGATTTAGGCGATGTATGGCAAAGGGTGAATCCAGCATTACTCACGTCATGAGTGAGAGCAGGAAGGATTCGCTATCCTGTGTTGATCTAATGACCTTCACCCCGGCGTCACAGGAAACACTTGCCAAGGAACCTGCTAAAGACCAGCAATTGTACTCGCCTCCAAAATGTACTATGGTGAGGGCATCCACCAGTGAGCTGCTGAGACGACTTGGGGAGTTCATCTGTAGAAGGTGTAACAAGCTGGAGCATCCGTCAATTTCACATATTATTCTATGGCTGGCAAGACGTAGGTTGGGTGCCATAATCCGTGAGGTTGTGCACTGCTTCCTGCAAGGCAATCACCAGTGCCAGGCAGTACGCTATATCCAGCTAATGCTGTCATTACTCATCCCTTCATCTATCTCTGGCTGTGTGCAAGAGGCAACCACGAGACTGCCTGTCGGGATCCCGGTGGTCACAATGCTGACACCAGAATCCCGACAGGCGGTGAAATGCCGCTGCCGGAATACTGGCGCCACAGGCTTTTCTCCCTCTATGGGTGTCCACGATACACATAGAGGAAGAATAAAACCGGTGGCGAGCGCAGCATGCCACTGTGCCCGCAAGGGTCTTTCTACCGCTCGCCCCGCTGTCGGGATCATGACAGCCGGGATCCCGGACACCGAGAAAACGTATGTATTCCGTGTGCAAGACCCCAATAACCAGTCTCAGCAGCGTAGCATACTTGCTAAGACTCCTCTACCTGTCTCCTATGGATCCGGTGTCTTTTACAGCCTGTGTTATCTGCTTCTTGTACCGGTTTAGACTCTTTGACTTAAACTGAATCAGTCTCTGGAATCGAGTCTTTATCTTAGTTATACCAGGCCGCAAGGCTTCGCTCCAGCATACCCCACATTCTAAATCTCATCTGTATTATTGCCAAACTACATGAGAAGGAGCTTCACCAAGCCAGCTAGCTTCATCCACTCTCCTAATACAGAAGCCAGCCCTAGGCTTCCTGACCTGGGTCCACAAAACCCCAGACACCTGGCAGAGGTTTCTTGTATTTGTAATGTTCTTTGCATTTACAATAACATGGTTTTTGTTTCTATAAAATTGGTTGTTGTATTGTTTTTCTTGACAAGTCTACATGAATGGGGTCCAACTATGCAATGTTCTCACTGTAACAATGCTCTGCAGAGGTTTGAAAGAGAACTGCTGCTTAGAGAAGTCTAGTGGAATATAAATGATGATATTGTCTCAGATATCATTTGTTCCTGTATTGATAATCCCCTATTTGCCTTTTTTGTCTTAATGCAAATACTTTAAATATTAACGTTCATCTGTCTAGTACCCTACTCTAACTTTGCAGAGGTGTATGAATGTGTAACTACAAACGCTCCTTTTTCTTGTCACCACACCATTATCTATTATTTAGGAGGAAATGCCAACACAGAAAGGTAGCGCTGTGGACTGACTATTATGTCTAAAAATGGAAATACTTTGTGGTGTAATAGTACAAATGTGTTTGATATACATAACTGGTTCAGTATGACTGACCGGCGATCGCAATACCGACGCCAGCATCCGAGAGTTGAAATCCCGACAAGGGAGAGGTAAGTATTTTATCCCCTGTCCTCTACCCCTAATCCTTCCCCCTTAGTGCCTAACCCTAACCTTCCCCCCTTAGTGCCTAACCCTAACCTTCCCTCGGTGGTGCCAAGCCCTAACCCTAACCTTCCCTCTGTGGTGCCTAGCCCTAACCCTAACCTTCCCTCGGTGGTGCCTAGCCCTAACCCTAACCTTCCCTCGGTGGTGCCTAGCCCTAACCCTAACCTTCCCTCAGTGGTGCCTAGCCCTAACCCTAACCTTCCCTCGGTGGTGCCTAGCCCTAACCTTCCCTCGATGGTGCCTAGCCCTAACCTTCGCTTGGTTTTGCCTAGCCCTAACCTTCCCCCGGTGGTGCCTAGCCCTAACCCTAACCTGCCCGCTATACTTACGGTCAGAAAGCCTGCTGTCGGGGTTCCAGCGTCTGTCTCCTGACCCTGTTAGGATTCCGGTGTCTGCGTTCTGACGGGTGTTGGAATTCCGGCGTTGGTGTTCCGTCTGCTGGGATTTCGACAGCCAGTAACTTAACTGCATCCCCGTGTAACATAATAACAAGTAACCAGCTGGTTTTATAAATGGAAGAAGCTGGTAATTCCACAGACTCTGCATTGTGTAGTGGGTGAGCGCTCTCATCTCCTCACAAACAGGATGTGTATGTGCAACACCTAATAGCCCCATACGGAGCCTCTGAGGCTAGTCAATTCTGGGCCTTTTGTAGAGAACAATTACTTTATCCCTCTTCAAAATAAATGAAAAAAGAAAAAAAATCCTTTGGGCGCTCCTTCTAATAAATGAATATATGTTCAATGTAATTCTGTTACAGCTGTATGAAGGGTCTGTAGCAAATAGACCACTTATAGGCCCATGGAAGAAATAGAGGGAGAATGCCTATACCATTGACTTAATATCCAATCCCACCTGCTACCTATTGAAGAATGAATAGAGTGAACCCAAAAAGCATAAAGGTATATATCTGATTTAAAAAAACCACACACCGTTAGTATGTTTCCATTTAAAAGCACTACAATAGCAACATATGACTGATAATACATGTATTTATCTTTAGATATTAGCAAGAAGTCGGTCCTAATAAGGAGCAATAACAGTAAATCTCACTCAGCTATTAGTAATAAATAAAATGAAGTGTTACATGTGTGGAGCGGCTGCCGCAAACGTTCTCTTTAAGCTTTCTGAGTTTATCTACGACATGGGCATAGTAAGATGGAGAATCCGAAATCCGGTTAACAGTTGCTGTCAGTGGGCGGTTCACATACCCCTGATGGGAACCAGCAGGTAGTCCCAAATGAATGGGGGTGGAGTAACAGGGATACTTTGTGAACAGCAAATAATCCCAGATGACCTATAAGGGGTGAATTATTATTATTATTATTTATTTCTTTTCATGGTGTCACCAAGTGTCCATAGCGCTGTTCTGGGAAAAATGACAAAGAGGCACAAACCAATATAAAAAGGTTCAAACAACAGTAATAGGAAATAAACGGTCAACAGACAGAAAGGGGGTGCTTTTTGCCACCCTGGTATCCCCCCAGCACCCTAAAAATTACCTGTAACCATACCTGAACTTATTTGGTTATAGAATTTCAGAGAAATTGGTCACATGCGTTTGCAAAGACATGTGTAGCTGCTGGCCGCGTCAAGGCTTCTCCGATGTAAGCAGTCCTAACACTGCATAATGGCAGTGCCCACATAGGGCCATGTGATTTGTCTACAGTAAGGCCTCATGATAAAGGCTCATACTAAAACGCATCCAGACAGGGCAAGCTTACCTGGGAGCCACCACCAGGATCTCCCATTAGCACTACAAGGAACAGCATGCTTTCCAAATGCTGATCCCATTCAATGCCTTCTCACACATGCAGACAAACAATGGTAGCTGTTCAATCATTCCTGGAGATAATTATATAGGTGCTAGAAAAGGGGAGGGGTCACAAACAAACAACAGAGGGGGGGGGGGGCTTCCCCCCCCCCCCCCACCCCCTGATATCCCTCCAGCACGCTACAATTATGCTGGAACGTGGAATGTAAAGGGCAATAATTAATCCAAAGCTCTCCTGGTTTTGCATTTAATGTTATTGGCTTTTTAATTTGCTGGTGCCTTTTGATATGCCTCACCTAGTGGCTGATGTTATTTATCAACACTTTTACAATGATTTTGCTGTGTTCCAATTTGTTTAATTCACAAATTGTTTCGGCTTAATTAAAACAATTAAAAAATCTGTATATTATAGGCCTTTTAAATCCAGAGTTTTCAACTGATCATTAGACTTTAAAAAATCCACTTTTAATAAATATACCCCCACCCCCCCTCCAGACTTTAACATTGTAGGTCTCAAATGACCAATGGTTTCGGGGCCAGGGCTGCAGTGCTCGTGTGCTATGATGTCACTGCGATTCCGGTCCCTGGACGCTACAGCATGATTGACACGCTGCAGACATTTGGGGGAGGAGGTGGGGAGTGCTCCTCAAAGCAAAGGAGTGTCGCCTCATTTTTGTGGGCATGACAAAGTAATAATGAAATAATAATGTGTAAATGATAGTTCATGTAAATCGAACACACTCATCCCAATATTTTTTGTGGGTGGTTGCTCTTCCCTCAATGTGCTGATCAGGTGAATTGGCTGTGTAAATCTAGAAAGCAATGGAAAGGAAACAGGTGTCTAATAGTGTAGTATTTCCACAATATACTATATAATGAAAGGCTAACACTGCTTCTCACCTCTGTGGGGGGAATTCAAGTGTATTGCACGCCCAGCAGCCACTAGATCCTGCCCAACGGAGCTCCGTTCGGCTCCGTTCGGCCACACCCGGCAGCGAACGCTGACATTACTGTTATGTTGTTCCGTCATTTTGACCGGCTGGTAACTAGTGTGGTGAATTAGGTCATAATATATTTATGTGCGTACCAGACATATACTTTTGAGTACAGGGTATCAAAGCTTAGATGGCCTCCAATTCAGATTCGTTTGGTCTGGTCTTCTAAATTAAAGTCCTCAGTATATCCCAATCAGGGATGTGCGGTGAGGTAAATGGCTGAGGAGGCACTGGCTAGTACCAGAGCAAGATTTACACATAGTATATGAGCCAAAGGGTTCACCTGGGCATTATACACAGGTGCAGCAGTATATACTGCCGGAAATTTGGTGAGTTTTGATTAGAGATGTGCGGAAAAGATAAGCTGTCATAGACTTTTTACTTCAGAGTTTTAACTATAAAAATGATTATAGAATAATACAAAGAGGATATTTCTAACCAGTGCTGATTTTATAGAAAAATAGGTTCAAGAACTCACGGGGTGGGCAGTGTTGGGCGGAGCTGTGGGGCAATGTGGGCGGAGCAACAGTGAGCTGGGGGTACCTTTAGAAAGAATAAAGATTTTTTCTTGACAATAATAAAGAGTTTGCAAGGGTGTGGCCTCACTGCAAGGGGCATGGCCTTGCAGGAAAAGACCACCTTATACCCCAGTTTTGCAACCTGCACACCAAGACATTGGCCATCACAGGGGGAAAAAAAATCCTGATTCATGCCCCTTACATTATTTGCCATTTTTCCTAATTTTAACAATGCCTCTTACACAATACGCCACACACCGTAATGCCCATTACACAATACACCACACACCGCAATGCCCATTACACAATACGCCACACACCGTAATGCCCATTACACAATATGCCACACACCGTAATGCAGAGCTGGCCCTAACCAATTTGATGCCCTAGGGAAGATTTTGGCTGGTGCCCCCTAGCACCACCGCTAGTTCCACCTCTGACCCTGCACCCCTTTCCCAGCACCATCACCCCTCCCCTATAGCAGTCCTTATTTTGATGTTCCTACCCCCTATATTTTAAATAGGAACAGTGCGCACATTCGGCGCACAGCCTAAAAAGGGGCATGTTCTTGCTGGGAAGGGGCATGGCCACACAATAGTACCATAATTCAAATTCCGCCACAAAGTGCTGCAATTTTATTCACATTTTATCATGCGATAGTGTCCTTATTCATGTTACATCACACAGTAGTACCCTTATAAACATTACTCCTCACAGTAGTGCCCCTTATTCACAATACATGACACTGTATTGCTCCTTATTCACATTACATCACACCATATTGCTCTTTATTCACATTAGACCACACAGTAGTGCCCTTTCTATACATAACGCCACACAGTAGAGCACCTTATACACATAATGCCACACATTAGTAATGTATTTATACACATAGGGGGTAATTCCAAGTTGATCGCAGCAGGAATTCTGTTAGCAATTGGGCAAAACCATGTGCACTGCAGGGGAGGCAGATATAACATGTGCAGAGAGAGTTAGATTTGGGTGTGGTGTGTTCAATCTGCAATCTAATTTGCAGTGTAAAAATAAAGCAGCCAGTATTTACCCTGCACAGAAATAAAATAACCCACCCAAATCTAACTCTCTCTGCAAATGTTATATCTGCCACACCTGCAGTGCACATGGTTTTGCCCAACTGCTAAAAAATTTCCTGCTGCGATCAACTTGGAATTACCCCATAATACCACACAGTAGTGCCCCTTACACATGACACACATTCTTAATGTCCTTATAAGCATAATGCACCTTACACATTATGCCAACTTTTATTAATGCCCTTATACACATAATGTCCCTTACACATACAGTATGCTGCATATTATTAATGCCCTTATACACATAATGACACACATAGTGCCCCTTACACATTTGCTGCACATTATTAATGCATTTATACACATGACACGCATAATGCCCTTTACACATATGCTAAACACTATTGCACAAACAACCCACTCACACACAGCACACACACGGCCATTAACACTGTGACCCCTGCCTGCTTGGATACAGCTGTGTCCTCATAAATCTTGCCTCAATGCGCCATGCAGCAGGAGATGCCTGGCATGAATCAGCTTGCAGCTCCCGGCCAGCTCTGATAACACCGGGCACCTTTTTTATGAAAAATCATCTTATTTGCATTGCTATGTGGCTAGGATGCTAAAGCGGCTTCTGTTGATTACAATGATATGCAGCATGCCTATATTCTGTGTGCAACTGTGGCTGTATCTGCATACAAAATGCTACACACAGAATATAGGCATGCCGCATATCATTTTAATCAGCAGAAGCTGCTGGTGCCCCTAGGCTTATCAAATGCCCTAGGCATTTGCCTAGTTTGCCTATGCCTAGGGCCGTCTCTGCCGTAATGCCCATTACACAATATGCCACACACCGTAATGCCCCTGACACTATTTTATGTCCCACACACAATAATGCCCCTTACAAATTATACCCCACAATAATGCTTCTAATTTAGTTTTAAATTACCTGCTCATTGTCAAGGACCCCATGCTTGTTGGCAGGGGTCTCCTGCTCTTTGCCAGGGGTCACCTGCTCTTTAAGTGAAAAATAACACTAAATAATATCAGATAATACAGAGATCTTGGTTGTCTATACAGTGCATCTGGAAAGTATTCACATTGCGTCACTTTATCCACATTTTGTTGTGTTACAGCCTTATTCCAAAATAGAATAAATTCTACACACAATACCCCATAATGACGTGAATTTTTTTTTTAGATTTTTGCAAATTTATTAAAAATAAACTAAGAAATCACATGCACATAGCAGTGATCGCGCTGAGCAAAAATAATTGTGGGTCCCAGGGACCCCTCTCTATAACAGATTGGGGTCCTACTCCACAATTTCTGGGACCCACCACATATTCTAAGGGGTGAGGGCAGGCACGGAGGGGGTTAGGGGCAGGTGGGCACTGCTGGGGCTAAGGGTAGATAGAAGTTTGGGCAGTACTGGGGGAATGAAGGGGGTTGGGGGAAGGCAATACTGGGGGCAGTGATGGGGTAAAGTAGATAGCAGTTGGGACAGTGCGGGGGGCAAGGAGGGGGTTAGGGGCAGGTAGTGCTGTAGGCAGTGTTAGGGGTATGGAGGCATCAGTACCCAGGATTCAGTGCTTCACCCCCATTATCTTTTAAGATCAGCTCCTTTTTGTCCTTGTTGATGCCCTCCCGTTACAGCGAGATCCCTGAGATGTGTGTGTATGCTGGGCACGGTGTGGGTATGGGAGTGTATGTGTACGGGGCACTGTGTGGGTATGGGAGTGTATGTATGCTGGGCACTGTGTGGGTATGGGAGTGTATGTATGCTGGGCACTGTGTGGTTATGGGAGTGTATGTATGTTGGGCACGGTGTATGCTGGACACTGTGTGGGTATGGGAGTGTATGTATGCTGGGCACTGTGTGGGTATGGGAGTGTATGTATGCTGGGCACTGTGTGGGTATGGGAGTGTATGTATGCTGGGCACTGTGTGGGTATGGGAGTGTATGTATGTTGGGCACGGTGTATGCTGGGCACTGTGTGGGTATGGGAGTGTATGTAGGCTGGGCACTGTGTGGGTATGGGAGTGTATCTATGTTGGGCACGGTGTATGCTGGGCACTGTGTGGGTATGGGAGTGTATGTATGCTGGGCACTGTGTGGGTATGGGAGTGTATGTATGCTGGGCACTGTGTGGGTATGGGAGTGTATGTATGCTGGGCACTGTGTGGGTATGGGAGTGTATGTATGTTGGGCACGGTGTATGCTGGGCACTGTGTGGTTATGGGAGTGTATGTATGCTGGGCACTGTGTGGGTATGGGAGTGTATGTTTGCTGGGCACTGTGTGGGTATGGGAGTGTATGTATGCTGGGCACTGTGTGGGTATGGGAGTGTATGCATGTTGGGCACGGTGTATGCTGGGCACTGTGTGGGTATGGGAGTGTGTGTATGCTGGGCACGGTGTGGGTATGGATGGCGTTATAGGCATGGTGTGGGTATGGAGGTGTGCATATGCTGGACAATGAAATGGCCCATTACTTTGATCATTAAAGTACAAACATAGTTTAGTGATAAGGGGATAATGTGGTCCTTATACACAGGTCCCACAGCTATAATGCAGGCATTAAGAAACACTTTCTCAGCCCAAGTCTTGGCACAAGGGGGGGGAATAGAGGTTCACCTAGAAATGGGCACAGATTATCAGCAGGTCCAAAATGTGATAGTTTTTTAAAGTAAAGAGGTCTGAAACTTTCTTGTGCAGGGTGCGCAACTAGTTGCTCCTGTCACTGCAAAGATCCCCTGTGTGCATAGACGTAGATGGTAAATCCCGCTGCTCCCACCCTCTCAGCCCTGCTACACACATCCTCTCTAGGGCAGCAGCAATTGATCCCGGAGGTTCCTCTCCGACCGTGCAGCAATGACCCCGCCGCAGGTGTGACCTGTCCCTGCACCACTATTATTACCAGCAGCCAGTGGCCACTTCTAAGGTCTGACAGGCTGAGCCAGCACGCAGTGCACGGGAAAGCAGACTGCTGGCTGCTGAGGAACATATGTCCCTGATGCGGCAGAGAAGGGGTTACAGCATGGAGCCCGCATCACGGGCTTTGAGTGCAAGACAAAAAAAAACAACAGGAAACACTCACCAAGACGTGCATGGTGTTCCAGGGCGGATTTCAAGGTGACTGGGAGACGCTGTTGGCCGCTATTGGAAGAGGAGACACTGAGGGGCAGCGATTGGATGGCAAGATACACATGTCGGTTAGTGACAGCGCGTCCTGCGGGACCCGCTCAGTTTTAAAAACAGAGTCCCTCACTGCCTGTACTGCGTAAAAATGCGCTATAGCGCGTATTTTGCGATCACTGCATAAGTATTTACAGCCTTTGCCATGAAGCTCAAAATGAGCTCAGGTGCATCCTGTTTCCACTGTTCATCCTTGAGATGTTCCCTCAGCTTAATTGGAGTCCACCTGTGGTAAATTCAGTTGATTGGACATGATTTGGAAAGGCACACACTTGTCTATATAAGGTCCCACACTTGACCGTGCATGTCTGAGCACTAACCAAGCATGAAGTCAAAGGAATTGTCTGTAGGCCTCCGAGACAGGAATGTCTCAAGACACAAATCTGGGGAAGGGTACAGAAAAATATTTGCTGCTTTGAAAGTCCCAATGAGCACAGTGGCCTCCATCATCCATAAATGAAAGACGTTCGGAACCACCAGGACTCTTCCTAAAGCTGGCCGGCCGTCTAAACTGAGCGATTGGGTGAGAAGGGCTCTAGTCAAGAAGGTTACCAAGAACCCGATTGTCACTCTGTCAGAGCTACAGCATTTCTCTATGGACAGCTACAGCATTTCTCTGTGAAGAGAGGATAACCTTCCAGAAGGACAACATATCTGCAGCAATCCACCAATCAGGCCTGTATGGTAGAGTGGCCAGATGGAAGCCACTTCTTAGTAAAAAGCACCTGGAGTTTGCCAAAATGCACCTGAAGGACTCTCAGACCATGAGAAACAAAATTCTCTGGTCTGATGAGACAAAGATTGAACTCCTTGGCGTGAATGCCAGGCGTCATGTTTGGAGGAAACCAGGCAGCACTCATCACCAGGCCAATACCATCCCTACATTGAAGCATGGTAGTGGCAGCATCATGCTGTGGGGATGTTTTTCAGCAGCAGGTACTGTGAGACTAGTCAAGATAAAGGGAAAGATGAATGCAGCAATGTACAGAGACATCCTGGATGAAAACTTGCTTAAGAGCGCTCTTGACCTCAGACTGGAGCGACGGTTCATCTTTCAGCAGGACAAAGTCCCTAAGCACACAGCCAAGATATCAAAGGAGTGGCTTCAGGACAACTTGAATCTGATTGAACATCTCTGGAGAGATCTGAAAATGGCTGTGCACCGACGCTTCCCATCCAACCTGATGGAGCTTGAGAGGTGCTGCAAAGAGGAATGGGCGAAACTGCTCAAAGATAGGTGTGCCAAGCTTGTGGCATCATATTCAAAAAGAGTTGAGGCTGTAATTGCTGTTTTGAGTATTGAGCAAAGGCTGTGAATACTTATGTATATGTGATTTCTTAGTTTTTTTAATTTTAATAAATTAGCAAAAATCTCAAAAACGCTTTTTTCACGTTGTCATTATGGAGTATTGTGTGTAGAATTTTGAGGGAAAAAATGAATTTATGCCATTTTGGAGTAAGGCTGTAACATAACAAAATGTGGAAAAAGTGAAGTGCTGTGAATACTTTCCGGATGCACTGTATCTGAAGATATAGAGCTAAGCCCCCAGGCCGAACGGCAAGCTATCTCTGTCACTGGGGGTCCCTAATACTAGGTATGGATCTGGGGCACGACCCCATCATGTCTGCACAGGCTGGCCACCTCAGGGCAGCACACAGGTGAAAATTAGTAATGGTTAATGAGAAGCACATAAGTGCTATGTAGGTGATAAGTGTGATTTAAAATAATATAAAGAGATATAAAATGTGATAGCAATTTTTTTTTTCTTACTCAGAGTTACCCCTCCCTTTTAGCACCTGAGTGACATCACAATGTGGTTAAGCAGCTTGCCAATAAATGTCTCCTGCTCTTTGCCAGGGGACTCCTACTCTTTGCCAAGAATTTCATGCTCGTTGTCAGGGGTTTCATGGGAGAAGATGCATTTCTGCATCTTCTGCCGGGCTGGTACTTCAGCGGCCTTTTACACAGGAGACAGGCCGGCGCTCCCAGGACATAGCGGGAGCTTCCCCCGCTGTGTTCCTCCCTCACCCCACACCCGGCTGCGTGCGCACACACACACACATGCTGGCGTCACGATGCCTGCGTTTTTCAAAACAGCTTCAGCTACAGTGTTCCGGACCATTCCGCCACAAATATAACCCTGTTTCGAATATATTTTTTGTATTTCTCTGACGTCCTAGTGGATGCTGGGAACTCCGTAAGGACCATGGGGAATAGCGGGCTCCGCAGGAGACTGGGCACTCTAAGAAAGAATTAGGACTACTGGCGTGCACTGGCTCCTCCCTCTATGCCGCTCCTCCAGACCTCAGTTAGAATCTGTGCCCGGCTCGAGCTGGTTGCACACTAGGGGCTCTCCTGAGCTTCTAGTAAAGAAAGTATATTTTAGGTTTTTTATTTTCAGTGAGATCTGCTGGCAACAGACTCACTGCTACGAGGGACTAAGGGGAGAGAAGCGAACCTACCTGCTTGCAGCTAGCTTGGGCTTCTTAGGCTACTGGACACCATTAGCTCCAGAGGGATCGAACACAGGCCCAGCCTCGGTTGTCTGGACCCGGAGCCGCGCCGCCGTCCCCCTTGCAGAGCCAGAAGCAAGAAGAACGTCCTGGAAATCGGCTCCGGTCTTCATTAAGGTAGCGCACAGCACTGCAGCTGTGCGCCATTGCTCCCCATGCACACCACACACTCCGGTCACTGATGGGTGCAGGGCGCTGGGGGGGGGGGGGGGGCGCCCTGGGCTGCAATTAGAGTACCTTAAATTGGCTAAAAAACACATAATATAGTCAGCAAGACTATATATGTGTAAAATCCCCTGCCAAAATATCCATAAAAAAACGGGAGAAGTCCGCCGAGAAAGGGGCGGGGCTATCTTCCTCAGCACACCGGCGCTGGAAGACAGCTCCCCAGGCTCTCCCCTGCAGTTTCCAGGCTTCAAGGGTAAAAAAGAGAGGGGGGGCACTAAATTTAGGCGCAAAACTGTGTATAAAAGCTGCTATAGGGAGAAATCACTCATTATAGTGTACATCCCTGTGATATATAGCGCTGTGGTGTGTGCTGGCATACTCTCTCTCTGTCTCCCCAAAGGACTTTGTGGGGTCCTGTCCCCAGTCAGAGCATTCCCTGTGTGTGCGGTGTGTCGGTACGGCTGTGTCGACATGTTTGATGAGGAGGCTTATGTGGAGGCGGAGCAGGTGCCGATAAATGTGATGTCACCCCCTGCGGGGTCGACACCTGAGTGGATGGATATGTGGAAGGAATTACGCGACAGTGTCAACTCCTTGCATAAAAGGTTTGATGACATAGCAGATGTGGGACAGCCGGCTTCTCAGCCCGTGCCTGCCCAGGCGTCTCAAAAGCCATCAGGGGCTCAAAAACGCCCGCTACCTCAGATGGCAGACACAGATGTCGACACGGATACTGACTCCAGTGTCGACGACGACGAGACTAGTGTACATTCCAACAGAGCCACCCGCTGCATGATTACGGCAATGAAAAATGTATTGCACATTTCTGACATTAACCCTGGTACCACAAAAAAGGGTATTATGTTTGGGGAGAAAAAGCAACCAGTGGTTTTTCCCCCTTCAGATGAGTTAAATGAAGTGTGTGAAGAAGCGTGGGCTTCTCCTGATAAAAAATTAGTGATTTCTAAAAAATTACTGATGGCGTACCCTTTCCCGCCAGAGGACAGGCTACGTTGGGAGACATCCCCTAGGGTGGATAAAGCGCTCACACGCTTGTCAAAAAAGGTGGCACTACCGTCTCAGGATACGGCCGCCTTAAAGGAGCCTGCGGATAGAAAGCAGGAGGCTATCCTGAAGTCTGTATATACACACTCAGGTACTATACTGAGACCTGCTATTGCTTCAGCATGGATGTGCAGTGCTGCAGCTGCGTGGTCGGATTCCCTGTCTGATAACATTGATACCCTTGACAGGGACACTATATTGCTAACTATAGAGCACATTAAAGACGTAGTCTTATACATGAGAGATGCACAGAGGGATATTTGCCGGCTGGCATCTAGAATAAATGCAATGTCCATTTCTGCCAGGAGAGTATTATGGACTCGGCAGTGGACAGGTGATGCTGATTCTAAAAGGCACATGGAGGTTCTGCCTTACAAGGGTGAGGAATTGTTTGGGGATGGTCTCTCGGACCTCGTTTCCACAGCGACAGCTAGGAAGTCGACATTTTTACCCCAGGTTCCCTCACAGCCAAAGAAAGCACCGTATTATCAGGTACAGTCCTTTCGGCCCCAGAAAGGCAAGCGGGTTAAAGGCGCGTCCTTTCTGCCCAGAGACAGGGGTAGAGGGAAAAAGCTGCACCATACAGCCAGTTCCCAAGAACAGAAATCCTCCCCTGCTTCCACTAAATCCACCGCATGACACTAGGGCTCCACTGGTGGAGCCAGTTACGGTGGGGGCCCGTCTCCGGAACTTCATGGTATCTCAGGGATACAAGCTGGAATTCGAGACGTCTCCCCCTCGCCGTTTCCTCAAATCGGCCTTGCCAGCTACTTCTCCGGACAGGGAGGTAGTGCTGGCGGCAATTCACAAGCTGTACCTCCAGCAGGTGATAATAAAAGTTCCCCTCCTTCTACAAGGACGGGGTTACTATTCCACAATGTTTGTGGTACCGAAACCGGACGGTTCGGTGAGACCCATTTTAAATTTAAAATCCTTGAACACTTATATAAGAAGGTTCAAGTTCAAAATGGAATCGCTCAGGGCGGTTATTGCAAACCTGGAAGAAGGGGATTACATGGTATCACTGGACATCAAGGATGCTTACCTGCATGTCCCCATTTACCCACCTCACCAGGAGTACCTCAGATTTGTGGTACAGGACTGTCATTACCAATTCCAGACGTTGCCGTTTGGTCTGTCCACGGCACCGAGGGTATTTACCAAGGTAATGGCCGAAATGATGATACTCCTTCGAAGAAAGGGAGTCATAGTTATCCCGTACTTGGACGATCTCCTGATAAAGGCGAGGTCCAGGGAGCAGTTGTTGGTCGGAGTAGCACTATCTCAGGAAGTGCTACAACAGCACGGCTGGATTCTGAATATTCCAAAGTCGCAGCTGGTTCCTACGACACGTCTGCTGTTCCTGGGTATGATTCTGGACACAGAACAGAAGAAGGTGTTTCTCCCGGAGGAGAAGGCCAAGGAGTTGTCATCTCTGGTCAGAGACCTCCTGAAACCAAAACAGGTGTCGGTGCATCACTGCACGCGAGTCCTGGGAAAGATGGTAGCTTCTTACGAAGCAATTCCATTCGGCAGGTTTCATGCAAGGATCTTTCAGTGGGATCTGCTAGACAAGTGGTCCGGATCGCATCTTCAGATGCATCGGCTGATCACCCTGTCCCCGAGGGCCAGGGTGTCTCTGCGGTGGTGGCTACAGAGTGCTCATCTTCTCGAGGGCCGCAAATTCGGCATACAGGACTGGGTCCTGGTGACCACGGATGCAAGCCTCTGAGGTTGGGGTGCAGTCACACAGGGAAGAAACTTCCAAGGACAATGGTCGAGTCAGGAAACTTCCCTACACATAAATATCCTGGAACTAAGGGCCATTTACAATGCCCTAAGTCAGGCAAGACCCCTGCTTCAAAACCAGCCGGTGCTGATTCAGTCAGACAACATCACGGCGGTCGCCCATGTAAACCGTCAGGGCGGCACAAGAAGCAGGATGGCGATGGCAGAAGCCACAAGGATTCTCCGATGGGCGGAAAATCACGTGTTAGCACTGTCAGCAGTGTTCATTCCGGGAGTGGACAACTGGGAAGCAGACTTTCTCAGCAGACACGACCTCCACCCGGGAGAGTGGGGACTTCATCCAGAAGTCTTCCAAATGATTGTAAACCGTTGGGAAAAGCCACAGGTGGACATGATGGCGTCCCGCCTAAACAAAAAGCTAAACAGATATTGCGCCAGGTCAAGGGACCCTCAGGCAATAGCTGTGGACGCTCTAGTGACACCGTGGGTGTACCAGTCGGTGTATGTGTTCCCTCCCCTTCCTCTCATACCAAAGGTGCTGAGGATAATAAGAAAAAGAGGAGTAAGAACTATACTCATTGTTCCGGATTGGCCAAGAAGGACTTGGTACCCGGAACTTCAAGAAATGATCTCAGAGGACCCTTGGCCTCTACCTCTCAGACTGGACCTGCTACAGCAGGGGCCCTGTCTGTTCAAAGACTTACCGCGGCTGCGTTTGAGGGCATGGCGGTTGAATGCCGGATCCTGATGGAAAAGGGCATTCCGGTTGAGGTCATTCCTACGCTAATAAAGGCTAGGAAAGATGTGACAGCAAAACATTATCACCGCATATGGCGGAAATATGTTGCTTGGTGTGAGGCTAGGAGGGCCCCCACAGAAGAATTTCAGCTGGGTCGATTTCTGCACTTCCTACAGTCAGGAGTGACTATGGGCCTAAAATTGGGATCCATTAAAGTCCAGATTTCGGCCCTGTCTATTTTCTTCCAAAAAGAACTGGCTTCACTGCCTGAAGTTCAGACGTTTGTTAAGGGAGTGCTGCATATTCAGCCCCCTTTTGTGCCCCCAGTGGCACCGTGGGATCTCAACGTTGTGTTGGATTTCCTAAAATCACATTGGTTTGAGCCACTTCAGACCGTGTAATTAAAATATCTCACGTGGAAAGTGGTCATGCTTTTGGCCTTGGCTTCGGCTAGGCTGGTGTCAGAATTGGCGGCTTTGTCCTGTAAAAGCCCCTATCTGATCTTCCATATGGACAGAGCAGAATTGAGGACGCGTCCCCAATTCCTCCCTAAGGTGGTATCAGCGTTTCACTTGAACCAACCTATTGTGGTGCCTGCGGCTACTAGGGACTTGGAGGCTTCCAAGTTGCTGGACGTAGTCCGGGCCCTAAAAATATATGTTTCCAGGACGGCTGGAGTCAGAAAGACTGACTCGCTGTTTATCCTGCATGCACCCAACAAGTTGGGTGCTCCTGCTTCTAAGCAGACTATTGCTCGCTGGATCTGCTCCATGATTCAACTTGCACATTCTGCGGCTGGACTGCCGCATCCTAAATCAGTAAAAGCCCACTCCACGAGGAAGGTGGGCTCTTCTTGGGCGGCTGCCCGAGGGGTCTCGGCTTTACAACTCTGCCGAGCTGCTACCTGGTCGGGTTCAAACACGTTTGCAAAATTCTACAAGTTTGATACCCTGGCTGAGGAGGACCTTGAGTTTGCTCATTCGGTGCTGCAGAGTCATCCGCACTCTCCCGCCCGTTTGGGAGCTTTGGTATAATCCCCATGGTCCTTACGGAGTTCCCAGCATCCACTAGGACGTCAGAGAAAATAAGAATTTACTCACCGGTAATTCTATTTCTCGTAGTCCGTAGTGGATGCTGGGCGCCCATCCCAAGTGCGGATTGTCTGCAATACTTGTATATAGTTATTGCTTAACTAAAGGATTATTGTTATGAGCCATCTGTTCGTGAGGCTCAGTTGTTATTCATACTGTTAACTGGATATAGTATCACGAGTTGTACGGTGTGATTGGTGTGGCTGGTATGAGTCTTACCCGGGATTCAAAATCCCTTCCTTATTGTGTCAGCTCTTCCGGGCATAGTTTCCCTAACTGAGGTCTGGAGGAGGGGCATAGAGGGAGGAGCCAGTGCACACCAGTAGTCCTAATTCTTTCTTAGAGTGCCCAGTCTCCTGCGGAGCCCGCTATTCCCCATGGTCCTTACGGCGTTCCCAGCATCCACTACGGACTACGAGAAATAGAATTACCGGTGAGTAAATTCTTATTTTATCTTACGTCCTAGAGGATACTGGGGTCCATTTAGTATCATGGGAAATAGACGGGTCGACTAGGAGCCATGGGCACTTTAGAATTTGATAGTGTGGGCTGGCTCCTCCCTCTATGCCCCTCCTACCAGACTCAGTTTAGAAAATGTGCCCGGAGGAGCCGGTCACGCTGGAGGAAGCTCCTGAAGCGTTTTCTGCATTTATTTTCTGTTTGTTATTTTCAGGTAGGGCTGGTTGGCACCAGCCTGCCTGCTTCGTGGGACTTAGGGGGAGGAACGGCCCAACCTCTTGAAGGGTTAATGAGCCCATTCCCTGCTGACAGGACACTGAGCTCCTGAGGGAACTATTCCCTCCATGGCGAGCGTACATTCCCGCAGCACGCCACCACCCCTAACAGGACAGAAGAATGAAGAGTGGTGAGTACTGAGCCAGCGACCCGGCTAGCGGGGCGCCGTCCATTATGGCGGCATGAGGGTACGGAGACGCACGGCTTCTAAACGAGGCGGAATATGTCTCTGGACACAGTACACAACTGAGTCCCAGGACACTGTACACAGTACCCAAACTGGCACAACAGCCTTAAAACGGTTCTCTCCATTTTAAGCACCAGATTCCTCATCCAGTATAGAAAAAGTGGGAAGACTGTGTGCCGTTGAAGGGGTGGGGCTTTACTATGAGAAGATCCAGCACCTCACCAGCGCCATTTTCCCTCTACAGTGGACACAGAAGCTGACAGGACAGGGACATGCAGCTCCTCCAGTGTGACTCCAGATTACCTCAGCGGTACCAGGGGTTCATAGCAGGGAGGGAGCGACAGTGTACTAAGTCCCCTATCAGGGTACTTAGTCTGCGACCCGCTAAGCTTGGCATTAGCGGTAAGGGCACGGTGGGAGCTGGCTCCAAACAACTCTATGTCTCTCTAAAAGGCTCTTTGTGGGTTATTTGTCCTTAACCTTTCCTGCGTGTGTGCTGTCACATTTACATTATGTCAGGCAAAGAGTGTGTTTCTTGTACGGCAGAGTGTTCCTCTTCACCAGGGTGCTCACTACTGGGTACTCAGGGTTCACAGACTATCGGGGCTGAACCGGAATGGGTTAATTCTCTTAAGGGAATGATCTCAACTCTTTTTACAAAATTGTCCTGCAATGAGAAAGAGACGCAATACTTAAAACAGACTGTTGATGAGTTTATGAACAGAGGTAGACTTGGAGGGGGGGATGCAGCTCTGTCACAGAGAATAGAGGCTCTTCTAGAGGCCATCAGACGTTCTGCATATTCCTGATAAGGTGGCAGAGGAGTGTGAGGAATCTTATTTTAATGTAATAAAGAAGTCCTCAGTCACTTTTCCAGTGTCAAAGGAATTGAATACCCTGTTTAAAGAACCGTGGGTTAATCCTGATAAGAAATTTCAGATACCTAAAAGGTAGCTCTCATCTTTTCCTTTTCCTCTGGAGGATAGGAAAAAATAGGAAAATCCACAGATAGTGGACGCATCAGTCTCTAGGCTGTCACGGAAGATTGCATTGCCTGTTCCTGGGGCAGCCTCCCTAAAAGACACGGCTGATCGTAAGATTGAGACTACACTCAAATCATTGTACACAGCTGCTGGGGTGGCCCAGAGAACCACTATTGCATGTGCGTGGATCACAAAAGCCATTGCAAAATGGTCGGGTAACCTAATTGAGGGGTTAGATTCCTCGCCTAGGGGGGATGTTGTATTACTTCTGCAGCATATACAGGGCTCTGCGAACTTTATGGTGGATGCCATAAAAGAAATAGGCTTGCTGCTCGCACACCTCACCGCTATGGCAGTGTCTGCACGCAGAGGCTTGTGGCTACGCCAGTGGACTGCTGACGCAGACTCCAGGAAAGGCGTGGAAGGCCTACCATTCACAGGAGAGGCTTTGTTTGGAGATTAACTAGACAAATGGATCTCCACAGCTACTATGGGTAAGTCTACTTATTTTCCTTCCGCAGCCCCCCCCAACCAAGAAAACGTATTCAGCTTCTAAGTTACAGTCCTTTCAGACTACCAAGTTCAAGGGCAAATCTAGAGGTGCTTCTACATACTCCAGCGGCGCAAAAGGTAAACCACGCAAACCAGCAACTGCGGGTTCTCAGGAACAGAGCTCAAGCTCTGCTTCCTCCAAAACTTCAGCATAACGGAGGACCGCAATGCCTGGAAGGATGTCAAGTAGGAGCAAGCCTACAATTTTTCAGTCAAATCTGGTCAAATTCGTGCCAGGATCCCTGGGTCATAAATCTTATTTCTCTGACATCCTAAGTGGATGCTGGGACTCCGTAAGGACCATGGGGAATAGCGGCTCGGCAGGAGACTGGGCACAACTAAAGAAAGCTTTAGGACTACCTGGTGTGCACTGGCTCCTCCCTCTATGACCCTCCTCCAGACCTCAGTTAGAATTTTGTGCCCGGCTGAGCTGGATGCACACTAGGGGCTCTCCTGAGCTCTTAGAAAAAGAAAGTTTATTTTAGGTTTTTTATTTTCAGTGAGATCTGCTGGCAACAGACTCACTGCTACAAGGGACTAAGGGGAGAGAAGCGAACCTACCTGCTTGCAGCTAGCTTGGGCTTCTAGGCTACTGGACAACATTAGCTCCAGAGGGATCGAACACAGGCCCAGCCTCGGTCGTCCGGTCCCGGAGCCGCACCGCCGTCCCCCTTACAGAGCCAGAAGCAAGAAGACGGTCCTGGAAATCGGCGGCAGAAGACTTCGGTCTTCATCAAGGTAGCGCACAGCACTGCAGCTGTGCGCCATTGCTTCCCATGCACACCTCACACTCCGGTCACTGATGGGTGCAGGGCGCTGGGGGGGGGGGGGGGGGGGGGGGGGGCGGGCGCCCTGGTCTGCAATATTGAGTACCTTGGCTGGCAAATAACACATAATATAGTCATAGAGACTATATATGTGTAAAATACCCCTGCCAGATATACATAGAAAAAAGCGGGAGAAGTCCGCCGAAAAAGGGGCGGGGCTATCTCCCTCAGCACACTGGCGCCTTTTTCCCTCACAGCTCCGCTGGAAGGATCGCTCCCAGGCTCTCCCCTGCAGTTTCCAGACTACATAGGGTAAAAAAGAGAGGGGGGGCACTAAATTTAGGCGCAATATTGTGTATACAAGCAGCTATTGGGAAAAATCACTCAGTTATAGTGTTAATCCCTGTGTTATATAGCGCTGTTGGTGTGTGCTGGCATACTCTCTCTCTGTCTCCCCAAAGGGCTTTGTGGGGTCCTGTCCTCAGTCAGAGCATTCCCTGTGTGTGTGTGCGGTGTGTCGGTACGGCTGTATCGACATGTTTGATGAGGGGGCTTATGTGGAGGCGGAGCAGGTGCCGATAAATGCGATGTCACCCCCTGCGGGGCCGACACCTGAGTGGATGGACTTGTGGAAGGAATTACGTGAAAGTGTCAACTCCTTACATAAAAGGTTTGACGACATAGCAGATGTGGGACAGCCGGCTTCTCAGCTTGTGCCTGCCCAGCTGTCTCAAAAGCCATCAGGGGCTCTAAAACGCCCGCTACCTCAGATGGCAGACACAGATGTCGACACGGATACTGACTCCAGTGTCGATGACGATGAGACTAATGTACATTCCAATAGGGCCACACGTTACATGATTGCGGCAATGAAAAATGTGTTGCACAGTTCTGATATTACCCCAGGAACCACAAAAAAGGGTATTATGTTTGGGGAGAATAAACTACCAGTTGTTTTTCCCCCAGCTGAGGAATTGAATGAAGTGTGTGAAGAAGCGTGGGCTTCCCCCGATAAGAAACTGGTAATTTCTAAAAGGTTACTAATGGCGTACCCTTTCCCGCCAGAGGATAGGTCACGTTGGGAAACATCCCCTAGGGTGGATAAAGCGCTCACACGTCTGTCAAAGAAGGTGGCACTACCGTCTCCGGACACGGCCGCCCTAAAGGAGCCTGCTGATAGAAAGCAGGAGGCTATCCTGAAGTCTGTATATACACACTCATGTATTATACTGAGACCAGCTATTGCTTCAGCATGGATGTGCAGTGCTGCAGCTGCGTGGTCAGATTCCGTGTCAGAAAATATTGATACCCTAGACAGGGACACTATATTGCTAACCATAGAGCATATAAAAGACGCAGTCTTATACATGAGAGATGCACAGAGGGATATTTGCCGGCTGGCATCTAAAATAAGTGCAATGTCCATTTCTGCCAGGAGAGGATTATGGACTCGGCAGTGGACGGGTGATGCAGATTCTAAAAGGCACATGGAAGTTTTGCCTTATAAGGGTGAGGAGTTGTTTGGGGATGGTCTCTCTGACCTCGTTTCCACAGCGACAGCTGGGAAGTTAGCATTTTTACCCCATGTTCCCTCACAGCCAAAGAAAGCACCGTATTATCAGGTACAGTCCTTTCGGCCCCAGAAAGGCAAGCGGGTTAAAGGGGTAGAGGGAAAAAGCTGCAGCATACAGCCAGTTCCCAGGAACAAAAGTCCTCCCCCGCTTCCTCTAAGTCCACCGCATGACGCTGGGGCTCCACAGGCGGAGCCAGGTACGGTGGGGGCCCGTCTCAAGAACTTCAGCAATCAGTGGGCTCGCTCACGGGTGGATCCCTGGATTCTTCAAGTGGTATCTCAGGGGTACAAGCTGGAATTCGAGACGTCTCCCCCTCGCCGTTTCCTCAAATCTGCCTTGCCAACAACTCCCTCAGACAGGGAGGCAGTGCTAGAGGCAATTCACAAGCTGTATTCCCAGCAGGTGATAGTCAAGGTGCCCCTCCTTCAACAAGGACGGGGTTACTATTCCACAATGTTTGTGGTACCGAAACCGGACGGTTCGGTGAGACCCATTTTAAATTTGAAATCCTTGAACACTTATATAAAAAAATTCAAGTTCAAGATGGAATCGCTCAGGGCGGTTATTTCAAGCCTGGACGAGGGGGATTACATGGTATCACTGGACATCAAGGATGCTTACCTGCATGTCCCCATTTACTATCCTCACCAGGAGTACCTCAGATTTGTGGTACAGGACTGTCATTACCAATTCCAGACGTTGCCGTTTGGTCTGTCCACGGCACCGAGGGTATTTACCAAGGTAATGGCCGAAATTATGATACTCCTTCGAAAAAAGGGAGTTTTAATTATCCCGTACTTGGACGATCTCCTGATAAAGGCGAGGTCCAGGGAGCAGTTGTTGGTCGGGGTAGCACTATCTCGTGAGGTGCTACAACAGCACGGTTGGATTCTAAATATTCCAAAGTCACAGCTGGTCCCTACGACACGTCTACTGTTCCTGGGGATGGTTCTGGACACAGAACAGAAAAAAGTGTTTCTCCCGGAGGAGAAAGTCAAGGAGCTGTCATCTCTAGTCAGAGGCCTCCTGAAACCAAAACAGGTGTCGGTGCATCACTGCACGCGAGTCCTGGGAAAAATGGTAGCTTCCTACGAAGCAATTCCATTCGGCAGGTTCCATCCAAGGACTTTTCAGTGGGACCTGTTGGACAAGTGGTCCGGATCGCATCTTCAGATGCACCGGCTGATAACCCTGTCTCCAAGGACCAGGGTGTCTCTGCTGTGGTGGCTGCAGAGTGCTCATCTTCAAGAGGGCCGCAGATTCGGCATACAGGACTGGGTCCTGGTGACCACGGATGCCAGCCTTCGAGGCTGGGGGGCAGTCACACAGGGAAGAAACTTCCAAGGACTATGGTCAAGTCAGGAGACTTCCCTACACATAAATATTCTGGAACTGAGGGCCATTTTACAATGCCCTAAGTCAGGCAAGACCCCTGCTTCAAAACCAGCCGGTACTGATCCAGTCAGACACCATCACGGCAGTCGCCCATGTAAACCGACAGGGCGGCACAAGAAGCAGGATGGCGATGGCAGAAGCCACAAGGATTCTCCGATGGGCGGAAAATCACGTGTTAGCACTGTCAGCAGTGTTCATTCCGGGAGTGGACAACTGGGAAGCAGACTTCCTCAGCAGGCACGACCTCCACCCGGGAGAGTGGGGACTTCATCCAGAAGTCTTCCAGCTGATTGTAAACCGTTGGGAACGGCCACAGGTGGACATGATGGCGTCCCGCCTAAACAAAAAGCTATAAAGATATTGCGCCAGGTCGAGAGACCCTCAGGCAATAGCTGTGGACGCTCTAGTGCAGGCTTTCCCAACCACGGTCCTCAAGGCACACCAACAGTGCAGGTTTTAGTGATATCCAGGCTTCAGCACAGGTGACTTAATTAGTAGCTCAGTTACTTTGATTTAGCCATCTGTGCTGCAGCCTGGATATCACTAAAACCTGCACTGTTAGTGTGCCTTGAGGACCGTGGTTGGGAATGCCTGCTCTAGTGACACCGTGGGTGTACCAGTCGGTTTATGTGTTCCCTCCTCTTCCTCTCATACCCAAGGTACTGAGGATAATAAGGAAAAGAGGAGTAAGAACTATACTCATTGTTCCGGATTGGCCAAGAAGAGCTTGGTACCCGGAACTTCAATAAATGATCTCAGAGGACCCATGGCCTCTGCCGCTCAGACAGGACCTGCTGCAGCAGGGGCCCTGTCTGTTCCAAGACTTACCGCGGCTGCGTTTGACGGCATGGCGGTTGAACGCCGGATCCTGAAGGAAAAGGGCATTCCGGAGGAAGTCATCCCTACGCTGATTAAAGCTAGGAAAGAAGTGACCGCAAACCATTATCACCGCATATGGCGAAAATATGTTGCGTGGTGTGAGGCCAGGAAGGCCCCAACGGAGGAATTTCAGCTGGGCCGTTTTCTGCACTTCCTACAGTCAGGAGTGACTATGGGCCTAAAATTGGGTTCCATTAAGGTCCAGATTTCGGCTCTATCGATTTTCTTCCAGAAAGAACTGGCTTCCCTACCTGAAGTTCAGACATTTGTTAAGGGAGTGCTGCATATTCAGCCCCCTTTTGTGCCTCCAGTGGCACCTTGGGATCTCAACGTGGTGTTGGATTTCCTAAAGTCACATTGGTTTGAGCCACTTAAAACCGTGGAATTAAAATATCTCACGTGGAAAGTGGTCATGCTGTTGGCCTTGGCTTCGGCCAGGCGTGTGTCAGAATTGGCGGCTTTGTCATGCAAAAGCCCTTATCTGATTGTCCATATGGATAGGGCAGAATTGAGGACTCGTCCCCAATTTCTCCCTAAGGTGGTATCAGCCTTTCATTTGAACCAACCTATTGTGGTGCCTGCGGCTACTAAAGACTTGGAGGATTCCAAGTTGTTGGACGTAGTCAGGGCCCTGAAAATTTATGTTTCCAGGACAGCTAGTGTCAGGAAAACTGACTCGCTATTTATCCTGTATGCACCCAACAAGCTGGGTGCTCCTGCTTCAAAGCAGGCTATTGCTCGCTGGATCTGTAGTACGATTCAGCTTGCACATTGCGGCTGGACTGCCGCATCCTAAATCAGTGAAAGCCCATTCCACGAGGAAGGTGGGCTCTTCTTGGGCGGCTGCCCGAGGGGTCTCGGCTTTACAACTTTGCCGAGCAGCTACTTGGTCGGGGTCAAACACATTTGCTAAATTCTACAAGTTTGATACCCTGGCTGAGGAGGACCTAGAGTTTGCTCATTCGGTGCTGCAGAGTCATCCGCACTCTCCCGCCCATTTGGGAGCTTTGGTATAATCCCCATGGTCCTTACGGAGTCCCAGCATCCACTTAGGACGTCAGAGAAAATAAGATTTTACTCACCGGTAAATCTATTTCTCGTAGTCCGTAGTGGATGCTGGGCGCCCATCCCAAGTGCGGATTGTCTGCAATACTTGTATATAGTTATTGTTTAACTAAAGGGTTATTGTTGAGCCATCTGTTGAGAGGCTCAGATATAGTTCATACTGTTAACTGGGTATAGTATCACGAGTTATACGGTGTGATTGGTGTGGCTGGTATGAGTCTTACCCGGGATTCCAAATCCTTCCTTATTGTGTCAGCTCTTCCGGGCACAGTATCCTGAGGTCTGGAGGAGGGTCATAGAGGGAGGAGCCAGTGCACACCAGGTAGTCCTAAAGCTTTCTTTAGTTGTGCCCAGTCTCCTGTGGAGCCGCTATTCCCCATGGTCCTTACGGAGTCCCAGCATCCACTACGGACTACGAGAAATAGATTTACCGGTGAGTAAAATCTTATTTTTCCAGGGCTACAGACTGGAGTTCCAAGAGCTCCCACATCACACATTCTTCAAATCAGGCTTGCCAGTTTCACAAGAGGCAAGTATAACTTTACAACATGCCATCCACAAACTGGTACAGACTCACGTCATTGTTCCAGTTCCACCTCATCCGCTAAATAATGGGTACTATTCCAACTTGTCTGTAGTACCGAAACCGGACGGTTCGGTAAGACCAATTTTGAAGCTCAAGTCGTTGAACCCTTATTTCAAGATGGAGTCTCTGACAGCGGTGATCTCAGGTCCGGAGGAAGGAGAATTTCTAGTGTCTCTGGATGTCAAGGATGCATACCTTCATATTCCGATCTGGCCGCCTTGTCACGCTTATCTACGGTTTGCACTGCAGGACTGTCACATACCAGTTCCAGGCCCTGCCGTTTGGTCTCTCCACGGCACCGAGGGTGTTCACCAAGGTGATGGCAGAGATGATGTTTCTTTATCATCCACTAGGGGTCACTGGAGTACTCTTGGGATATGGACGGCTTCCACCGGAAGAAGGCACTGAATAAATTAATTTTTGAGACTACTCCTCCCCTCCATATCCTCGAGCACCTCAGTGTTTTTTCTGTGCTCGACACAGTTAGAAGGCATAGTGGAGCTCGTCCACGAAGTATTGGAATTTTTTTTTTAGTTCCTAAGTTTTTCTTCTTTTCAAGGATTTCCACGTCCTTTCCCCCCTTCTAACAGGCGTGGGTCAGGGACAGTGGAAGCGGCTGAGAACAGCCGTGAGTGTCGGACCTCTCTGTAAAGAGCTCCCTCACTCCACCTGCAGGCTGCCTGCAAAAAGCTGGACGGAGCTTGGATGAGAAGCCCCGTCATAGACTTTGGTCACGGTCCAGGTATGTTAGGGGCGGTCAGCTCTTGCTGCCGCTCCACTGTTGGGGATTGTATTGGGTACTCACCGCTGCCCGGAGCGCGTGTGCATGGGCCGCATCACGGCTCCATGCGGCGCGCTCTCACTCTCCGCTCCCAGCATCTTAAATACCAGACCGCTGCTCCCCGGCGCCGCAGCAGCGCTGCCTGGCTACACAGACACTCCGCAAAATGTGTGTGGCGGGCGGGAGCGCGTGTGCATAGGCCGCTCCAGGGCTCTATGCAGCACGCTCGCTGCTTCCGCTATCCGCCCGCAGCAGCCGAGGAGTTCCCGCTGCCTGGGCCTACAGGTACAGGCCGCTCACACGGCCCTATGCAGACTTCCACAGGCCCCGACCCGGTGCTGTACACGGAGGTCGTGGGAGTGGGGGGGGGGAGACATTGGCAGTATTTGGCATGCTTAATATGTTAATGTTCTCCTGTCTGTTCCAGGTTTCCTTTATTACATCTCGGCTAAGAGTGGTACTAGGGGAATTTTGGGGTCAGTTTTCTTATTGCTGGCAGGCACTGCACTTGCCTGATATATACCAGGAACTTTGGTGTTATTACTGAGTCGTGCAGTCTGTCTGTGTGTAGTTTGTATTGTCTGTCTTTTATAATGAGTAAGACACCAGCAAAATCTAAGAAACATTTTTCATGTCATGTCTGTAAGAGTGTGTTGCCTGATGGATCCACCACATGTACAGCATGTGTTGTTAATACAGCCATAAATACGATTTCAGAAGTAAAACCACCATCTCTGGACCCTCCATGGGCTTTACTTGCAGATGTATTAGTTGGTTTACAATCAGAGCTGGCCGCCTCTCGTGAAGAAAGAGAGGCGGCAAGATCTGAGTTTAAAATGAGACCATTTGAGTTACCAGAGTCTCAATCTGGTCAGAGGCCCACCTTGAGTGGAAAAGATAAATTTCCTTTTCCTAATAATTCTCCAGTCTCTGGGATACTAGACCTCACTGAACAGGAGTATGAGGAGGGCGAAATAGGGCAACAGTCAGATAGTGACGATTTTGACAGCCCAGGTATTGACAATCTCATCAGAGCAGTACGTCAGTCGCTGGAGTTTACGGAAACTGAGGAGCCCCTGACGAATGATGAGGTAGTTTTTACTAAACGACAGAGATCTCCGATGTGTTTCCCTATTTCGGAATCTCTTAATAAAATGTTACTGGAATCACGGAAAAATCCGGATAAACGGTTTTCTATTCCTCGTAGATTTAAATCGAGTTACCCGTTTCCAGAGTCCATGACAGCTACTTGGGAGAACCCACCATTGGTGGATTCATCCGTATCCAAACTTACAAGGAAGTTAACCATACCAGTACCAACTGCTACTACGCTTAAAGACCCTGCAGATCGTAAAATAGAGGCTATGCTAAGGTCCATGTATACAGCAGCTGGAGTGCTGCTGAGACCTGGGTTGGTTGGCATTTGGGTTACTAAAGCTTTAATGGTATGGATAAAAGAGCTCAAGTCGGCTCTGCAAGATGACCATCTTATACTTCTCGCGGATCAAATCTGGGAAGCTGCTGAATATCTATGTACAGCTTCTACTGACGTCTGTCAGCTTACTTCTCGCCCGTCCTCATCGCTAGTCATAGTACGACGAGCACTTTGGCTGCGTTCTTGGCAGGCGGAGACGGAGGTTAAAAAAGGTATAGAGGCATTGCCTTATGATGGCGAGAAGCTTTTCGGTCCTGAATTGGACAAATGGATTTCTGAGGCTACTGGAGGAAAGTCTGTGTTTCTTCCATCGCCTACAACTATACCTAAACGGAAATATTCTGGTCCGGCGTTCAAATCCTTTAGAACTCAGCCCTTTCGTGGGCAGGGCACAGGAGCAGTCACGCCTGGTAGAAGAGGTCGGGGACGTAGTGCTCGACAATCCAATGCACGTCGTCAAGACACTAAGACCACTAACAAACCAGTGGCATGACGGGCTCCCAGCCCATCTCGGATCTCCAATTGTGGGAGCACGCCTTCAGAGCTTTCAGGGGGCGTGGCTGCAGACGTCCACAGATGGGTGGATCCGCAAGTTAGTATTAGAGGGTTACAAAATAGAGTTCGATTATCTTCCGACAGGAAGATTTTTCACGACAGGACTGCCTGTGTCGGGCGACAAGAAAGCAGTTCTGCAGGTTGCCATTCAGTCTCTGCTGAATGCTGCAGTTGTAATTCCGGTCCCCGTGCAGGAACAGGGGCAGGGTTATTATTCCAGTCTGTTTCTGGTACCAAAACCAGATGGCTCAGTCAGGCCAATATTGAACCTAAAAGGTCTCAATCATTACGTCACTTACCACAGATTCAAGATGGAATCTCTCAGGTCAGTAATTGCAGGGTTAGAGCCGCAGGAATTCATGATTGCACTGGATCTCAAGGATGCGTACTTACACATTCCGATTTGGCCACCTCACCAGAGTTTCTTAAGGTTTGCGATAAGGCGAGACCATTACCAGTTTCAGGCTCTCCCGTTTGGCCTCTCATCAGCGCCTCGGGTATTCACCAAGGTAATGTCCGTGATGATAGCTCATCTCAGGTCCCTAGGGGTAATAATTGTTCCGTATTTGGACGATCTACTCATAAAGGCTCCGTCTCAACAATTGCTTCTCCAGCATGCTTTGCTAACGTACAATGTACTAGTTCAGCACGGTTGGATAGTCAGTTTAAAGAAATCACATCTAATTCCGTGTCAGCGACTTCAATTCCTAGGGATGATTCTCGATACAGTAAAACAAAAGGTTTACCTGCCACAACAGAAAGTACAGGTCATTCGTCATCTGGTGCAATTAGTGCTCAAGCCACGCACAGTCTCAGTACATTTGTGCATTCGCCTTTTAGGCACAATGGTGGCGGCTTTCGAAGCACTTCAGTTCGGAAGGTTTCACTCACGTCCGTTTCAACTGGAGGTGTTAGCGCAATGGTCGGGATCACATCTGCAGTTGCACCACAGGGTGAGATTGTCGCCACAAGTCAGGGTGTCTCTTCTCTGGTGGTTAAAAATACACAATCTATCTGCAGGGAGACGATTCGGCGTCGTGAATTGGATAATTCTGACAACAGACGCAAGTCTCAGAGGTTGGGGAGCTGTAGTTCAGAGTCATCGGCTCCAGGGCCTCTGGGCAAATCACGAAAGATCGCTATCCATAAATGTTCTGGAACTCAGGGCGATTTACAATGCTCTAAGACAAGCAGTGTACATGTTTCGTTTTCAGACTGTTCAGGTGCAGTCAGACAATGCGACGGCAGTCGCATACATAAACAAACAAGGAGGAACGAGAAGCCGCATGGCAATGCGGGAAGTAGCTCGGATCCTCAGATGGGCCGAATATCACCAGGTGATATTGTCGGCAGTGTTCATTCCGGGAGTGGACAACTGGGAGGCAGATTTTCTCAGTCGTCGGGATTTTCATCCAGGAGAGTGGGCATTACATCCAGAAGTATTTCAGATGTTGATCCAGAAGTGGGGGTACCCTCAGGTGGATCTGATGGCATCCCGCCACAATCATCAGGTGTCACGATATGTGTCCAGAACAAGAGATCCAGGGGCAGTGGCGGTGGATGCTCTCACAGCCACGTGGCCGTACAGCCTTGTGTATCTGTTTCCACCGTTTCCGCTGCTCCCGCTGTTGCTAAAACGGATCAAGAGAGGGTCCGTCACAGTCATACTAATAGCGCCTCATTGGCCTCGGAGGGCTTGGTTCTCGGATCTCCTCGGGTTACTCGCAGACGATCCGTGGCCACTCCCACTACGTCCGGACCTGTTACAACAGGGTCCGTTCCTTTACCCCGATTTAGCGCGGCTGCGTTTGACGGGGTGGCTGTTGAAAAGGCCATCTTAAGAAGAGAGGGCATTCCTGAGTCTGTTATACCAACCATGGTACGAGCTAGGAAGCCGGTTACGGCAGCTCATTATTACAGAATCTGGCGTACTTAAATAAGTTGGTGTGAAGCTCGGAAATTTCCGACATCATCTTTTAATTTATCCCGTCTTTTGTTATTTTTACAGATGGGGTTAGATGGAGGACTACGTCTTTCCACACTAAAGGTGCAGGTATCTGCGTTGTCAATTTTCTTTCAAAGGAAATTGGCCTCGTTGCCGTCAATACATACGTTTTTACAGGGTGTAAAGAGGATACAGCCTCCTTTCATTCCACCTACAGCACCATGGGACTTGAATCTGGTTTTAGATTTCTTACAGTCCGATTACTTTGAACCTTTACGACAAGTGGATATTAAATTTCTCACTTGGAAAACGATTTTTCTTTTAGCCTTAGCTTCGGCTAGGCGTGTTTCAGGTCTGGGTGCCTTGTCGTGCAAGTCACCGTATTTAGTTTTTCATGATGACAGAGCGGAACTTCGGACGAATCCCGCTTTTCTACCAAAGGTAGTGTCGTCTTTTCACATCAATCAACCAATAGTAGTTCCTGTGTTAACAGGAGATTCTGGAACGTTGGATGTGGTTCGCGCATTGCGCATCTATGTATCCCGAACGTCTACTGTGCGTAAAACGGATACGTTGTTTGTTCTCTATGATGCGGCTAAGAGGGGTTGGCCAGCCTCTAAGCAAACCTTATCCAGATGGATCAAACTGACCATACGTCAGGCTTACCTTTATGCTAGGTTACAGCCACCTACTTCAGTAACAGCTCATTCCACACGTTCTGTGGGAACGTCATGGGCAGCGAGTCGTGGGGCTTCTACGACACAGCTTTGCCGTGCGGCTACTTGGTCTTCAGTGCACACGTTTGTGCGCTTTTACAAGTTTGATACTTTCGCGGCATCAGCATCTAGCTTTGGCCGTTTAGTGTTACAAGTGCCAAACAGCTCTCCCACCACGGAGGAAACTTTGGTACATCCCAAGAGTACTCCAGTGACCCCTAGTGGATGATAAAGAAAATAGGATTTTGGTACTTACCAGGTAAATCCTTTTCTTTGAATCCATAGGGGGCACTGGACGCCCACCCAGAGCAGTTTACCTGTTTTAGGAAGTTCAGTGGTTCTTATGGTAACACACTTTCACGACTGGTTTAAATTTAACAAGGGTTAATCAGTTATGGTGTCAACTGTTTAGTTGTCTGTTACGTTTTGTGTCAACTTTATTGTTGTCCGTGAGATTATATGTAATTCTCCTTTGGTCAATCTCTCTATCGATCCTGTTCGGCTCAGTAAAAAACACTGAGGTGCTCGAGGATATGGAGGGGAGGAGTAGTCTCAAAAATTAATTTATTCAGTGCCTTCTTCCGGTGGAAGCCGTCCATATCCCAAGAGTACTCCAGTGCCCCCTATGGATTCAAAGAAAAGGATTTACCTGGTAAGTACCAAAATCCTATTTTCTACTCCGCAAACAGGGAGTGAACGTAATTCCATACCTGGATGATCTCCTGATAAAAGCACCGTCCAGGGAAAGGTTGCTGGACAGCAATGGTCTCTCATCCAAACTTCTCCAGGATCACGGGTGGATTCTGAACCTTCCAAAATCTCACCTAGAGCCAACACGGAGGCTCTCATTCCCGGGAATGATACTGGATAAGGAGCTGCAAAAGGTGTTCCTTCAGTTGGAAAAGGCTTTAGTAATCCAGTCGATGTTCGGGATGTCCTGAATCCAACACGGATATCAGTGCATCTAAGCGTTTGCCTTCTAGGGAAAATGGTGGCCTCTTACGAGGCTCTTCAATACGGAAGGTTTCACGCAAGACCCTTCCAGCTCGATCTGTTGGACAAATGGTCCGGATCGCAACTTCACATGCACCAGAGGATCCGTCTGTCGCCAGAAACCAGGATCTCCCTTCTGTGGTGGCTACAGACTTCTCACCTCGTCGAGGGTCTGAGGTTCGGAATTCAGAACTGAATTCTGCTAACCACAGACGCAAGCCTCAAAGGTTGGGGAGCAGTCACTCAGGGGGTGCAGTTTCAAGGAAGATGGTCCAGTCAGGAAGTAGTCATTCCAATCAACATTCTGGAACTCAGAGCCATATACAACGCCCTTTTGCAGGCCTCACATCTTCTTCTAGATCGGGCCACTCAGGTCCATTCGTACAGTGTGATGACAGTGACGTACATAAACTGACAGGGTAGAACGAAAAGCAGAGCAGCAATGTCAGAGGTGTCAAGAAATCTCCTCTGGGCAGAAAGAAATGCTGTGGCGTTGTCAGCGGTCTTCATTCCGGGAGTAGACAACTGGGAAGCAGACTTCCTCAGCAGACACGACCTGCACCCGGGGGAGTGGGTCCTTCACCCGGAGGTGTTCAGGTGCTTAACAAGTCGATGGGGGTAGCCACAGATTGACATGATGTCCTCTTGTCTCAACAAGAAGCTCAAGCGGTATTGTTCCAGGTCGAGAGACCCACAGGTGGTGGTGGTAGACGCCCTGATGACTACATGGGTCTATCAGATGGTGTACGTGTTTCCTCCACTTCCTCTGATCCCATGAATTCTAAAGAGCATAAAAAGGGAAAAGGTTCAAGCAATTCTAATTGCTCCGGACTGGCCAAGAAGGGCCTGGTACGCGGACCTTCTGAAGATGCTCCTTGAAGATCCGTGGCCTCTACCTCTTCGCAAGGATCTTCTGCAACAGGGCCCGTCCGTCTATCAGGACTTACCGCGGCTATGTTTGACGGCATGGAAGTTGAACGGCTGATTCCAGCCAGGAGAGGGATTGCTAACAAGCTTATCTCGCCTATGATCCAAGCCAGGAAGGGAGTAACGTCTAAGCATTACCATCGTATTTGGAAGAAATACGTCTCTTGGTGTGAGAGCAGAAAATTTTCTGCGGTGGAATTCCATCTAGGACGTTTCCTGCTTTTTCTGCAAGCAGGGGTGGATGTGGGCCTACGTCTGGGCTTCATAAAAGTCCAGATTTCGGCCTTGTCCATTTTCTTTCAGAAACAATTGGCTTCTCTCCCTGAGGTTCAGACGTTCTTGAAAAGTGTTCTACACATCCAACCTCCCTTTGTGCCTCCCACTGCACCTTGGGATCTCAATGTGGTGCTGCTGTTCCTCCAATCGGACTGGTTTGAACCGTTACAGGCGGTGGACGTAAAATATCTTATGTGGAAGACCGTTACACTGTTGGCCTTGGCTTCAGCAAGACGTGTGTTGGAGCTGGGGGCATTGTCTCACAAAAGTCCCTATTTACTTTTCCATGATGACAAAGCTGAACTCAGAACCCGTCAGCAATTTCTTCCTAAAGTGGTGTCCGCATTTCACATCAACCAACCTATTGTGGTTCCGGTTGTCCGGTTGTCACCGACACCTCTGCTACTTCAAAGTTTTTGGATGTTGTGAGGGCTTTTGAAGGTGTATGTGACAAGAACAGCTTGTCACAGAAAGACGGACTCGCTGTTTGTTCTTTATGATACCAATAAGATTGGGTGTACTGCTTCAAAGCAGACAATTGCACGCTGGATCAGACTTACTATCCAACGTGCTTATTCCACGGCAAGTTTGCCATGTCCAAAATCTGTACAGGCCCACTCTACTAGGTCGGTGGATTCTTCCTGGGCGGCTTCCTGGGGTGTCTTGGCTTTACAGCTTTGACGAGCAGCTACTTGGTCAGGTTCGAACACGTTTGCTAAGTTCTACAAGTTCGATACTTTGGCCTCTGAGGACCTTCAATCAGCTCTACAGGAACCTCAGCACTCTCCCACCCGGTTTGGTAGCTTTGGTATATTCCCATGGTACTAAATGGACCTCAGTATCCTCTAGGACGTAAGAGAAAATAGGATTTTATTTACCTCCCGGTAAATCCTTTTCTCGTAGTCCGTAGAGGATGCTGGGCACCCGCCCAGTGCTTTGTGTTTTCTGCCCTTTTATTCTTATCTATCCTTCTCTAAAAGTATGTCCGTCTCCTCAGGCACAGTTTCCTAGACTGAGTCTGGTAGGAGGGCATAGAGGGAGGAGCCAGCCCGCACTGTCAGATTATTAAAGTGCCCATGGCTCCTAGTGGACCCGTCTATACCCAATGGTACTAAATGGTCCCCAGTATCCTCTACAGACTACGAGAAAAGGATTTACCAGTAGGTAATTCAAATCCTATTTTTTTCATATACTTTATATAGACAAAACTCTGCCGAATACGTTAGTATGACAGGAAAGGCTCTGCCTCACCTGTCTCACCTCATCGCACGTCACTGAAATGTGTGTGATTCCAGAACGTGAGCGCTTCAAATAGTGCAAAAATTAATAATGCCGAAAATGGGGGTGCTAATCACAAACATTGGAACATACGCAATTTGTAATACTCTGATGTGTTTTTGCGTCTAAATCATCAGTTTGAAAATTTGCATTTTATCTTTGCAGATATTTCCCTGAGCAATATATCTACTGGGATAATACACATTTAGCGAAGATGTGCAATGCATGCTGGGAGAGATTGAATATAAAACCTAATATGAGATCAGTTTGATAAGAGGTGACCTGTTCTTCCCTGCTCAGGCAGTGTACAGCATCGAAATGGATTATAAACCTATTGCTTTCAAGTAAATAGACATCCGACACAGTAAAAGGGGCTTTGTCATTAGCTGGCTTTAATCTTGTTTAGTGCAGTTTATGTAAATGGGTTGTTCAATTAGTGAAAAAGGTTACCTGTTGTTTTCTGTGGCAATGAGTGTACCATTGGATGATACAACAACATAATTTTAAGTCTACACTACTGTATATTCCAGTTAAAACATCTGCAGGTATTATGTTCTTTATTTTCCCAGCAAATGCCCCCCTTCCCCCCCCCCCCCCCCCCTTCCCCCCCCCCATCTATTTGTCTGGCCTTTAGGTGCATTTAGACAGTCTTCCAGGGAACTTACTGGAGCAAACAAAACTACCCAATTGCTTTCTGTATTAACTAGTAAGTGGAATCACAGGAAAGCGCAGCTCCTTCACAAAGACTCCACATGTCCTCAGCAGTACCAGAGGGGTCTTAGAAGGGGGGGGGGGGGGGAGTGTGTTAGTATACTAAGCCCTATTAAGGGACTTAGTGTAATGACCCAGATAATTAACTTGGCTATAGGGGCGCTGTATGTGGCTGGCTCCGATATCTGTGTCTCCCTGCGGGCTCTGTGTGGGTTAAAACTGTGTTTTCACCTTCTGTGTGTGGGTGTGTGTGTGTACCTTCACTTTACCATGTCCAGGGACTGTGTTTCCTGCACGGCTGAGTGCCTTTCTTCCCCCGGAGACTCATTACCATGTACTCGGGATAGTGTCCATTCTCAGGCTAGTGGGGCAGAACCCCCGGTATCCGTTTGGATGGTCGACCATGTTATGGTCGACAGTCATTAGGTGGACCACTATTGGTCGACATTGACATGGTTGACATGGACACATGGTCGACACATGAAAAGGTCGACATGCGTTTTTCACTTTTTCTTTTCTTTTGTGGAACTTTTCCATACTTAACGATCCACGTGGACTACGATTGGAACGGTAATCTGTGCCGAGCGAAGCGGTAGTAGAGCGAGGCACCTTGCCAGAAGATGCGAGGGGACGTGGTGCACTAATTGGGGTTCCCCGTCACTGTACGCAAAAATTGACACAAAAAAAGTAAAAAAACTCATGTCGACCTTTTCATGTCGGCCATTTTCATGTGTCGACCATGTGTCTATGTCGACCATGTCAATGTCGACCTAATGACTGTCGACCATAACATGGTCGACCATTCATACCGGAACCAGAACCCCCATGGTTAGCTTCCATTAAAGGGATGATATCTAATATTTCTACTAAATTATCCCATACTGAGAAACAGACGCAATTTTTAAGACAGTCTATGGATGACATGATGAATAGAGATTCAGTCCCCACACCAGTGTCTCACACCCCTGCCATTAGCCCGCAAAAGCGTACTCTGTCCCAGCTCATGCAGGGTGATACTGATGATGATACATCCGATCCAGAGGAGGGTGAAGTAGATGCGAGTGGGGGGATGCCGTCCTGTCACATGGCATACGGGCCATGATAGAAGCTGTCAGATATGTCCTGCACATTCCTGATAAGACGGCTGAGGTTGAGGAGGAATCTTATTTTAATATAAAAAAGAAATACTCAGCTACTTTTCCTACATCAAAGGAATTAAATACTTTGTTTGAACAAACTTGGGCTAATCTTTTAGGGATCTGAAAAAAATGTCAGATCCCTAAAGGATTAATTACATCCTTTCCCTTTCCTCTGGAAGATAGAAAGAAATGGGAAAACCCACCGATGGTGGACGCATCGGTATCTATGTTGTCACGTAAGATAGTCTTACCTGTTCCTGGGGCAGCATCCTTAAAGGACACAGCTGACCGCAAAATCGAGAACACTCTCAAAAGCCATTGCACAGTGGTCAGGTAACCTAATTGCAGGGACGTGCAGGCAGGGGAGGCAGTGCCTCCCCTGTCATTAATGAGTAAAATAATACAAAGAAGATACTTATGACACATAAGTATCTTCTTTATTATTTTACCTATCATTAATGTGTGTGAAAATCAGTTTGGGAGGCACCGATCGTGGTGCCTCCCATAGTGATTAGGAAAGGTATGGGGGGCGGGCGCGGGCGGGGCCTAGCAATGGGCAGGAAAAGCCCATTGAAATAACATGGGAAAGCGACACCATTAGTGGTGCCGCTTTCCTACAGGGACGTGCTTTCAACCTATGAAAGCACGTCCCTGTGAGTGAAGGCACAGTGATTGGCCAGCGGATCCGTCACTGGATCCGCTGTCAATCACTGTGTGGGCGTCGGTACCAGCGGAGGTGCGGGCGGCGGGGATGCGGCGGGCCGGGCGGCGGAGGTGCTGGCGGCGGAGAGGCGGGCGGCGGTAGCGGCGGCGGGACGCGGCATTCAGACCCCTTGTGCAGAGTTTGGCAGCGGAAGCGGTACCCATTTCAAAAATGGCGCCTCAGCGTCATTTTTGAAATTCAAGATGGCCGCCGCGAGCCAATCATGGCTCGCCACGTCATCGCCCCGCCCCCTCCCGCTGACTTATATAAGTCAGCGCGAGGCAGCGGCTGTCACAGTCCGACGGCGGAGGAGGAGCGGAGAAGAGCTCCTGAAGACGCCGTGGAAGTCCTGGATGGGCGGCGGCTATGCAAAAGAGCTTAGCAACCGCCGCCCACCAGGTGAAGATGCTGGAAGTCCTGGGAAGGCGGCGGCCATGCAAAAGAGCTTAAAGGCCGCCGCCTCCCAGGTGAAGACGTCGTGGAAGTCCTGGATGGGCGGCGGCTATGCAAAAGAGCTTAGCAGCCGCCGCCCACCAGGTGAAGACGCCGGAGGAAGACCCCAGAAGCCCTGGGGAGGTGGCGCCCCCCCAGGTGAAGACGCCGGAAGCCCTGGGAAGGCGGCGGCCATGCAAAAGAGCTTAAAGGCCGCCGCCCCCAGGTGTAGACCCAGTTTAATAAAGGATTTTTTAAAGAATGTGTCGTGGTTTTTTTCCAATATTTTCTTTACAGGTGGACTACAGGTGCCAGCGGGCCCTTTATGTCCGGGCATGCTGGCACTTGTGGTTCTCCAAGTGCCAGCATGCTGGGGCAGGCTTGCTAGGACCTGTAGGCCACCTGTAAAGAACAATATTACTATTCTTTGCAGGTGGACTACAGGTGCCAGCGGGCCCTTTATGTCCGGGCATGCTGGCACTTGTGGTTCTCCAAGTGCCAGCATGCTGGGGCAGGCTTGCTGGGATCTGTAGGCCATCTGTAAAGAACAGTATTAGCATACAATGAACCCCGCACCCACCGCCACCAGGGGTACGGGGCATAGCACTGGGCTATCAGCCCAGTGCTGGTTGTTGCTCGGGAGGGGGGACCCCATTTAGATTTTTGGGGGGCCCCACTTTCCGAGGAATTCCAGCCCTGGGCTGACTGGTTTGGGGGGTGTTTAATGGCATGGCAGGGGGACCCCACACTGAGTGTCTCCCCTGCTATGGCATTATCCCCCCTGGCTGGTTCTGCCCAGTGCTGGTTTTAGTGGTGTGGGGGGACTGCACTTTTTTTTTTCCGGGAGGGGGGGGGGGGGGGGGGGGGTTTAGCTGCAGTGCCTCCCCAGGCCCTGACCTCACCGCACGTCACTGCCTAATTGACGGATTTGATACCTTACCCAGAGGGGAGATTGTTTTACCTCTGCAGCATATTCAGGACTCTGCTTCCTTTATGGTGGAGGCCTTAAAGGAGATTGGTTTGCTCAACGCACGCACCACTGCCATGACAGTTTCAGCACGCAGGAGCTTGTGGCTGCGCCAATGGACGGTGGATGCGGATTCCAGGAAAGGAGCGGAAAATCTACCTTTCACAGGTGAAGTCCTGTTTGGAGATGAACTGGATAAGTTGATATCCAAGGCTACGGCGGGTAAGTCTACGTACCTTCCTTCCACAGCTCCCCCAGCTAGAAAAACATGCTCTGCTCCAACTCTGCAGTCCTTTTGGACAGCGAAATTCAAAGGCAAATCCAAGGGTTCTTCTACAGACTTCAAAGGTATTAAAGGTAAACCCATAAAACTGGCCGTTGCAGGTTCTCAGGAACAGACCCCCGGGTCTGCTACCTCAAAGCCTTCAGCATGACTGTGGTCCGCACTGCCTGGAAGACAGGCAGGTGGGAGCTCAGTTACGTTATTTCAGTCACATTTGGGCAACACCTTGGCAGGATCCCTGGGTCATAGATCTTATTGCCCAAGGATACAGACTGGAGTTTCAGGAACTCCCACCTCACAGATTCTTCAAATCAGGCTTACCAGCTTCTCCGGAAGCAAGTGTGACTTTACAGGCAGCAATTCAAAAAGTAGTTCAGATTCAGGTCATTGTCCCAGTTCCACTTCAACTACAAAACAAAGGTTATTACTCCAAACTGCCTGTAGTACCGAAACCAGACGGTTCGGTAAGGCCCATTCTAAACCTCAAATCACTGAACCCGTATTTAAGGGTGTTCAAATTCAAGATGGAGTCTCTGAGAGCGGTGATCTCAGGTCTGGAGGGGGAAGGGGGGGAATTCCTGGTGTCTCTGGACATCAAGAATGTGTACCTTCATGTTCCGATTTGGCCGCCTCATCAGGCGTATCTAAGGTTTGCACTACAGAACTGTCACTACCAGTTTCAGGCCCTGCCATTTGGCCTCTGTACGTCACCGAGGGTATTCACAAAGTTAATGGTAGAGATGATGTTTCTCCTCCGCAAGCATGGAGTGAACATAATACCGTACCTGGACGACATGCTGATAAAAGCGCATTCCAGGAAGAGGTTGTTGGACAGCATTGCCCTCTCAACCCGACTCCTCCAGGATCACGGGTGGATTCTGAACCTACCAAAATCCCACCTGGAACCAACATGAAGGCTTCCGTTCGTAGAAATTATACTTGATACGGAGGAACAAAAGGTATTCCTTCCGTTGGAAAAGGCATTGGTAATCCAGTCAGTGGTGCGCAATGTTCTAATACCAACCCGGATATCGGTGCATCTGTGCATTCGCCTTCTGGGGAAGATGGTAGCCTCTTACGAGGTTCTGCAGTACAGAAGGTTTCATGCAAGGCCATTCCAGCTGGATCTGTTGGACAAATGGTCCATGTCGCATCTTCACATGCACCAGAGGATACGGCTGTCACCAAAAGCCAGGATTTATCTTCTGTGGTGGCTTCAGACTTCTCACCTGACCGAGGGTCGACGGTTCAGGATTCAAAATTGGATTCTGCTAACCACGGACGCAAGCCTCAGAGGTTGGGGAGCAGTCACCCAAGGGGAACAGTTACAAGGAAAGTGGTTAAATCAGGAAGCCATTCTTCTGATCAACATTCTGGAACGAAGGGCCATATACAACGCCCTTTTACTAGCTTCGCATCTTCTTCAAGATCAAGCCTTTCAGGTTCAGTCGGACAATGTGACGGTAGTAACGTAGTAACGTACATAAACCGACAGGGCGGAACGAAAAGCAGAGCTGCAATGTCAGAGGTAACAAAAATTCTCCTCTGGGCAGAAAGACACGTGGTGGCGCTGTCGGCAATCTTCATTCCGGGAGTAGACAACTGGGAAGTGGAGTTACTCAGCAGACACGACCTCCACCCAGGAGAGTGGTGCCTTCACCCGCAGGTGTTCGAGCCCTTAACAAGTCGGTCGGGAATTCCACAGATAGACATGATGGCCTCTCGTCTCAACAAGAAGCTAAAGTGGTATTGTTACAGGTCAAGGGACCCACAAGCAGTGACGGTGGACACTCTGGTGACTCCATGGGTCTACCAGATGGTTTACGTGTTCCCACCTCTTCCAATGATCCCAAGAATTCTCAAAAGAATAAAAAGGGAAAAGGTTCAAGCAATTCTCATTGCTCCAGATTGTCCGAGAAGGGCCTGGTACGCGGATCTACTGGAGTTGCTCCTGGAGGACCCGTGGACTCTACCTCTGCAAGAGGATCTTCTGCAACAGGGGCCGTTCGTCTATCAAGACTTACCGCGGCTACGTTTGACGCAATGAATGTTGGGCGTCAGATTTTTGCTCGGTTATTCCAACCCTGATCCAAGCTAGGAAAGGGGTAACGTCTAAAATATGTCTTGTGGTGTGAAAACAGAATGGAAAAAATATGTCTTGTGGTGTGAAAACAGGAAATTTCCTGCAGTGAAATTTCAGCTGGGACTGTTTCTCCTTTTTCTACAGTCAGGTGTGGATGAGGGCCTCCGTTTGGGCTCCTTGAAAGTCCAGATTTCGGCCTTATCCATTTTCTTCCAGAAACAGTTGGCTTCCATCCCTGATGTTCAGACGTTCTTGAAGGGTGTTCTGCACATCCAACTGCCCTTTGTGCCTTCCATGGCACCTTGGGATCTTAACGTGGTGTTGCAGTTTCTGCAATCGGACTGGTTTGAACCTTTTCAGGAAGTTGACGTTAAGTTTCTTACGCGTACGACTATTACACTGTTGGCCTGGCTTCCGCAAGGCGTGTGTCCGAACTGGAGGCGTTTTCTAAAAAAAAAGCCCCTATTTGATTGCCGGTTCCGAAAGTACAGGTCCACTCTACTAGGTCGGTGGGTTCTTCCTGGGCGGCTGCCCGGGGTGTCTCGGCTTTACAGCTCTGCCGAGCAGCTACTTGGTCAGGTTCGAACATGTTTGCTAAGTTCTACAAGTTCAATACTTTGGCCTCTGAGGACCTTCAGTTTGGTCAATCAGTTCTGCAGGAACCTCAGCACTCTCCCACCCGGTTTGGAAGCTTTGGTTCATCTCCATGGTACTAATGTGGACCCCAGTATCCTCTAGGACGTAAGAGAAAATAGAATTTTAATTGCCTACCGGTAAATCCTTTTCTCGTAGTCCGTAGAAGATCCTGGGCGCCCGCCCAGTGCTTCGTGTTTCCTGCCCTGTTACTTTGTTAAGTAATATTGTTGGTTCAGCTGTTGCTGTTCCTTCTGCTGTTCAGTTTTTGGTTAGCATGGCTTTCCTCTTGTTTGTGTGTGTTGTTTCGAATCTCACCACTATTCTGTTGCATCCTTCCTCAGGATATGTCGGTCTCCTCAGGCGGGTTCACTACGGCTGGCCGGCGGTCGGGCTCCCGGCGACCAGCATCCCGGCGCCGGCTTACCGACAGCTTGGCGAGCGCAAATGAGCCCCTTGCAGGCTCGCTGCGCTCGCCACGCTACGGGCACGGTGGCGCGCTACGCGCGCCACACTATTTTATTCTCCCTCTATGGGGGTCGTGGACCCCCACGAGGGAAAATAATTGTCGGTATTCCGGCTGTCGGGCTCCCGGCGCCGGTATACTGAGCGCCGGGAGCCCGACCGCCGGCAAACAGAAGACCACCCTCCTCAGGCACAGTTTCTAGACTGAGTCTGGGAGGAGGGGCATAGAGGGAGGAGCCAGTGCACACTATTCATTTTTTGAAGTGCTCAAGGCTCCTAGTGGACCTGTCTATACTCCATGGTACTAATGTGGACCCCAGTATCCTCTACGAACTATGAGAAAAGGATTTACCGGTAGGCAATTAAAATCCTATTTTTTCTACGCATAAAAGAAGCTGATGTAGCAGGGGCGATTTAGCAAGTAGTTGCAACCATCTTTCACTCAACTATGCATCAGTACCAACATTCTGATTCACTAAGGTGAGAATTTAGTTAGCGGTAAGCTAAGTAACTGAGCACGTATGTCAAGGGCAATTTGTAGCATGCGCTCTCCTGCGATCCTTGCTATTCAATTAGATCATTTCTGTTGTGGTTATTCTACAGTACGCGACCAGGGGGAAAGTACTGTATACGGAAATGTGGGGGAATCACAAATAACACTGGATAACAGTATAGAGGGCTATTAGTGGCTATAAGCAACGTATTTCAGGTTCTTAAATCGTGTAAATGGCTGAATTTTACCTTTTTTTTATTAACAGTGGAAACTGTTTGTCACCAAATCAGAGCCTCTAAATTATTCTAAAATTTTCTGTATGTGATTTTTCACCATATTTTAGCAAGTTTCAAAAAGGAGGAATAATCACTTGTAACTCCCATCTACAAGTTCAGAAACTAATTTCCCATCTATACAACACCCCAAAATGCATGACCTGCGTAATTAAAACAGTTTTTTAGGTTATTCTATAAGATCTCCTGTAAAATGACATTGTCATTATTGGGCAAATTCTGCTATTATAATGCCTCCAAGTGAATGCTTATTCATTGGGAGGGGGTGCCAGTGGTTCTACACTGAGTCCTGATATTTTTACCTTACAATAAAGAGTTTTCCCTTCTTTTCACCTGTTCTCTTCCAGAACCGTTCTCTTACAAGTGATTAGTGCAGTAATAATTCAGAGTATTATTAGGTAGTGTGAGGTATTGGTGCGGAGAGTGGGGATACTCAGCCATTTCTGTGTTTGTTGACTTCATTTCAGGCCACTAAGGCTCACATTAAGCTGAACACCAAGAAGCTGTACCAGGCGGATGGGAACTCTGTAAAGGAGCTACTGAAAGTCACCAATGTGCTCTACAATGCTATGAAAACCAAAGGCCTTGAAAGCATCCAGATTGGGGACGAAGACATAGCCACATTCAAGTTTGACCTTGGAACGAAAGTAAGTCATGTCTGCTTGTCTGCACCCCTAAGTGTCCGCTACCTTTCACTTACAATATAGACCCGGGTCCGGTATGATATCCCGGCAGACGGTATACCGACTACGACATCCCGTCTGCTCGAATACCGGCAGCGAGTCCCCTTGCGGGCTCGCAGCGCTCACCCCGCTGCGGGCCCGGTGGCGAGCTTATCTCGCCACAGGTTCTATTCCCCACACGGTTGGTACCGTGCACCCACCAACCGAGTGGGTATTGGTGTCGGGATGTCGTCCGTCTGCAAAATTACGGCTTTTGGGATTCCAGCATTGGTCTGTTGAATGCAAGGATCTTGACCGCCGGCATTTTCACTGCATCCCATAGACACCTACTGTCTGTCACTCACCAGATAGACCTCTGCTACCTATCACTTACCAAACCCCTGCTATCTGTCACTCACCAAATAGACCTCTGCTGCCTGTCACTTACCAAATAGACCTCTGCTGCCTGTCACTTACCAAATAGACCTCTGCTGCCTGTCACTTACCAAATAGACCTCTGCTGCCTGTCACTCCCCAAATAGACCTCTGCTGCCTGTCACTTACCATATAGACCTCTGCTGCCTGTCACTTACCATATAGACCTCTGCTGCCTGTCACTTAGCAAATAGACCTCTGCTGTCTGTCACTTACCAGATGGACCCCTGCTGCCTGTCACTCACCAAATAGACCTCTGCTTCCTGTCACTTACCAAATAGACCTCTGCTTCCTGTTACTTACCAAATAGACCCCTGCTGCCTGTCACTCACAAAATAGACTCCTGCTGCCTGTCACTTACCAAATAGACCTCTCCTGCCTGTCACTTACCAGATAGACCCCTGCTGCCTGTCACTCACCAAACCCCTGCTGCCTTTCACTTACTAAATAGACCTCTGTCTGCCTGTCACTCATCATATAGACCCCTACTGCCTGTCACTTACCAAATAGACCCCTGCTGCCTGTCACTTACCAAATAGACCCTTGCTGCCTGTCACTCACCAAATAGACCCCTGCTGCCTGTCACTCACCAAATAGACCTCTGCTGCTTGTCACTCACCATATAGACCCCTGCTGCCTGTCACTCACCAAATAAACCTCTGTTGCCTATCACTCACCATATAGTCCTATGCTGTCTGTCATTCACCAAATAGACCTCTGCTGCCTGTCACTCCCCAAATAGACCCCTGCTGCCTGTCACTCACCATATAGACCCCTGCTGCCTGTCACTCACCAAATAGACCCCTGCTGCCTGTCACTCACCATATAGTCCTCTGCTGCCTGTCATTCACCAAATAGACCCCTGCTGCCTGTCACTCACCATATAGTCCTCTGCTATCTGTAATTTACCAAATAGACCCCTGCTGCCTGTCACTCACCATATAGTCCTCTGCTGCCTGTCACTCACCATATAGTCCTCTGCTGCCTGTCATTCACCAAATAGACCCCTGCTGCCTGTCACTCACCATATAGTCCTCTGCTATCTGTAATTTACCAAATAGACCCCTGCTGCCTGTCACTCACCATATAGTCCTCTGCTGCCTGTCATTCACCAAATAGACCCCTGCTGCCTGTCACTCACCATATAGACCTCTGCTGCCTGTCACTCACCATATAGACCTCTGCTGCCCGTTACTCACCATATAGACCTCTGCTGCCTATTACTCACCATATAGACCTCTGCTGCCTGTCACTCGCCATGTAAACCTCTGCTGCCTGTCACTCGCCATGTAAACCTCTGCTGCCTGTTACTCACCATATAGACCTCTGCTGCCTATTACTCACCATATAGACCTCTGCTGCCTGTCACTCGCCATGTAAACCTCTGCTGCCTGTTACTCACCATATAGACCTCTGCTGCTTGTTACTCTGCTGCCTATTACTCACCATATAGACCTCTGCTGCCTGTCACTCGCCATATAGACCTCTGCTGCCTTTTACTCACCATATAGACCTCTGCTGCCTGTTACTCACCATATAGACCTCTGCTGCCTGTTACTCACCTTATAGACCTCTGCTGCCTATTGCTCACCATATAGACCCCTGCTGCCTATTACTCACCATATAGACCCCTGCTGCCTGTCACTCACCATATAGACCCCTGCTGCCTGTCACTCACCATATAGACCCCTGCTGCCTGTCACTCACCATATAGACCCCTGCTGCCTGTCACTCACCATATAGACCCCTGCTGCCTGTCACTCACCAAATAAACCCCTGCTGCCTGTCACTCACCATATAGACCCCTGCTGCCTGTCACTCACCATATAGACCTCTGCTGCCTGTTACTCACCATATAGACCCCTGCTGCCTGTCACTCACCATATAGACCTCTGCTGCCTGTTACTCACCATATAGACCCCTGCTGCCTGTCACTCACCATATAGACCCCTGCTGCCTGTCACTCACCATATAGACCCCTGCTGCCTGTCACTCACCATATAGACCCCTGCTGCCTGTCACTCACCATATAGACCCCTGCTGCCTGTCACTCACCATATAGACCCCTGCTGCCTGTCACTCACCAAATAAACCCCTGCTGCCTGTCACTCACCATATAGACCCCTGCTGCCTGTCACTCACCAAATAAACCCCTGCTGCCTGTCACTCACCATATAGACCCCTGCTGCCTGTCACTCACCAAATAAACCCCTGCTGCCTGTCACTCACCATATTGACCTCTGTTGCCTGTTACCAAATATACCACCTTTGCCATGTGGAGGGGCACACAGCCATTTCCATGGCATTTGAATTTTGCACCAGCTGATGGTCTTCAGGTCTCATACTATACACTGAAGTGCCAGAGGTCATGGGATAGAAGTATGTAATGGTAGGTGGTGCCACCATACTGTGACTTCTTGGAAATGCCCAGCCTTGCATCAGTTGTAATCTGACATGTCGTGAGTCAATGTGAACATCGGCTAGGCTGCTCATGGCAAGGTGACGTGAATTATCGGAGTTCAAATGGGGCATGAGAATGGGTGCCCAACGGATGGGACATTCCAACATTCCTTGATCTACGGTGTCACACATGTACCAGGAATACCTCATGGAAGGCATTACCACCCACCGTAGAATGCGCAGTGCCCACCCACAGGTGCTTAATGACCAGAATGTCGGTGGTAACTCTTTAGTTTTAGCTGTTCAGATTGTTAGGTGCATCTCTATGCCAGCAGTTAGTGTACACTGGTGTTACTGTTATTTACACACACTGTTGCTGTTGCTGTTTATTGTATTGCTTGTGCTTGTAAAACTGAATTGAACTTAGTTCATCTTATGCCGAGCATACATTATACAATTATCATCCTGAACCGCAGATTGTTGGCTAATAATCGCATATATTATGGCTGCGTCCAGTCAGCAATGATCTGGTGGACTGTCATGAGAGATCTACCAACATGCCTGACAGATCCGATCATTGGTAGACTGCATCCGGCAGTATATGCGCTGATACAGGAGACTTCCCAATATTACCCCTGTTCCTTCACAGGGGAGAAATGTGGAAAGCCTAATCCCCAGGGGAGGAACCCAGATATCATGTGGCCATACACTGTGAGATATCTCCCAGTGTATGTCCAGGGTATCTGATGGGTTTCAGGCTATCAGATAAAACCTCTCTCGGTCTGACAGACGTTTTATCTGACAATATATACCCGGCATTATTCCCATTACATTCTCATGTTCTCACTTGATGTGCAGTTGATGTGAATTCCAGGCCGTGTCAGCCACACTTATCTGTCGCCTGTCCCTCAGATTACTGACTTGAAAATGGCCAGACAGCTTGCATCTGAAATCACCTCCAAAGGAGCTTCGCTGTATGACATCCTGGGCAAGGAGGCTGACCTGAGAGTAAGTGTGACGTTGTAATCCTCACCCGTGGAGACGGCATGTTCTTACAGTAAAACTGTTGTTATTATCCATTTCTATGGGAGCTTTGGTAATCTGCATTGGGTGACGGTGGCTGCTGATGTAAGAGCAGGGAGAGCATTGAAATAAAGTTGTCTTAGTTGATGGAAAGCCGTCCAGTCTGCTGCGCAGACAACCATCCCGGCAATGCACTTTACCTTCTAAACTGGTCAGGACGAAGTATCAGATGCGTGATAGACTGGAGTATAGGGGCTAATTCAGACCTGATCGCTGCTGTGCTCTTTGGCACAGGGGGCGATCAGGTCCGTACTGCGCATGCGCCGATGCCGCAGTGTGCTGGTGCATGCCAGAGATGCTATGAACATCTCAGCCCAGTGATCGCCTCCACCTGATTGACAGGCAGAAGCGTTCGCTGGGCGGGAGGGGGCGGGCCGGCGGCGTTGGGCTGCCGTTTTGAGGGCACGGCCGGGGCAACACAGGCGTGCCCGAACCGCGCGGGGGGCGGGCCACGGGAGCTGCGTGACGTCACACGCAGCCGCTGAGACCCGGAGAGTGACGGGTAGCTCCCTGCCTGCGCACAGGAGCTGTGCTGGTAGGGAGCTACTTTTCAGGTACAAAAGCATCGCCGCCGTGCGATGCTTTTGTACCTGTGCGGCAGGGGGAGGGCCAGACATGCGGGGCGGACTAGCCCTGTGCTGGGCGTCCTCCCGCATGTCGGGGTGGCTGATCGTAGCCGTGAAAAATTTTTCACGGCTACGATCAGGTCTGAATTAGGCCCCATCTCAGAAGTGCGGAGGTCCTGGATGCTGAAAAAACTGTTTCCTTTAAGGTCTCTGCAGTTACTACATTGTAAGCATGCATGTACTGTAAATCCCGTACCAGTTTTATCATTTTCACATTGGTGTCGGTCTCATCTTACGAAAATAAATGTGTAACACAGAGAAATCTATTCTCTTATTTTATAAATCCTGTAATGAGGTGCTGCCAATAACTCTACATGAACCATACAAAAAAAAAAGAGAAAAGAAGAGGAGTTTTATGGTGGAATTCTTAGGTGCGAATTTCTGTTACTGAAGCGTTTAAATGCCGGCATCTCCCACCACCTGCAACCTGCCTTTACTCCAGACACGCACAAAAGTCCTTGCAACCCTATGGGTGTGCGAGATCAGGCTTCCATAAAATGCGGCTGTTACCGGGCGAAGACACCTGCCCATAGTTGAATTCCTCTCTTAAAGTGGTGCACTAATTCCTCACTTAAAGTGGTGCACTTTTGAGACTTAATATTTTTGTTAACCGTATTATTAAATTATTATAGCTTTATTGATATGTATTACAATATATCCACGTTAGGAGAGCATCATAAAATGTGACACATTTTCAAAATCTAGTTCAGAAATGTGTGCAGAGAAAGAAAAGTGTTTTATAGAATTTCAAGGGCTGCGGCTGTTGATCCTTAATGTAATAATAAATATATATATATATATATATATATATGAAAAAAATAGAATGAGGGTATCTAGCGACCACTGGTGTTAATACGTTACATGATACACGTATCAATTTTAAGGTTTAACAAATACATTTTATTACAGACATAAGGTACACAAAGAGTATATAAAAAGACTAGAAAGATAAACAGACCATAAAATACACTATGTTTGGTTATAAATATGTTCTTTCTTTAAAACTGTTTTTTTTTTATATATAAATATAATAAGGAGATATGTCTTATCTTTAAGGTGCTGGAGGTCACAGTGAGGGAAACCCAATGCGTTTCGTCCTAAGGCTTCATCAAGGGGTCCCCTTGATGAAGCCTTAGGACGAAACGCGTATCTTTTACATGTATTATGTAATGTATTAACACCAGTGGTCGCTAGATACCCTCATTCTATTTTCTCTTACGTCCTAGAGGATGCTGGGGACTCCGTAAGGACCATGGGGTATAGACGGGCTCCGCAGGAGACATGGGCACTATAAAGAACTTTTAGTATGGGTGTGCACTGGCTCCTCCCTCTATGCCCCTCCTCCAGACCTCAGTTAGATCTTGTGCCCAGAGGAGACTGGGTGCATTACAGAGGAGCTCTCCTGAGTTTCTCTGTTTAAAGAATTTTGATAGGTTTTTTATTTTCAGGGAGCACTGCTGGCAACAGGCTCCCTGCATCGTGGGACTGAGGAGAGAGAAGCAGACCTACTTAAATGATAGGCTCTGCTTCTTAGGCTACTAGACACCATTAGCTCCAGAGGGAGTCGGAACGCAGGTCTCACCCTGCAGTTCGTCCCGGAGCCGCGCCGCCGTCCTCCTCGCAAAGCCGGAAGATAGAAGCCGGGTGAGTATTAGAAGAAAAGAAGACTTCAGATCTTCACTGAGGTACATTGCTCCCACACAACACACACAGAGCAGGCACTGATGGGTGCAGGGCGCAGGGGGGGGGCGCCCTGGGCAGCAATAAACCTCAAGGCTGGCATATTAGAGTATATTAGGCTGCGGAGGCAGTAAATAGATAAACCCCCGCCATTTTTTTGCAAATTGAAGCGGGACCGAAGCCCGCCGCTGGAGGGGGCGGAGCTTGATCCCTCAGTACTAACCAGCGCCATTTTCTCCACAGAAGCTGCAGAGACGCTGGCTCTCCGGACTCTGCCCTGCTGAACAGATAAGAGGGCTGAAAAAGAGGAGGGGGGCACAATTATTGGCGCAGTGAGTGGGGAAGTTATTATTATAACATAAAAGCGCTATCTGGGTTTATTCCAGTGTCAGTTTGGCGCTGGGTGTGTGCTGGCATACTCTCTCTCCAAAGAGCCTGGTTGGGGAATTGTCCCCTTATAGTTATATCCCGGTGTGTGTGGGGTGTCGGTACGTGCGTGTCGGCATGTTTGAAACGGAAAGGCTCGTCCAAGGAGGAGGTGGAGCAGATGAGTGGTGAGTCCCCGTCGGTGGTGCCGACTCAAGAATGGATGGATATGTGGCATATGTTAAATAAGCAATCAAATATAACCAAGCGCTCGATACACACCAATCTAAATGCAGCCAACAAAATAAGGCTACTCAACCTTATCAGAAGAAAAAAATCGTAAGACAAAGATATTGTAGCGCATATTGGGGGTCATTCCGAGTTGTTCGCTCGTTATTTTTTTCTCGCAACGGAGCGATTAGTCGCGAATGCGCATGCGCAATGTCCGCAGTGCGACTGCGCCAAGTAAATTTGCTATGCACTTAGGTATTTTACTCACGTTTTTTCTTCGTTCTGGTGATCGTAATGTGATTGACAGGAAGTGGGTGTTTCTGGGCGGAAACTGGACGTTTTATGGGTGTGTGCGAAAAAACGCTACCGTTTCTGGGAAAAACGCGGGAGTGGCTGGAGAAACGGAGGAGTGTCTGGGCGAACGCTGGGTGTGTTTGTGACGTCAAACCAGGAATGAGAAGCACTGAACTGATCGCAGATGCCGAGTAAGTCTGGAGCTACTCAGAAACTGCTAAGAGGTGTGTAATCGCAATTTTGAGAATCTTTTGTTCGCAATTTTACTATGCTAAGATTCACTCCCAGTAGGCGGCGGCTTAGCGTGTGCAAAGCTGCTAAAAGCAGCTTGCGAGCGAACAACTCGGAATGACCCCCATAGATTGGGCAAAAATGTATTGCTTCATTTCAAAAAATAACAATAAAATTTAATAAACATAACCACCGGCCGGTAATTTAAACACATCAATATATTATTTTAAAAAACATAAAATATGCTCTTTTCTGTCTGGACAATATGGATAAATTAGACAAAAACTCATTCAACAATATCCTCTATAATGTATATTTTGACTGCTATACTAGATCAGTCCACTTTAACAATGTAGCAGTCCATTAAGATATTTAAAAACACTGTGTCACTGTAGAAATGATGTGGCCGCGTGACACCCTGCACGCTGATAAATCCAACCAGCAATAATCACTGGTAGCTGCAATAGTGGGTTTCAATGACAGCAACGTAACAAAGTCCATTCAGCAATTAAGATCCGTTGAAGCTGAAAGATTTAATTCTTAAAAGTGTCTGGCCAGACAAAATATGTATGCTCACCGCTCTCTTCCAGCATTAAGATCTCAGTGGCTTCCTCCCGGCTGCTGGTGCTTTTAACCTTTTAGGGCAGTCATCTCTGGAGGGGATCATCCGTATAGATCTAAAATATTGCTGGCGGTGGGCAGTACAGTTGGCAGTGGTATGTAGCAGAAATATATGAGTCCTTAACGCGTTTCCCCGCCTCCCTCCGGGCTCAGCGGCTTCATCAGAAATGTTTGAAGCGGAAGGCTCGTCCAAGGAGGAGGTGGAGCAGATGAGTGGTGAGTCCCCGTCGGTGGTGCCGACTCAAGAATGGATGGATATGTGGCATATGTTAAATGCAAGTGTAGCATCCTTACATAAGAGACTGGACAAAGCAGAGTCCAGGGAGACAACAGGGGGTCAATCCACGGATTGGACCGACTCACAGGGCCCTTCGGGGTCTAAGAAACGTCCCTTGTCACAAATAGTAGACATGGATACCGACACGGACTCTGACTCCAGTGTCGACTATGATGAAGCAAGATTGCACCCTAGGGTGTCAAAAAGTTTTCAGTGTATGATTATTGCAATAAAGGATGTTTTGCATATCACGGATGAACCCTCTGTTCCCGACACGAGGGTACACATGTTTAAGGGAAAGAAGCAGGTAGTAACCTTTCCCCCATCTCATGAACTTAACGAGTTATTTGAAAAAGCTTTGGAAACTCCAGATAAGAAACTGCAGATTCCCAAAAGAGTTCTTATGGCATACCCTTTCCCTACACAGGACAGGGTACGTTGGGAATCCTCTCCCAGCGTGGACAAGGCTTTAACAGCTGACCTTGATACTCTAGATAGGGATACCATTTTGTTAACTTTAGCCCATATTAAGGACGCAGTCTTATATATGAGAGACGCTCAAAGAGACATTGGATTGCTGGGTTCCAGAGCCAATGCCATGGCTATTTCTGCGAGACGAGCCTTATGGACCCGGCAATGGACGGGTGATGCGGACTCAAAAAAGCATATGGAGGTTTTACCGTACAAGGGTGAAGTGTTGTTTGGGGAGGGGCTCGCGGACCTGAATTCCACAGCTACAGCGGGTAAATTTTTGTTCCCCAACAGCAAAAGAAAACTCCACAGTATCAGATGCAGTCCTTTCGGTCGCATAAGTCCAGAAGAGGTCGGGGCTCCTCTTTCCTTGCCAGAGGTAAGGGTAGAGGAAAGAGAACGCCTGCTTCGGCTAGTTCCCAGGAGCAGAAGTCCTCCCCGGCTTCTACAAAATCCACCGCATGACGCTGGGGCTCCCCTACGGGAGTCCGCACCGGTGGGGGCACGCCTTCGACTCTTCAGCCAAGTCTGGGTTCGGTCAGACGTGGATCCTTGGGCGATAGAAATTGTTTCCCAGGACTACAAGCTGGAATTCGAGGAGGTGCCCCCGCGCCGGTTTTTCAAGTTGGCCTTACCAGCTTCTTCCCCAGAGAGGGAAGTAGTGTTAACTGCAATTCAAACGCTGTGTCAACAGCAAGTGATTGTCAGGGTTCCCCTTGTCCAACAGGGAAAAGGATATTATTTGACCCTGTTTGTGGTCCCGAAGCCGGGTGGTTCGGTCAGACCCATTTTAAATCTAAAATCCCTAAACCTGTACTTGAAAAGATTCAAATTCAAGATGGAATCGCTCCGAGCTGTAATATCCAGCCTGGAAGGGGGGGATTTTATGGTGTCGCTAGACACAAAGGATGCTTACCTTCATATCCCAATATATCCCTCTCATCAGGAGTATCTGAGATTCGCTGTACAGGATTGTCATTACCAGTTTCAGACGTTGCCGTTTGGGCTTGCCACGGCCCCGAGGATTTTCACCAAGGTGATGGCGGAAATGATGGTGATCCTGCGCAGGCATGGAGTCACAATTATACCATACTTGGACGATCTCCTGATAAAGTCGAGATCAAGAGATCAATTGCTGAAGAACGTATCGCTCTCCCTGAGAGTGCTCCAACAGCACGGTTGGATTCTCAATCTGCCAAAGTCGCAATTGGTTCCAACAACTCGACTATCGTTCCTAGGCATGATACTGGACACGGAACGAAAGAAGGTTTTTCTCCCGTTGGAAAAAGCCCAGGACCTCCAGAACATGGTCAGAGACCTGCTAAAGCCAAAAAGAGTGTCAGTTCATCAATGCACTCGAGTTCTGGGAAAAATGGTGGCCTCCTACGAGGCCATTCCCTTTGGCAGGTTTCATGCGAGGACGTTTCAGTGGGACCTTCTGGACAAGTGGTCCGGGTCCCATCTACAAATACATCAGAAAATAACACTGTCCCCCAGGGCCAGTGTGTCTCTCCTATGGTGGCTGCAAAGTGCTCACCTTCTAGAGGGTCGCAGGTTCGGGATTCAGGAATGGATTCTCGTAACCACGGACGTGAGCCTCCGAGGATGGGGAGCAGTCACCCAAGGAAGTAATTTTCAGGGACTATGGTCAAGCCAGGAGTCTTGTGTGCACATCAAAGTGCTGGAATTAAGGGCCATATACAACGGCCTTCGACAAGCAGAGAGTCTTCTTCGCGACCTACCGGTTCTGATTCAATCAGACAATGTCACAGCCGTGGCTCATGTGAACCGCCAAGGCGGGACATGGAGCAGAGTCGCGATGGCGGAAGCCACCAGGATTCTTCGCTGGGCGGAAAATCACGTAAGCGCTCTGTCAGCAGTCTTCATTCCGGGAGTGGACAACTGGGAAGCGGACTTCCTCAGCAGACACGATCTCCATCCAGGAGAGTGGGGACTTCATCAAGAAGTCTTTGCAGAGATAACGGGTCTCTGGGGAATTCCTCAAATAGACATGATGGCGTCACGCCTCAACAAGAAGCTTCGGAGGTATTATGCCAGGTCCCGGGACCCTCAGGCAATAGCAGTAGACGCCCTGGTAACACCATGGGTGTTTCAGTCGGTCTGTGTGTTTCCTCCTCTTCCTCCCATCGCAAAAGTTTTGAGGATCATAAGACAAAAAAGAGTACAAACAATACTCATTGTTCCAGATTGGCCTCGAAGGGCCTGGTACTCAGATCTTCAGGACATGCTCACAGAAGATCCTTGGCCTCTTCCTCTCAGGAAGGACCTGTTGCAGCAGGGGCCCTGCGTGTTCCAAGATTTACCGCGGTTACGTTTGACGGCATGGCGGTTGAACGCCGGATCCTAGCTGGGAAAATGCAGCAAACAAGATTGGCGCGCCTGCTTCGAAGCAGACTATTGCTCGCTGGATATGTAACACGATTCAGCAGGCTTATTCTACGGCTGGATTGCCGTTACCAAATTCGGTAAAGGCCCATTCCACTAGGAAGGTGGGCTCTTCTTGGGCGGCTGCCCGAGGCGTCTCGGCTTTGCAGTTATGCCGAGCAGCTACTTGGTCGGGTTCAAACACTTTTGCAAGATTATACAAGTTTGATACCCTGGCTGATGAGGACCTCGCGTTTGCTCAATCGGTGCTACAGAGTCATCCGCACTCTCCCGCCCGGTTTGGAGCTTTGGTATAATCCCCATGGTCCTTACCGAGTCCCCAGCATCCTCTAGGACGTAAGAGAAAATAAGATTTTAAACCTACCGGTAAATCTTTTTCTCCTAGTCCGTAGAGGATGCTGGGCGCCCGTCTCAGTGCGGACTTACTCTGCAAGACTTGTATATAGTTGTTGCTTACATAAGGGTTATGTTACAGTGGGAATCGGTCTTTGACTGAAGCTGTTTTTTGTTCATACTGTTAACTGGTTGCATATTTCCAGGTTATATGGTATGCTTGGTGTGGGCTGGTATGAATCTTGCCCTTAGATTAACAAAATCCTTTCCTCGTATTGTCCATATCCTCTTTGCACAGTTCTCTAACTGAGGTCTGGAGGAGGGGCATAGAGGGAGGAGCCAGTGCACACCCATACTAAAAGTTCTTTATAGTGCCCATGTCTCCTGCGGAACCCATCTATACCCCATAGTCCTTACGGAGTCCCCAGCATCCTCTACGGACTAGGAGAAAAAGATTTACCGGTAGGTTTAAAATCCTGGGCATGCTCCTGATGAGGTGGCGGATGGTCTCCTGAGGGATCTCCTCCCAGACCTGGACTAAAGCATCCTCCAACTCCTGGACAGTCTGTGGTGCAACGTAGCGTTGGTGGATGGAGCGAGACATGATGTCCCAGATGTGCTCAATTGGATTCAGGTCTGGGGAACGGGCGGGCCAGTCCATAGCATCAATGCCTTCGTCTTGCAGGAACTGCTGACACACTCCAGCCACATGAGGTCTAGCATTGTCTTGCATTAGGAGGAACCCATGGCCAACCGCACCAGCATATGGTCTCACAAGGGGTCTGAAGATCTCATCTCGGTACCTAATGGCAGTCAGGCTACCTCTGGCGAGCACATGGAGGGCTGTGCGGCCCCCCAAAGAAATGCCACCCCACACCATTACTGACCCACTGCCAAACTGGTCATGCTGAAGGAAGTTGCAGGCAGCAGAACGTTCTCCTTGGCATCTCCAGACTCTGTCACGTCTGTCACATGTGCTCAGTGAGAACCTGCTTTCATCTGTGAAGAGCACAGGGCGCCAGTGGCGAATTTGCCAATCTTGGTGTTCTCTGGCAAATGCCAAACGTCTTGCACGGTGTTGGGCTGTAAGCACAACCCCCACCTGTGGACGTCGGGCCCTCATACCACCCTCATGGAGTCTGTTTCTGACCGTTTGAGTAGACACATGCACATTTATGGCTTGCTGTAGGTCATTTTGCAGGGCTCTGGCAGTGCTCCTCCTGTTCATCCTTGCACAAAGGCGGAGGTAGCGGTCCTGCTGCTGGGTTGTTGCCCTCCTACGGCCTCCTCCACATCTCCTGATGTACTGGCCAGTCTCCTGGTAGCGCCTCCATGCTCTGGACACTACGTTGACAGACACAGCAAACCTTGCCACAGCTCGCATTGATGTGCCATCCTGGATGAGCTGCACTACCTGAGCCACTTGTGTGGGTTGTAGGGAGGTCATACAGGCACGTGGAGGCCACACACACTACTGAGCCTCATTTTGACTTGTTTTAAGGACATTACATCAAAGTTGGATCAGCATGTAGTGTGTTTTTCCACTTTAATTTTGAGGGTGACTCCAAATCCAGACCTCCATGGGTTAATACATTTGATTTACATTGATTATTTTTGTGTGATTTTGTTGTCAGCACATTCAGCTATGTAAAGAACAAAGTATTTAATAACAATATTTTATTCATTCAGATCTAGGATGTGTTATTTTAGTGTTCCCTTTATTTATACCCCATTATACAGAGACTTGGCTGTCAGCACTGCACTACTGGAGGGTCTACCACGTGTTCTAAATTGGTTAGACATTATACCCATTTGAATTGCCTTCACTCCTGAGTCTCTGAGTGTCAGGTTCAAGCTGCTGACCGACGAGGTTCCTTATGCTTGTGAACCAGTTAGATTCTATACACATATGAATCTTCCCCATATTCGAATATCTGAATGTCAGACTCAAGCTGATGATATATGAGGTATGGTCCTCGCTGTATCAATCAAGTCCCATTGAAATATTGAAACGTTGTTCATACATCTTTGAATGACCTTTTATGTGCTGACAATATGTTCTGAAATGAAGAGATTTTACCCCTGATGAAGTCTTGGAACAAGACGAAACGCGTTGGGTTATTTCTCTAACGTCCTAAGTGGATGCTGGGGACTCCGTAAGGACCATGGGGAATAGCGGCTCCGCAGGAGTCTGGGCACATCTAAAGAAAGCTTTAGGATCACCTGGTGTGCACTGGCTCCTCCCCCTATGACCCTCCTCCAAGCCTCAGTTAGATCTCTGTGCCCGAACGAGAAGGGTGCACACTAGGGGCTCTCCTGAGCTTCTTGGTGAAAGTTTTAGATTAGGTTTGTTATTTTCAGTGAGACCTGCTGGCAACAGGCTCACTGCATCGAGGGACTAAGGGGAGAAGAAGCGAACTCACCTGCGTGCAGAGTGGATTGGGCTTCTTGGCTACTGGACATTAGCTCCAGAGGGACGATCACAGGTTCAGCCTGGATGGGTCCCGGAGCCGCGCCGCCGGCCCCCTTACAGAGCCAGAAGAGCGAAGAGGTCCGGAAAAATCGGCGGCAGAAGATGTTCCTGTCTTCAATAAGGTAGCGCACAGCACCGCAGCTGTGCGCCATTGCTCTCAGCACACTTCATACTCCGGTCACTGAGGGTGCAGGGCGCTGGGGGGGGCGCCCTGAGACGCAATAAAACACAATAAAAATACCTTACATGGCAAAAAATACATCACATATAGCTCCTGGGCTATATGGATGCATTTAACCCCTGACAGAATATACAGAAAAACGGGAGATAAGGCCGCCGGAAAAGGGGCGGAGCCTATCTCCTCAGCACACTGGCGCCATTTTCCCTCACAGCTCAGTTGGAGGGAAGCTCCCTGGCTCTCCCCTGCAGTCACTACACTACAGAAAGGGTTAAAAAAAGAGAGGGGGGCACTAATTAGGCGCAGTATTAAAACATACAGCAGCTATAAAGGGAAAAACACTTATATAAGGTTATCCCTGTATATATATATAGCGCTCTGGTGTGTGCTGGCAAACTCTCCCTCTGTCTCCCCAAAGGGCTAGTGGGGTCCTGTCCTCTATCAGAGCATTCCCTGTGTGTGTGCTGTGTGTCGGTACGTTTGTGTCGACATGTATGAGGAGAAAAATGATGTGGAGACGGAGCAGATTGTCTGTAATAGTGATGTCACCCCCTAGGGGGTCGACACCTGAGTGAATGTACTGTTGAAAAATTACGTGACAGTGTCAGCTCTGTATAAAAGACAGTGGTTGACATGAGACAGCCGGCTACTCAGCTTGTGCATGTCCAGACGTCTCATAGGCCGTCAGGGGCTCTAAAGCGCCCGTTACCTCAGATGGCAGATACAGACGCCGACACGGATACTGACTCCTGTGTCGACGGTGAAGAGACAACCGTGATTTCCAATAGGGCCACACGTTACATGATTGAGGCAATGGAAAATGTTTACACATTTCTGATAATATGAGTACCACCAAAAAGGGGTATTATGTTTGGTGAGGAAAAACTACCTGTGGTTTTCCTGAATCTGAGAAATAAAATGAGGTGTGTGATGATGCGTGGGTTTCCGCCGATAATAATTTCTAAAAAGTTATTGGCAGTATACCTTTTCCCGCCAGAGGTTAGGGTGCGTTGGGAAACACCCCCTAGGGGGGTTAAGGCGCTCACACGCTTGTAAGAACAAGGGCTCTACCCTCTCCTGAGATGGCCGCCCTTAAGGATCCTGCTGATAAAAGCAGGAGGGTATCCTAAAATGTATTTACACACATAATGGTGTTATACTGCGACCAGCAATCGCCTCAGCCTGGATGTGCAGTGCTGGGTTGGCGTGGTCGGATTCCCTGACTGGAAATATTGATATCCTAGATAAGGACAGTATATTATTGCCTATAGAGCATTTAAAAGATGCATTTCTATATATGCATGATGCACAGCGGAATATTTGCCGACTGGCATCAAGTCTAAGTGCGTTGTCCAATTCCACCAGTAAAGTGGTCAGGTGATGCGGATTCCAAACGGCATTTGGAAGTTTTGCCTTAAAAAGGGGACATTTGGGGTCGGTCTTTCAGACCTGGTGGCCACGGCAACAGCTGGGATATCCACGTTTGTACCCCAGGTCGCCTCTCAAAATAAGACGCCGTATTATCAGGCGCAGTCCTTTGTTGGCAAGCGGACAAAAGGTGCCTCTTTTCTGCTCGTGACAGAGGGAGAGGAAAAAGGCTGCTGAGATCAGCCAGTTCACAGGAACAGAAACCCTTTCCCGCCTCTGCCAAGCCCTCAGTATGACGCTAGGGCTTTACAAGCTCAGGCACGGTGGAGACCCGTTCTCAATAAATTTCAGTGCGCAGTGGGCTCACTCGCAAGTAGACCCCTGGATCCTTCAGGTAATATCTCAGGGGTACAAATTGGAATTCGAGACGTCTCCCCCTCGCTGTTTCCAAAAGTCGGTTTTACCGACGTCTCCCTCTGACAGGGAGGCAGTTTTGGAAGCCATTCACAAGCTGTATTCCCAGCAGGTGATAATCAAGGTACCCCTCCTGCAACAGGGAACGGGGTATTATCCCACACTATTGTGGTACCGAAGCCAGACGGCTCGGTGAGACCGTTTCTAAATCTAAAATCTAAAATCTTTGAACACTTACATACAGAGGTTCAAATTCAAGATTGAGTCACTCAGAGCAGTGATTGCGAACCTGGAAGAAGGGGACTACATGATGTCTCGGGACATCAAGGATGCTTACCTTCAGGTCAAAATTTACCCTTCTCACCAAGGGTACCTCAGGTTATGGTACAGAACTGTCACTATCAGTTAAGACGCTGCCGTAGGGATGGTCCACGGCACCCCGGGTCTTTACCAAGGTATTGGCCGAAATGATGATATTCCTTCGAAGGAAGGGAATTTTAGTTATCCCTTACTTGGACGATTCCCTGATAAGGGTAAGATCCAGGGAACAGTTGGAGGTCGGTGTAGCACTATCTCAGGTAGTGTTGCGGCAGCACGATTGGATTCTCAATATTCCAAAATCGCACCTGGTTCCGACGACGTGTCTTCTGTTCCTAGGGATGATCCTGGACACAGTCCAGAAAAAGATGTTTCTCCCGGAGGAGAAAGCCAGGGAGTTATCCGAGCTAGTCAGGAACCTCCTAAAACCGAGCCAAGTCTCAGTGCATCAATGCACAAGGGTTCTGGGTAAAATGGTGGCTTCCTACGAAGCAATCCCATTCGGCAGATTCCACGCAAGAACTTTCCAGTGGGACCTGCTGGACAAATGGTCCGGATCGCATCTTCAGATGCATCAGCGGATAACCCTGTCACCAAGGACAAGGGTGTCCCTCCTGTGGTGGTTGCAGAGTGCTCATCTTCTAGAGGGCCGCAGATTAGGCATTCAGGACTGGGTCCTGGTGACCACGGATGCCAGCCTGCGAGGCTGGGGAGCAGTCACACAGGGAAGGAATATCCAGGGCTTATGGTCAAGCCTGGAGACATCACTTCACATAAATATCCTGAAGCTAAGGGACATTTACAATGCTCTAAGCTTAGCAAGACCTCTGCTTCAAGGTCAGCCGGTGTTGATCCAGTCGGACAACATCACGGCAGTCACCCACGTAAACAGACAGGGTGGCACAAGAAGCAGGAGGGCAATGGCAGCAAGGATTCTTCGCTGGGCGGAAAATCATGTGATAGCACTGTCAGCAGTATTCATTCCGGGAGTGGACAACTGGGAAGCAGACTTCCTCAGCACGACCTCCACCCGGGAGAGTGGGGACTTCACCCAGAAGTCTTCCACATGATTAAAAACTCGACAGGTATTGCGCCAGGTCCAGGGACCCTCAGGCAATAAGCTGTAGACGCTCTGGTAACACCGTGGGTGTACCAGTCAGGGTATGTGTTCCCTCCTCTGCCTCTCATACCCAAGGTACTGAGATTGATAAGATGGAGAGGAGTAAGCACTATATTCGTGGCTCCGGATTGGCCAATAAGGACTTGGTAACCGGAACTTCAAGAGATGCTCACGGAGGATCCGTAGCCTCTACCTCTAAGAAGGGACCTGCTCCAGCAAGGACCCTGTCTGTTCCAAGACTTACCGCGGCTGCGTTTGACGGCATGGCGGTTGAACGCCGGATCCTGAAGGAAAAAAGGCATTCCGGATGAAGTCATCCCTATCCTGATCAAAGCCAGGAAGGATGTAACCGCAAAAACATTATCACCGCAATTGGCGAAAATATGTTGCGTGGTGCGAGGCCAGTAAGGCCCGACGGAGGAAATTCAACTGGGTCGATTCCTACATTTCCTGCAAACAGGACTGTCTATGGGCCTGAAATTGGGGTCCATTAAGGTTCAAATTTCGGCCCTGTCAATTTTCTTCCAAAAAGAACTAGCTTCAGTCCCTGAAGTTCAGAAAAGGGGTACTGCATATACAGCCTCCTTTTGTGCCTCCAGTGGCACTTTGGGATCTCAATGTAGTTTTGGGTTCCAAAAGTCACATTGGTTTGAACCACTTAAATCTGTGGAGTTAAAATATCTCACATGGAAAGTGGTCATGCTGTTGGCCCTGGCCTGGGCCAGGCGCGTGTCAGAATTGGCGGCTTTATCCTGAAAAAGCCCTTATCTGATTTTCCATTCGGACAGGGCGGAATTGAGGACTCGTCCTCAGTTTCTCCCCAAGGTGGTTTCAGCGTCTCACCTGAACCAACCTATTGGTGGTGCCTGCGGCTACTAGGGACTTGGAGGCCTCCAAGTTGCTAGACGTTGTCAGTGCCCTGAAAATATATGTTTCCAGGACGGCTGGAGTCAGGAAATCTGACTCGCTGTTTATCCTGTGTGCACCCAACAAGCTGGGTGCTCCTGCTTCTAAGCAGACTATTGCTCGTTGGATTTGTAGTACAATTCAGCTTGCACATTCTGTGGCAGGCCTGCCACAGCCAAAAATCTGTAAATGCCCACTCCACAAGGAAGGGGGGCTCATCTTGGGCGGCTGCCCGAGGGGTCTCGGCTTTACAACTTTGCCGAGCAGCTACTTGGTCAGGAGCAAATACGTTTGTAAAATTCTACAAAATTGATATCCTGGCTGAGGAGGACCTGGAGTTCTCTCATTTGGTGCTGCAGAGTCATCCGCACTCTCCCGCCCGTTTGGGAGCTTTGGTATAATCCCCATGGTCCTTACGGAGTCCCCAGCATCCACTTAGGACGTTAGAGAAAATAAGAATTTACTTACCGATAATTCTATTTCTCATAGTCCGTAGTGGATGCTGGGCGCCCATCCCAAGTGCGGATTGTCTGCAATACTGGTACATAGTTATTGTTACAAAAATCGGGTTATTATTGTTGTGAGCCATCTTTCAGAGGCTCCTCTGTTATCATGCTGTTAACTGGGTTCAGATCACAGGTTATACGGTGTGATTGGTGTGGCTGGTATGAGTCTTACCCGGGATTCAAAATCCTTCCTTATTGTGTACGCTCGTCCGGGCACAGTATCCTAACTGAGGCTTGGAGGAGGGTCATAGGGGGAGGAGCCAGTGCACACCAGGTGATCCTAAAGCTTTCTTTAGATGTGCCCAGACTCCTGCGGAGCCGCTATTCCCCATGGTCCTTACGGAGTCCCCAGCATCCACTACGGACTATGAGAAATAGAATTATCGGTAAGTAAATTCTTATTTTATCTATCTATTATCTGATGTTACCTCCGAATCTACAATAAGGAGAAGGAGGAAATCGTAGTGATATATCTACGCTTTTTCCTCATCACTACAAACTGATTGTTCAAATTGTGCGACAAATGTAAATGTATCAACTCTGTATACTTATGAACATTTGTGTCGGGTTTATATGTTGTTTTAATAAATTTTTATGTTAGTATTTGTTATCTGACGTAATTTATCCGGAGAGTACTGTAAGGGTCCGTTTTTAGGTAGGGCGTTGATATAACTCCCTTGGCGCCATCTCCTCTATTTCGTTTCATATATGTATGTATATATATATATGTATGTGTGTGTGTATATATATATATATATATATATATATATGTATGTGTGTATATATATATATATATATATATATAGTATGTATATATATATATATGTATGTATTTGTGTATATATATATATATCTCAAATGTATAATCTTATAGTAGTTGTACTATTTCCCTAAGCTATTTTAAATTGTTTCCTTTTAAATATTCAATATTGTGAAAGTAGTGATGTCAATACTGTCAATATAATGATGATGTTGTCTTCTGATGTGTCGCAGATGTCCCTAATTAATAGCTGCTTTTATGAAGACATTTTTACAGCCAAGATACAATAATTATGCTGTTTAATGTTAAGAGTATTAATTGTTTATATGAATTATTATTAAGATGTGTTAATAGCTTTATAATATGTTATGTATATCCCTTTTTAATTAAGTATTTGATTATGCACACATCAGTATTTTAGTAAGTATTTTTACCCCCCTCCCCTACCCTACCCTACCCCTAACCCTCCAAGGGGTGGCGGCTAGGGCTACCCAACAACTCCCTCCCCCCACCCGGGCACTAACCATAACTAGAACCTCAAAACTTCGCTTTAGGATGTTGACTGTCACTGTTCCGGTGCCAGGGTGCTAAATGGATCCCCTTTAAGTATATTACTGTATACACGTATTAACAATCATTAATTGTTTTTCATGGGCAGTTTTTGTTACACTTGTGCTCTTTGAGTTGTCCTGGAGCTTTGCATACGGGGGGGGGGGGGGGGATTTGAGATTTGTTACCTCCTCAGTGCTCTGTTGAATTTGATACAGTAGCTAGATACAAACTGTTCTCACTAGATCTTCTGTGACCACATCAGAAGGAGCAGCTTTCCCTCTTAATGACAATTGCAGTTATTAACCATTTCATAATGGCATGTTTCCACACAAAATGCATCTGTACTGTATGGGGCCAATCCAGTTGTGGGCAAAAGTGGGCAACGGCATTGCATCTCGCCCCCCTCCCGGTCCAATCTCACCCTGAATTTGCAAGTTTTGTAAACAGCACCATGGGGCTGCTAACAAAATTGTGCGAGTCCGAGCTGCCGTAAAGTACTATCGTCTGCAAACTGGATTGTTCCCTATGAGTGGTCTGGGATGTAGTTGGCATTCCGGATCCCGGCTGTCAGAAGAAAACCGTGCCGGAATCCCAACAACGACGTAATTGTGCCAGGAAGGGTAAAGGTTAGGTTTAGGCTGCGAGGGGAGGGCAAGGTTTAGGCTGCTAGAAGGGAGTGTTAGGGTTAAGAGGAGGGTTACCTTCCTCCAGCGCTCCTGTCAGGATTTTAAGCAGTCGGGATGCAGATGTTGGTATTCTGACTTCCAGTTTCCCATACCCAACCCAGTTGTCCTAGCGCTCTGTATACTAGAGGATTATAGATTTATTACCTCCCCGAGAGCTCTCTTATGTTATTTACAGTAGCTAGATACGTACATGTTACTGACAATGTAACATCTATAACCACATCAGAAGTAGCTGCTTCAATTCTTAATGAAAATTGCAGCTTAGCTACACTGTGGTGGTTTTATTTATATTCATATATGACGTTACAGATCTCCCACACAACATGCCTCCAGCAGCAGGCTCTCTGTTACAACAATATTAGGTGAGTGTTTATGTCCTTCTCTCCTCTTACAGTGACTCACTCCTTGTGTCATACTCAATTTACTGCAAGGTTTTGTTGGCCCCAAAAAATTGCAGACCTCGTGTCCAATTTTGGATTACCGCGGGTAGCCGCGCTCCTGATACCTGAGGTATCCGATTTAAAAGAATTGGTCACTGGGTTTTTGCTGGCAAAATCCTGCATGGCAAAAAAAAAAATGTGGCCACGGAACACCAGGTACTTACCTATGTGTTCCGGTCGCCTCTGTGTGTCCCTGTCATCTCCCCTCCATCGGTCCACTGTGGAGGAGGATGCTGGGAGGAAAGGGGGTTACTGAGAGATGTAGTTCTACCTGCTGCTGATATTGGACACACACAGGGGTCACACACACCAGGGGTCACAGGGCTCTCACACGCGCACACACACACACACACACACACACACACACACACACACACACACACACACACACACACACACACACACACACACACACACACACACACACACACACACACACACACACACACACACACACACACACACTGTACTTACACATTGTGCTGCTGCAGAAGACCAGCCTGTCGGGATCCGGAGGAAGTAGAAGGCAGTTCAGAAGATGAGTAATTAATGGCTAATTTAGCTAATTGGTAACTTCCAACTGCTTACTTAGTCATTAGGGAGGGCTGTACAAGGGGTTACAGAGTGAGTCCTGACAATTTTTCCTATACATTAATTTTTTTTCTGAAAAATCAGACTTGCTCTGGGGGTGCGAGAATAAGTGTGCGCACAGTTGAATGAGCTCCAAGTCTTTCGTTAGTCCCCCCCCCCCCCCCCCAGCCCCCTTCCCGTTTAGACATAAGCTCCATGAGCCGGGTCCCCTTCCCTCCTGTTCTCATTACCTACTTCCCTTACACGCCAGCTGCACTGTACACCTGCTCCTTTGGCTCTCTGCCCCCCGGACTCCACCCCTCCCTTGTATCCAGTACTTCAGCCGACCTAGACCCATTATCTGCACCCGCATTAATAGGTACAGGTTTCAGCTCACGCTGCATCTTCCCTTTGTACCCCTTGCATCAGGGGCTATGTTGAGAGCTGTAGTGCATTGTACGCTTCTCTGTTCTGTATGGTTTTACCCTGTACTGTCTTATTGTTTCCCTCTGTGCTGCACTGCGGGCCACTTGTTTCGCCTTATAAATAAAGTCTATTATTATTGTTTATTATCATAATATTTATAATAATAATAATAATAATAAAAATAATGCAATTTTTATAATCATTATTATTATTATTAGCATGGTCACATCAGAAACATCTGTTAGAATATCATTATCTGAGCATTATAGTACATTTGATGAATATATTGTGAGTATTAACAAATAACGGCTTTTAAGCATGGATTAGCATAGGAGTGTAATATAAATATCAGCTGCCGCAGAAACTCCAATTACATTATACTCTTATGCCAATCTATACGTACAGCCTGAGTGAAGCAGGCATGGGTGAGTTTCTGGCGAGTCTGCCTGACGTTTTAAAGGGGCGATCATTTGAAAGGTTGGTTTTGCCTTTTAAATGATTGCCACTTTAAAATACTGGGCTGTCTTGCCAGAAACTTATGGTTGGCTGCATCACGCAGGCGATTACATTTACCCCCTAGTCATCACAGACACCAGAATATTTTCTCATACGTCCTAGAAGATGCTGGGGTCCACTTCAGTACCATGGGATATAGACGGTTCCGCAGGAGCCATGTGCTTTTTAAGACTTTTCAAGGGTGTGAACTGGCTCCTCCCTCTATGCCCCTCCTCCAGACCTCAGTTTTAGAAATGTGCCCAGGCAGAGTGGATGCACTCCAGAGGAGTTCTACTGAGTTTCTCTGAAAAGACTTATGTTAGGTTTTTTATTTTCAGGGAGAACTGCTGGCAACAGTCTCCCTGCTTCGTGGGACTGAGGGAGCAGAAGTAGGAACCAACTTCCTAAAGAGTTTCATGGCTCTGCTTCTGGCTGACAGGACACCATTAGCTCCTGAAGGGAACTGAATGCTAGCCGTGCCTAGATGCTCACTCCCACAGCACGCCGTCACCCCCCTCACAGAGCCAGAAGTCAGAAGACAGGTGAGTGTTAGAAGACAGATCTTCAATCAAGAAAGTGACGGCTAAAGGTACAGCGCGGCTAGCGGGAGTACAGTGCGGCTGGCGGGAGCGCAGCGCGCCATGTTGCCCACACATACACAGGCACTGCAGGGTGGGGGGGGCGGCGACGCCCTGGGCAGCATGAAACCTATGGAAACTGGCATATATAAGGGGCATAAGTTGCTGAGGCACAGTCCTACCCCCGCCAGTATAAAAAATGAACTCCTAAAAGCTGAGGAGAAACACGCCATTGAAGAGTGGAGCTTATTCCTCAGTCACCAAGCACACTGCTCAGCGCCATTTTCTCTCTCTTTTCAGGTTGCAGAGACAACACTGGTCCTCCTCCACTACTGAACCAAGTATCAGGGTGCAAAACAGGGGTGCCACAGTGAATTTGGTGCTATATAATTGTGTGATTAGCATTATAAAAGCACTGCATGTCAGTGGGCATTTTGTGTTCACAGACATTGTGTTACTGGCGCTGGGTTGTGAACTGGCAAATCCTATCTGTGTCCCTCTGACAGATTTTACTGTGGGTCTGTCCCCTATAAGTCCCGGAGTGTCTGTGGTGTGGTTGTGCATGTGTGTGACATGTCTGTGGCAGGGAGTTCTTCCTCTTTGGGAGACATGTTAGAGACACAGGTGTAATATGACACCAAGAGCCTGACTGGGTGAAAGGTTACATGATAGTGTGAATCATATCAGGAAAAGGTTGGACTGAATCTCATACAGAAAACTGAATATAATCTGTTGAATATGTGATTTTTAATAGTTCTGCCTTTCATCCACAGGGACCCCTCTGGGTCACATAAAAATTTGCACAAGTAGTACAAACTGATACAGACACGGACTCTGATTCCTGTGTCGACACTAGTGATTCCAGGGGAATAGGTCCTAAGTTAGCAAAAAGCATTCAAAACATGTTTAAGATATAAAGGAGGTGTTAGAAGTTACGAAGCCCCCTCTTTTACCACAAGGAGAGGGTTTACTTTAGTAAATAAGTAATGTAATTTTCCCTCCACCTCAGAAAAGTTTCTTGGAGGGAGTCTGATTTAACCTGAAAAGAAATTTCAGATTCCCAAAAGGAATTCAGGCAGCTTACCTTTTTCCAAAAGGTGGGAGTCACCCCGCATTTTAGACAGGGCCCTGTCATAAAAGAGAAAAGGTGTTTCTCCCTGCGCCTGGAATGGCTTCACTTAAGGAGCCGACAGACCGCAAGTGAGTGAGGTGATCTATTGATGTGGCCAATGGGACACTACTCAGGCCTACCATTGTCTGTGCGTGGGTGAGTAGTGCTATTGAAAAGTGGTCATAAAAATTGTCATTAGACATTGACACAATAGATGGAGACGAGATACTCCTAACGTTAGGTCATATCAAAGACACTGCTGCGTACGTACTAGAAACCATGAAATATATTGGTCTCTTGGGATCAAGAACCGCTATCATGGCAGTATCGGCTTGGAGGACGTTGTGGATTCGCCAGTGGAATGCTGATGCAGATTACAAAAGAAATATGGAGGCTTTCCCGTATAATGGTGAGGCCTTGTTTGGTGATAGGCTGGATGCATTAGTCTCGGTGGCTACCGCAGGTAAGTCGATATTCTTGCCTTATGCGTCTACACCGGCGAAAAAGACACATCACTCTCACATGCAGTCCTTTCGGCCCAACAAATACAAAAAGGCCAAAGGTTCCCCCTTTTTTGCAGGTAGGGGAAGGGGAAAAGGAAAGAAATCTGCAGCGTCTCCTGGATCGCAGGTGCAGAAGTCCACCCCTGCTTCTGCCAAATCTGCAGCATAACGCTGGGGCTCCCTTGCGGGAGTCCGCTCGGGTGGGAGCACGTCTGAAACTTTTCAGCCAAATCTGGATTCAATCTGGCCTGTACCCATGGGTCTTACAAATAGTGTCCCATGGGTACAAACTAGAGTTTCAAGACGTCCCCCCATGCCGATTTTCCAAATCGACCTTGCCAGCTTCTCTTCCGGGAAGAGAGGCAGTAACAACGGCAATTCAAAAATTGTCAGGATTAGGTCATTGTCCTCGTACCCTTGGCACAGCAAGGAGAAGGTTTTTATTCAAGCCTCTTCGTAGTTCCGAAGCCGGACGGCTCGGTCAGACCGATTTTAAACCTGAAAAATCTGAATTTCTGGAATCCCTGAGGGTAGTGATTTCCAGTCTGGAGGAAGGGGACTTCATGGTGTCAGTAGACATAAAGGATGCTTACTTGCATGTTCCCATTTATCCTCCTCACAAAGCTTATCTGAGATTCGCAGTACAGGATTGCCATTACCAGTTCCAGACATTGCCGTTCGGACTCTCCACGGCACCGAGGGTATTCACCAAGGTGATGGCAGAGATGATGGTCCTCCTTCGTTAAAAAGGAGTCAATATAATTCCTTATCTGGACGATCTCCTGATAAAAGCGAGATCCAGGGAACAGTTGGTGCAGAACATTGCACTCTCCCTGTCAATACTCCAACAACACGGTTGGATCATGAATTTTCCAAAGTCGCAGTTGGAACCGACGACAAGATTGTCCTTTTTAGGGATGATTGTGGACACAGAAGTACAGAGAGTATTTCTTCCAGTGGAAAAGGCTCTGGAACTCTAGAAAATGGTCAAACAAATTTTCAAACCAACAAGCGTGTCGATCCATCAATGCCTTCGGTTGTTGGGGAAAATGGTAGTGGCCTATAAGGCCATACAGTTTGGCCGATTTCATGCCAGAGTATTCCAGTGGGACCTGTTGGACAAGTGGTCCGGATCCCACCTACACATGCACCGGAAAATAACTCTGTCCCCCAAAGCCAGGATTTCGCTCCTGTGGTGGCTACACAGTTCTCACCTGCTAGAGGGACGCAGGTTTGGGATTCACTACTGGGTCCTAATAACCACGGATGCAAGTCTCCGAAGCTGGAGAGCTGTCACACAGGGGGAAAGCTTCCAAGGAAAATGGTTAAGTCAGGAAGCATGCCTTCACATAAACGTTTTGGAATTGAGAGCCATTTACAACGGCCTTCTACAAGCGGTACATCTTCTTCAAGATCCCATGCAGATCCAGTCGAACAGTGTAACAGCAGTCGCGTACATAAACAGGCAAGGCGGAACGAAAAGCAGAGCGGCAATGGCAGAGGTGACAAGGATTCTCCTCTGGGCAGAAAGACATGTTAGAACTCTGTCAGCAATTTTCATTCCGGGAGTGGACAACTGGGAAGCAGACTTCCACAGCAGACACGATCTCCATCCAGGAGAGTGGGGCCTCCACCAAGAAGTCTTCGCAGAGGTGACAAGTCTTTGGGAGTTCCTCAAGTAGACATGATGGCATCTCGTCTAAACAAGAAGCTTCAGAGATATTGTTCCAGGTCGAGAGACCCTCAAGCAATAGCAGTGGATGCACTGGTGACCCAGTGGGTGTTTCGGTCGGTATATGTTTTCCCGCCACTTCCACTGATTCCAAAAGTTCTCAAAATAGTAAGAAAAACAAGAGTTTGAGCAATCTTCATTGCCCCAGACTGGCCAAGGAGGGCTTGGTATCCAGATCTTCAGGAGTTGCTCATAGAAGATCCTCGGCCTCTTCCTCCTCGAGAGGACCTACTACAGCAGGGGCCGTGTGTGTATCAAGACTTCCCGCGGCTACATTTGACGGCATGGCTGTTGAGAGTCGGATCCTAGCCCGAAAGGGTATTCCCAAGGAAGTCATCCCCACTCTTATTAAGGCCAGGAAAGGAGTAACGTCTAAACATTACCACCGTATTTGGAGAAAATATGTGTCTTGGTGTGAATCCAAGAAGGCTCCTACGGAAGAGGGACGTTTTCTCCATTTTCTGCAGGCTGGTGTGGATGCGGGCCTTAGATTGGGGTCAAACAAGGTCCAGATTTCGGCCTTATCAGTTTTCTTTAAAAAACCGTTGGCCTCCTTTCCAGAAGTTCAGACGTTCGTGAAAGGGGTTCTGCACATCCAGCCTCCATTTGTGCCTCCAGTGGCACCATGGGACCTTAATGTGGTGTTGCAGTTCCTTCAATCAGATTGGTTTAAACCTCTGCAGGAGATAGAATTAAAGTTTCTCACTTGGAAAGTGGTGATGCTTTTGGCCTTGGCATCCGCAAGGTGGGTGTCTGAGTTGGGGACCTTGTCTCACAAGAGCCCTTACCTGACCTTCCATTAAGATAGGGCAGAGTTAAGAACTCGTTAACAATTTCTTCCAAAGGTGGTTTCGTCCTTCCACATAAACCAACCTATTGTGGTGCCAGTAGCTACTGACACTTTCACTGAGTCACAGTCTCTAGATGTGGTTAGAGCTTTGAAGATTTATATCGCAAGAACAGCTCGGTTACGGAAAACAGTGGCTCTGTTTGTCCTGTATGCTCCCAACAAGATTGGGTGTCCTGCTTCTAAGCAGACTATTGCGCGCTAGATCAGAGGGACAATTCAGCACGCTCATTCTACGGCAGGCTTGCCGGTACCGAAGTCAGTGAAGGCCCATTCTACTAGGAAAGTGGGCTCACCCTGGGCGGCTGCCCGGGGCGTCTCGGCTTTACAACTTTGCCGAGCAGCTACTTGGTCAGGGTCAAACACATTTGCTAAATTTTATAAGTTTGACACTTTGGCCGATGAGGACCTCAAGTTTGGTCAATCGGTGTTGCAGGGTCATCCGTACTCTCCCGCCCGTACTGGAGCTTTGGTATAACCCCATGGTCATGAAGTGGACCCCAGCATCCTCTAGGACGTATGAGAAAATAGGATTTTAATACCTACCGGTAAATCCTTTTCTCCTAGTCCGTTGAGGATGCTGGGCACCCGACCCGATGCGTACTTTACCTGCAGTTTGTTCTTTATAGTTACACAAGTTGTGTTTCATTTGTTTTCAGCATGTTGCTGTAAATGATTTGTGCCTGTTGGCTTGTGTCATGTTGAATGCCATGTTGTGCGGCATGGTTGAGGTGTGAGCTGGGATGAATTTCACCATTAGTATAAAAGTAAATCCTTTCATCGAAATGTCTGTCTCCCTGGGCACAGTTCCTATAACTGAGGTCTGGAGGAGGGGCATAGAAGGAGGAGCCAGTTCACACCCTTGAAAAGTCTTAAAGTGCCCATGGCTCCTGCAGAACCATCTATACCCCATGATACTGAAGTGGACCCCAGCATCCTCTACGGACTAGGAGAAAAGGATTTACTGGTAGGTATTAAAATCCTATTTTCATATGTATACGGACAGGTGCTTTTCATTGCAGAAGTGTTTATAGGGGGTAATTCCAAGTTGATCGCAGCAGGAATTTTTTTTAGCAGTTTGGCAAAACCATGTGCACTGCAGGGGGGGCAGATATAACATTTGCAGAGAGAGTTAGATTTGGGTGGGTTATTTTGTTTCTATGCAGGGTAAATACTGGCTGCTTTATTTTTACACTGCAATTTAGTTTGCAGATTGAACACACCACACCCAAATCTATCTCTCTCTGCACATGTTATATCTGCCTCCCCTGCAGTGCACATGGTTTTGCCCAATTGCTAACAAACTTGAAGCTGCGATCAACTCCGAATTACCCCCATAGCTCGTTACGCAGCGTGAAAACCCAAGTATAATTAATCTTGTTTTTTTTTAAAGCTTTTATGAGACATAAGATCCGGATTTGGTAGAGGAAGGGTTACAGCACACTGCCTAAGTTTGTATTGCGTTTGCTGGGGTGAAGCCATGCACCCGCTAATGACTCACGGATGTATATAATTAGATGGCTGAGGCTGCTATTTGAGGCAGCGTAACAGCCAGCATGCACAGAGTGCCATGAACCTACCGTGAGCTCATTACTCACATCAGCTAACAAGCTGAGCCTGCCTGTGATGGATTGCCCTGCTCACAGTCACATATATCTCAGAGTCACCTCTTCTCACATTGAAGGCTTTTAATTAGATAGTAGATAGCTGTAACAAGTACCCAGGAACATCACATGAATTAGCCTCTGGAGTGTGCGTCTGCAGCTCCTGTTATTGCGTGGGAGAGCGTGCTGGGGCCATGAGTTATGCTGATAACGCGGTTTACTTGGTATAGTGTGTAATCAGGCTGCCAATCTTACTGCATTGTCAATCTGGTATTCTGTCAGCTTGCTACATGTAGTCTAGAGCAGGGTTTTTCAACTTTGTTCCTGCAGTACCCTGACATGTCATGTTTTCAGAATTACCCTCTGCAGGAGCTAGTAAGATAACTGAGTCAATCATGTGGCCTACTTTACATGTATATGACGAAGACAGTCACTCAAACGTGACCCATTGCAGTGATAGGGTACCTTTGGCACTCCAGCTGTTGTTACACTACACATCCCAGCATGCCCTGCTACAGTTTTGCTATTTGGCCATGCTAAAACTGTAGCAGGGTATGCTGGGATGTGTAGTTCAACAACAGCTGGAGTGCCAAAGGTTCCCCATCACTGACCTATTGGGTACTAAAGGACCAGAGTTGAGAAACTTCCCCGCTGTTAGTGTCACATTGTTTTGGCATTTGTAGTACACAAATAGCAGGATTGCACATATTTCCTCAGCCTGAACTAATTTATTAACTCGTATTTTCAAAGCAGCTGGAGGACACAGATTGTCAACTAATACCCCTTTTCCACTAGCGTAGCACGGGTCGCAGCCGTGTCGTCTGACACGGCTGCGACCCGTGCTACAGCCCCCTGCAGACAGCGCTCACCAACCCGGCAATTGCCATGTTGGTGACGCGCTAGTGACGCGGCAGGGGCGGCGCTGGGAGATCACATGATCTCCCAGCGCCACCCTCCCTATGCACTGTGAATGGGAGCCGTGTCGCCTCGACACTGCTCCCGTTCACACTAGACACCTAGCCGGGTTGAACACGTGTTCAACCCGGCTAGCTACCAGGGTAGGATTCCCGGATCACTTGATCCGGGAATTTGCCGGGGGACCCGTTTCTACTAGGGGAAAACACGGGTAAAAGCGCGCCTCCGCGCATTTACCCGTGTTTAAAAGAGCTAGTGGAAAAGGGGTATAAGACTGACCTAAATTACTGACTGTGATACATACTGACCTAAATTACTGACTGTGATATATATGTTTCCACCACGCGTGACGCACTTCGGCTGTGCAATAAAACACTGCTCTGCCATTAGCAGGTTACGTGATCCTTCAGTGGCTTTGCAGCAATATACGGATGGTAGAGAATGTCACAGGAAGTTATCTAAGGAATCTGTCCTCTAAAGTGGTTATCTCAGATGGGTGTGGATCATCAAATCGACATTGTCTAGGTCGACCACTATAGGTAGACAGTCACTAGGTCGACAGGGTTGGAAGGTCGACAGGCCAAAAGGTCGACATGAGTTGTTGTTGTTTTTTTGGGTGTCGTTTTCTGCGTACAGTGACCGGAAACCCCAATTAGTGCACCATGTCCCCTCGCATGGCTCGCTTCGTTCGCCACCGTTCCAATCGTAGTCCACGTGAAAAAGTTCCAAAAAATATATTTTTAAAAAAACTCATGTCGACCTAGAAACCCTGTCGACCTAGTGACTGTCGACCTGTAGTGGTCGACCTAAACATTGTTGTCCTAGACAGTGTCGATCTTCAGACCGGATCCCATCTCAGATATGGCCCATTTATAATGAAATAAGCCAAATTATTCTCACTCTCACATTTCTATTTGGAAAATGAGCAATTTCGCTCCAGAATATTGGCCTTCTAGGTATTGCCAGATGCACGACGGCCCCTTATGTCATTGCACACATGGATTCATTATCTTCCATACAAATTCGTAATTCAATCACACACATTACAGTCCATTTGTTCTAATCTAAGTATTTTCAGGCAGAGTGCATACAGAAGACATGGAGATTGCGTCAGACAGTGTGATCTATAAGAGCAGATAGACAGAAGCACAGCATACAATGTGTGCACTGTTATTTCATTAGTTGTGCGTTCCATCTGCTGTATTAGTGATGCCATTTATTAACTGATAACATACAGATAATGGAGCTCATTTTGAATTGTTTAAATGTCAGATTTTCACATAGGGGGCCAGATGTACTAAGCCTTGAAAAGTGATAAATATCACGGTGATAAAGTTCCAGCCAATCTGCTCCTAACTGTCATTTTTCAAACACAGCCAGTGACATGGTAGTTTGGAGCTGATTGGCTGGCAGTTTATCACTGTGAAATGTATCACTTTTCAGGCTTAGTACATCTCCCCCAAGGTTCCTGTACTTGCACCCCTTACGCCTAGAGTGGTTATATGAGAGGTTAGCAGGAGTGGGTACAAACTACGGGTATCTAGATGATAGGTTGACCTTAATTAGGTCGACAGTCAATAGATCAACCACTAATGGTCGACATGCATTTAGTTGACATGGACAAAATATCGACTTGATCACTAGGTCGACATGCAAATGGTCGACACATTTATCTTTAATTTTTCCATTCTTCGCCATCCTCGTGGCCTACGATTGGGAATAGTAACCTGTTCTGAAGCATGGCGAGCGAAGCGGTACACTAATTGGGGTTCAGTGTGTTGTGGCGGTGAAAACGACCCCTAACATTTTTAAAAAGGATGTGTCAACCATTTGTCATGTCGACCTTTTGTCCCTGTTGACCTTTTCACCATGTCGACCAATAGTGGCGTCCTAATTAAGGATGAGTCTGCGGTCCATGTACTGACATAACAAAGATACTGTTAGATGTGACTTTAGTGCTAAGTATGCTCTTTAGGAGGCATATGTCTTACGAGCATTGGTGGGTTGGTATAAAAAAAAAAACAATGAAAATGTTGTTGATAGTCAGCAGTACAGTGTTGCAACTACTGATTGTTTTACTTGTAGTAAGTCATCCGGCTAATACTTAAATCATTACTATGGGGCTTGTGTAAGTACATACACTTGTATGCCTCGTGTAGACCTGTATTTGCACTATACATATCTTCATATATCTGTGTAAGTACGCTGTCGTTTTTTTTTCCTTTTTACATCTTTTTCTGTGAACGTTCAGAGCGCAAATTCGTCCAGCTCTATATGAACCTCTAAGATTACCGGCGGTAAGGACAGGCAGCGCTGCAACAGCCTCAGTCAGAGAGGTAAGCCAGTGTTTGAGAAATAAGGGGGAGGAGCAAGGAGCGCGACCTGGCCCCTCTTCACCCTCCGACCAAATCCGCTGACAACAGCGCTCAGCAGCCTAGTCTGCTTTACTGCAGGCCCGTAGTGGCATATAGTGAGTCAGACTGACTAATTGTAATGCTGGTGGCGGGGGGCCTCAGTGCAATGTCCTAGCTGCACCACCAGTAGTTCCGCCTCTGGTACAGGGAGTTCAAAACATCCCTCCATAGAGGGCTCTGGCTGCAGATCTCCTCTACAGCTGTGGAGGCCAGAGACAGACAAAGCCATTGGGGAATCATAGATCCACCAGAGACCCTGTAGCAGGTAAATAAAGTTTATGTTGTCCTATTACTTAGTACACATTCTCTTCTTGGAGACTTGCTTAGCACACAGTTTCTGCAGAGGGACTTTTTGAACTCCCTGTATAATAATATAATATAAATAAAATCGTGACATTTTGCTGGGAGTATTTTTCATTATACTGTATGTGGTAATGTAATTGCCCTTAATTCCCACTGTATGTGTATTATTGCTTATTCAGAGAAATGCTACCGTATGTAGTTACTGACTTCAGTGCTGCAGATGGCTGGTGTTATTTTTCCTATAATCCTATTTTATTTAACCTCTCCTAGTACTCTTATCTTTCCAAGTCCCAGCACATATGGGAGCGTGTGCTCTTTTTACATACAGTATCAGACACATGGCGAAGGGGCATCGTCACTTGGTGTTCAAGCTTCCTTTGTGAATCATAACTCTGTCTTCCATTAAAGGTGGATTTTCTATATTATGAAATCTGATTATATTTCCTGAGGGGTACATAAGGAATAGTGACACGTCTGTAATGAGATATCTATATGAAGAGGCGGCTCATGTTTGTGCACTCTGTAGAATGACACATGAACTCATTTCTCGTGTCTGCTGGGTGACACCTCCGTAATACTGCAGATCACAGGGGTCAATGGCATCCTGTGTATGATGGCACAGTAATCGATAATGGCAGATGTGGCTAATCCTATTCTACATAGTGTAGCTGACTTCCCCGCAATGCATCATCCCCTGCGCAGAGTGAATGCTAATTCCCAAAGATTTGATTGGCTCAGTCAACAATGTGTATGTAATGGTCACCAATATCATTATTTTATTGACTAACTCAAAGTAATATGACCCTGGCTGTCATTTACTAACCATATCATGTGTGCTGCATATGGTCTGGTATATTTTGTCGACATTGTCGAAATATCGACATGCAAGTTGATTTTTATCATGACATGACATGACATCTGATGACATGATTATGGTGACCAAACATTTCCTGGTGGGAGTATTCAGCCTGCTATGTTATTTGAATGGGTAGTCTTCAGGTTGCCGACTGTCGGGATCCCGGGGTACAGTATACCGGCGCCGGAATCCCGACAGCCGGCATACCAACAGATTTTCTCCCTCGTGGGGGTCCATGACCCCCCGGAGGGAGAATAAATAGCGTAGCGCGCCACCGTGCCCGCAGCGTGGCGAGCGCAATGAGCCCGCAAGGGTCTCATTTGCGCTCGCCACGCTGTCTGTATACCGGCGGTCGGCCTCCCGGTGCCGGTATGCTGGTCGCCGGCATACCATACTACACCCGCATTTTGCAGCCAGCTAGTATCAAAATTGAATGCCTTTACTCCTCTTCCTAAGCCTCCAATTAACAGGAGACTGACTGGCCGCAATCTCGCTATCTAAGCGGATGCATAGTGATATATTTAGTAAAGAACCGTTTGTCAAAGCCAATTCTCAGCGGCTTTCAGGACTCGCTTTAAAAGGGTAATAGTAATAAATAAAAACATGCCTGATCTTGCATGTATCTCTTGTGTCCTTTTAATTCCAGCCGCCCTATCCGATGAGATTTGTCAGTGTTGAATACCTGTCTTTAGTAAATATACCCTATAGTCTCATGACTCGCAAACACTGAATCATGTCATATTGATGTGTATGTCTGCTTTATAAATGACATCCTTTATCTAGATTTTATAGAGAATTGGTACAGATATATAGGGGGGTATTCAATTACTGGCAGAAATGCGTTGTTGCGGTAATAAGGCATGAAATTTGGTTCTGAAACCCTGGGACAACCCCCTGAAGGACTAATTAGGCACTCTGGAAGTTTTAAAATATTTTTAATTGGCCAATAAGGACATGTCATTTTTGGGGTGAAAAAGTGCAAAATGATGGAAATTGGGGTACAAGGTATGGGACAGTTGTATTGGAGTGCTTTATGCGTGGGACAAGTGTTTTTAGACTTGCAGATGGGAGTAATCAGCCTGTTTCCACATTTTTTTTTTAAATTCCCCTAAAATGACCCAAATATATACTTATAACCATTTTATGTACCCTAAGTTTCATTGTAGCACTTATTTTGCTGGAAAAAAATAGCTTTCTATCATATTTGACCCAATTTAAGTCCCAGAAATACTTTTATTAGAAACCAATAATAAACTTTTATACTGTTATCCGATGTTAGTTTAGCTTTTTGGGGGGTACGGACAGATTTACCCACTTTTCACTTTCGGCACCAATTTTCACAGCAATCCTGGTTTTGCTCATTTGCATATGAAAAGGACGAATCGCTGGAGCGTGAATAACTGCGGAAACTGAATTTTCACCGCAAAAATAGCTCTCGCTATAAATTGCTGCGATTTCGACGCTAATTGAATACCCCCCATAAGCTATCTTTTTGTAATTACTGATGCTTTAGCCAGGCACTTTAATCACTTTATTATAACACATCTTGCTTTAGTCTCCTCCTGTATCATCGCTCTATCAACAGTGCTGTGTCACACGTCAGCCAGCGACATCGCCTCTACCTATCAGCTGCAGTATTCCTTGATTGTCATCACCCCGCATAGCAGACATATCAGACATATCAGCTGTGAACTGACAACTCTTGCTGTGTTCCTGCAGAAAAGGCCTTTTCTTAATTTAATTGTATTGTCAGATGTTATGATTGCAATCTAGTGTTTTACGCTTTTATGATAAGAAATAAACGTTGCCTACTTTGAATGACACATAGTAATTTTTATACTGCACAAAGGATTTCTTTATTTTCTAAATAAGAGAAACAAACCTTAGCGGTGGAATAGGAAGTTGTAGTTGTTAAATAAATAGCATTGGAAGGTCTGCTCGATCTCTCTTCATTGAGTTACGCAGTCACTCTAAATAATAAATAAGAGTTCATGGTGATAGGATTGTGTAATGAGCTGTGTATTCTTGCAGGAATTGAGAACAGCCGCTATTGCCCGTCCTCTGGAGATAAATGAAACTGAAAAAGTACTAAGGCTGTCCATCAAAGAAGTCTTGGTAAGTACACATTGATTTCAGAACTAAACGGCTTTCTCAACAGGATAAGTAGAATTATTTGCATAGTTCTGGTAAACGAAGATCGTGACTCTCAAGCCTGGTCCTCAGGGGCTGGTAGCAGCACACATTAATTACCCACGTGCTTTATTACATGCAAATTTATATAGACCGCTTTATTCAAACATAATCATGCTTTTATACGATCTGCAGTAATTCCCCCTCCCCTGTTTATCCACCTGGCTTGCTTCTTTCTGATAGTTCCTTAAGACTAATAAACTTAAGACAAATGAGAATATAGAACTTCCCTTGATCTGTGTGATCCTTGGCATTCACCCCTAGGTACAGTAACATTGTGAATATCTCAGGTATCCATGGAATGCATGTTCTACAATGACATGATATCACAATATTTCCTGTTATGTTTAAAGATCTCACGCTGGATGTTGAGAACACAAATGGCATTGCTGGATGTTCTGGATGTGGGATAAATGGCTTTCTGCTGATAGTTGGCCCCATATGACCCATCCAGTTTGGGCCCCTGAACCTTCACAGAGCTCTCAGGCCAAGGTGCCGTATCAGCGAGTATATGAACTGCTTTATTATAATGCTGAAGCTGCACGCGTTCTGCTCGGGCACTGTAGAGAAAGCAGCTTCTGGGCTGTCACACCTGCAAATCCCTCTGAGTCACCTCTAGGAGGGTGCCATTTGGACTCTGCACAGCCCCTGTGTATTTTAGCGATTGCTCTATTCCATTGGTTTTTTTTCTTCTTTTTCTATGTGTCTCTTTAATCCTTTCGTATGGTGAGACATCCTCTTGGTTGTTGGCTTTATCTTCATTTAAAGAATAGATATATATACTGTACATATATTATTTGCGTGAAATATTGTTTAGGATTAAAATTAACCACCTGAAGTACCCCTAATGTACCCTCCCTGGGTTTGTTTTGTAATTATGGCCCCTATCTTGCTGTAATGATTTGCTATATACACTCTAGAACAGGCCTGGCCAAGCTGTGGCTCTCTAGCTGTTGTGAAACTACAAGTCCCAGCATGCCCTACCACAGTTTTGCTATTAGGGAATGCTAAAACTGTGGCAGAGCATGCTGGGCTGTGTAGTTTCATAACAGCTGGAGTGCCGCAGGTTGACCAGGCCTGCTGTAGAAGAATGTCTGCAGTAGCTATCTCTCCTGCAAATCCTGCCATCTTCGTTGGGCCGGCCGATCTGGGTCCTCTGACCACAGCCGTTCCCCTCCGATGGTCACAAACCCATTGATACAGCTGACCTGTTTACAGCAATGATGGTAATATAATGTAATGGAGGTGGCTGGCTGCAGACAGGGGAATCATTGTAGATTGCTCACTGAAGATGGTAGAAACAGTAATAGGGGAGGTAAGTGCTATAGGTACTCTATTAGCCATTTTATAGAACAGTCTGTTTTAGACATGATAGGGGTTTATATAGGGTAGGGAATGTTTGGCACCGATATCCCCTTAATAATAAAAAAAAAATAAAAAAAAAAAAAAAATATATATATATATATATATATATATATATATTTTTTTTTAAATAAATATTTTAGAGTTCTGTTGTTGGGCAGTGATATAATTTCATGTTGCTGGTAAGATGCAGCAGCCAGTGACCGTAAAATACATCTAGGTACAATGATGATCTCATTCAAACAAAACCTAGATCTGTGCAATTATCACCAAACCCCAATGACGCTTGGGGAGATATTATGTGGTCTCAGTGAAGAGATCTCAGAGCTCTGATCCAGCACATCACTTGGATCTCTCGTTATATCCAAATGGATTACATCCGTTGTCCTAGGCAAGTGTTTGTTAAAAGAGTTAAAGGGAAGAAAAGCCATCCTAATTCCAAGGGATAAATGAAATGGTTTTTAAGTGCAATGTAGGCGAAATAAACGATGTGGTAATAAGGGCGGATTTCCTGTTAAATCCCGTATAAATTTCAAAAGTATTATATGTCTCATAAGATAACTTGAAGCCAGAATAGTGACTATTTCAGTATACAGCCACCTTGTAGGGAAGAGAGTGATTTGGATTACACCAGGTACCGACAAACACTCGTCTTTGACGCACTGTTTATTTCCATCTTCTGTTACGTTGTTATGGTGACCTATGGTCCAATTATAGTTAATGTACCAGGGACAGCCACTGACTGGGAGGAGCATCATAACCGCTGTAGTAATAGTCTTAGTCTATGTATTATATATTGTAAATAACAAAATACACAGTGAAATTATTAGGGATATATTGGTGGTGCCTGAGGGGATGGAGTACGCTGCTTAATCGCTTGAATCCAGCGTTGGGAATAGTAAAAAAAAATACAAAAATAGTAAATCTAAAACTAGTGAATGTGATACTTAACCTTTTGTGAGGTAACTTGCCAATTAATGTAGACGTGTGCCAGGAATTAATGTGAAATAACCTTACAAAATGTTGTATGTAGCTGGAAACAGGCAGATAATGAGCCGATGATATTCCAGTCAGGTCAGGAAGCTCTTGGTTAGCAATGATCGGAACCTTGTCTTTGACAAAATAATTCACAGAAGCGATAGTGTGAAACAAGCAGAGGCGCTCAATGCATCCTGCTCAATGTGCAGACTAGAATTTCAGTCTGTTAAAGGGACAATATTCTCAAACATTTGTGTTTGCTAATTTTTTTAAAAACAGAGGAATGTTTGTGTCAGATATAGTTTTATGTTATTCCTCTGTGCGAGCTGTGAGCTGACATTCTGATCGTGTTTATGTACAATATTTAAAAGGGCAATGCTTATGCTAGCTGCGTCTTACTAGAAAAAGCATTACCCTTTTAAATATCGGGCATAAACATAATGAGAAGTACCCCACACTTTGTAATAAAACCCCTTAGGCCCTCATTCAGACCTGGACGCAGCAGCGCGGTCGCTCGCAGCGACCGCATCCAGCTGGTCTGCGCACGTGCAGCCGTGTTCCAGGAAGGATGTGAACACAGTGTGATTGACAGCTGTGGCAGTCAGTGGGGGGCTCATCGTGGTATTGGGGGGGTTGGACGTACCGACCGGAGGCATGTTGGGAGCTTTTTCGGGACGGCTGCATGACGTCACATGCAGCAGCGCCAAAAAAAAGGCCTCTGAACGCCTGACAGCTCAGCCAGAGGTCAACCTCAGTTCCAAGGCGTCCGCTCAAGCTGCGACTGTGGTGAACGCTGCTCTACTCTTCTCAGCTGCCCTCTTGACCCCCGCTTCTCTCTGGGGCTGATCCTGCTTGTCTCCTGCGGCCGGGGCTGTAGTGGTGCCGGGACACCTGGCCTCCCACCATCTTGTAAACATGGCTCCAGGTTCTTCTGTTTCCTGCTGGGATCTCCCGCTGGACCTGCTAGACATTCTTGGCGCTTCCCATCAGCACCCGGTCTCCACAGCTGATCTGTGCTGCCTAGCTGCCCTGTGGCCTCACCTCTGCTAAAAAAAACTCCAGGACCCGGCCTACTCATGATAACATCTGCAGGCTGGGTGAGTGACAGTTTCAACATCTGGCTCCCTGCCGTATTTGCCCTATACGGATACCTACGACCTCTCCTGTCTGCTGCCTCATGGCCCCCATCAAGTATCAACAATGTACTTTCACCCCACTGTATGCTATGCCTGTATGTTATACCTCCACGTGGTGCAGGATGTGCTTCACGTGGCTCTATCCATAGAGGGTACATCATAATACTACACACGTGGACAGTTTTCCCACGTATGCCTTGGGCTCTTGTATGGCTTATCCCCCACAATGTAACCTTTGTAGTGCGTCCAACATGGCTGCCTCACCTGGTATGCTTGTGGATGGAATAAAAAATACTTGTAGCTGGCGGCTATGTTGGGACCCTACTCTTAGCGTTAGCTCACTACAATCACCCCATTTTGTGTCATCTCCAGTAGGCGCAACCTATACCATCCTGGGTAAGTACGGGGAGGAAAATAATTTACTTATAAATAGTTAGAAAAAGGATGTACTGCAGTGATTTTAGGAGATCTAGGAAATCTGCTCCTCATCCATTAGTTTTAAATGGAAGTAGAGATGGTCAGTGGATTTAAGTTTTTAGGAATTAATTTCACCGATGATTTATCGTGATCTTCGCATATATCAGCTGTAGTTGGGAAAGCTCGGAAAAGCCTTTGTTTTTATTAAAAAGACTATAGGCAGCAAGTTTAACAAGGTCTGTTCTTGTAAACTTTTACTGCTGCATAATTGAAAGTCTCCTAATGTACTGTATTCTAACACTGGGGCAGATGTATTAACCCCTTCAGTGGTGTGCCCGGAAATCTTCCAGGGTAGCCAGCACTGACAGCGCTGGCAACCCCGGAAGATTTCCGGGCATACTACTGACTGATTCCCCGGGGACAGCTGTGCAGTTTGCACGGCGCTCGGGAATCAGCATACTCCATTATGGAATTTAGCCCGCCCCCCAGACTCCTATTGGCCCGGGGGGCGGGCTTAGCTGTAATATGGCTTATGCTGATTCCCGGGTGACGCAAGATGACTGGGAATCAGCGCTGGGGCTGGCGATCCCCGCGGGCGATGGCCAGGCGATTGCCTCGCCCTGCCCCATCACTCGCCACCCCTACACCTTCCCCCCTTCCCCGCTCCCACTTCAATTTAAAAACACACACCCCCAAGGTGTGTTTTTAAATTTAAAACCTGCCACAGAAGGGGTTAAGCCTAGAGAAGGGGTAAAGAAGTGATACAGATAACGCAGCAGGAAATCATTACAGGTTTAAAAAAATGACAGGAGCTGACTGGCTGGTGCGTTATCACCGTGCACTTATCACTTCTTTATCTCTTCTCCAGGCTTAATGCATTTGTCCCACTCTGTGGTAAGGGAATCCAATGTTATGACCATAGATCTTTAGTTTGGGTGGTTAAAGCGGTTGAGAGAATCATTCTTTGCCAATGTCTGAGAACAGTTTTGCTTGGCGGAGCTTAGTAAAAGCTAATAAGACCATTGCTGATCCTAGTCATCCATGTCACTCCCTCTTCTCCTTGTTTCCCTCAAAGAAACATCACAGGTGTCTTGGCTACTTGCAGGCTGCAAAATAAGAATTTACTCACCGGTAATTCTATTTCTCGTAGTCCGTAGTGGATGCTGGGGACTCCGTAAGGACCATGGGGAATAGACGGGCTCCGCAGGAGACTGGGCACTCTAAAGAAAGATTCAGTACTATCTGGTGTGCACTGGCTCCTCCCTCTATGCCCCTCCTCCAGACCTCAGTTAAGAAAACTGTGCCCGGCAGAGCTGACATTACAAGGAAAGGATTTTGGAATCCAGGGTAAGACTCATACTAGCCACACCAATCACACTGTACAACTTGTGATAAACTTACCCAGTTAACAGTATGAACAACAACTGAGCATCACTCAACCGATGCTACATAACCATAACCCTTTGTTAAGCAATAACTATATACACGTATTGCAGAAAGTCCGCACTTGGGACGGGCGCCCAGCATCCACTACGGACTACGAGAAATAGAATTACCGGTGAGTAAATTCTTATTTTCTCTAACGTCCTAGTGGATGCTGGGGACTCCGTAAGGACCATGGGGATTATACCAAAGCTCCCAAACGGGCGGGAGAGTGCGGATGACTCTGCAGCACCGAATGGGCAAACACAAGGTCCTCCTCAGCCAGGGTATCAAACCTGTAGAATTTTGCAAAAGTGTTTGAACCCGACCAAGTAGCAGCTCGGCAAAGCTGTAATGCCGAGACCCCTCGGGCAGCCGCCCAGGAAGAGCCCACTTTCCTTGTGGAATGGGCTTTCACTGATTTCGGCTGTGGCAATCCCGCCGCAGAATGAGCCTGCTGAATCGTGTTACAGATCCAGCGAGCAATAGTTTGCTTTGAAGCAGGAGCACCCAGCTTGTTGGATGCATACAGGATAAACAGCGAGTCAGTCTTCCTGACTCCAGCCGTTCTGGTTACATAAATCTTCAAAGCCCGGACTACGTCCAGCAACTTGGAGTCCTCCAAGTCACGAGTAGCCGCAGGCACCACAATAGGTTGGTTCAAATGAAAAAGATGACACTACCTTTGGCAGAAATTGCGGACAAGTCCGCAATTCTGCCCTGTCCATATGGAAAACCAGATAGGGGCTTTTACATGACAAAGCTGCCAATTCTGACACACGCCTAGCTGAAGCTAAAGCCAACAGCATGACCACTTTCCACGTGAGATACTTTAGTTCCACGGTCTTAAGTGGCTCAAACCAGTGGGATTTCAGGAAATCCAACACCACGTTAAGATCCCAAGGTGCCATTGGTGGCACAAAAGGGGGCTCAATATGCAGCACTCCCTTAACAAACATCTGAACCTCAGGCAGTGAAGCCAGTTCTTTTTGAAAGAAGATGGATAGGGCCGAAATCTCGACCTTTATGGACCCTAATTTTAGGCCCATAGTCACACCTGACTGTAGGAAGTGCAGGAATCGACCCAGCTGGAATTCCTCTGTAGGGGCATTCCTGGCCTCACACCAAGCACCATATTTTCGCCATATACGGTGATAATGCTTTGCTGTCACGTCCTTCCTAGCCTTTATCAGCGTAGGAATAACTTCAACCGGAATGCCCTTTTCTGCTAGGATCCGGCGTTCAACCGCCATGCCGTCAAACGCAGCCGCGGTAAGTCTTGGAACAGACAGGGCCCCTGTTGCAACAGGTCCTGTCTGAGAGGCAGAGGCCATGGTTCCTCTGTGAGCATTTCTTGCAGTTCCGGGTACCAAGTCCTTCTTGGCCAGTCCGGAACAATGAGTATTGTTTTCACTCTTCTTTTCCTTACGATTCTCAGTACCTTGGGTATGAGAGGAAGAGGAGGAAACACATAGACCGACTGGAACACCCACGGTGTTACCAGTGCGTCCACAGCTATCGCCTGAGGGTCCCTTGACCTGGCGCAATACCTTTTTAGCTTTTTGTTGAGGCGGGACGCCATCATGTCCACCTGTGGCAGTTCCCACCGATTTGCAATCTGCTTGAAGACTTCTTGATGAAGTCCCCACTCTCCCGGGTGGAGATCGTGTCTGCTGAGGAAGTCTGCTTCCCAGTTGTCCACTCCCGGAATGAACACTGCTGACAGTGCTTGCACGTGATTCTCCGCCCAACTAAGAATCCTGGTGGCTGCCGCCATCGCCACTCTGCTTCTTGTGCCGCCCTGGCGGTTTACATGAGCCCCTGCGGTGATGTTGTCTGACTGAATCAGCACCGGTTGGTTGCGAAGAAGAGGCTCCGCTTGACTCAGGGCGTTGTATATGGCCCTTAGTTCCAGGATATTTATGTGCAGACAAGCCTCCTGACTTGACCACAACCCTTGGAAGTTTCTTCCCTGAGTGACTGCCCCCCATCCTCGGAGGCTCGCATCCGTGGTCACCAGGACCCAGTCCTGTATGCCGAACCTGCGGCCCTCGAGAAGGTGAGCACTCTGCAGCCACCACAGAAGAGACACCCTGGCCCTGGGGGATAGGGTGATCAGCCAATGCATCTGAACATGCGATCCGGACCACTTGTCCAACAGATCCCACTGAAAGATCCTCGCATGGAACCTGCCGAAGGGAATGGCTTCGTATGATGCCACCATCTTTCCCAGGACTCGCGTGCAGTGATGCACCGACACCTGTTTCGGTTTTAAGAGGTCTCTGACTAGAGTCACGAGCTCCTGAGCCTTCTCCGCCGGGAGAAACACCTTCTTCTGGTCTGTGTCCAGAATCATGCCCAGAAAGGGCAGACGCGTCGTAGGAATCAGCTGCGATTTTGGGATATTCAGAATCCAGCCGTGCTGTTGCAACACTTCATGAGAGTGTGCTACGCTGATCAGCAACTGCTCTCTGGACCTCGCCTTTATGAGGAGATCGTCCAAGTATGGGATAATTGTGACTCCTTGCTTTCTCAGGAGCACCATCATTTCCGCCATTACCTTGGTAAATATTCTCGGTGCTGTGGAGAGCCCAAACGGCAACGTCTGGAATTGGTAATGACTGTCCTGTACCACAAATCTGAGATACTCCTGATGAGGTGGATAAATAGGGACATGCAAGTAAGCATCCTTGATGTCCAGAGACACCATAAAATCCCCCTCTTCCAGGCTTGCAATGACCGCTCTGAGCGATTCCATTTTGAACTTGAATTTCTTCAGATAAATGTTCAGGGATTTTAAATTCAAGATGGGTCTGACCGAACCGTCCGGGTTCGGTACTACAAACATAGTGGAATAGTAACCCCTTCCCTGTTGAAGGAGAGGAACCTTTACAACCACCTGCTGGAGGTATAACTTGTGAATTGCTGCCAGCACTACCTCCCTTTCCATGGGGGAAGCTGGCAAGGCCGATTTTAGGTAACGGTGAGGGGGCGTCACCTCGAATTCCAGTTTGTATCCCTGAGACACAACTTGTATAGCCCAAGGATCCACCCGTGAGCGAACCCACTGGTGGCTGAAATGTCGGAGACGCGCCCCCACGGCTCCTGGCTCCGCCTGTGGAGCCCCAGCGTCATGCGGTGGATTTAGTGGAAGCCGGGGAGGACTTTTGTTCCTGGGAACTAGCTGCATGGTGCAGCTTCTTTCCTCTACCCCTGCCTCTGGCAAGAAAAGATGCACCTCTGACTTTCTTGCTATTTTGCGAACGAAAGGACTGCATTTGGTAATACGGTGCTTTATTAGGCTGTGGAGGGACATAAGGCAAGAAATTTTACTTCCCAGCCGTAGCTGTGGAAACTAGGTCTGAGAGACCGTCCCCAAACAATTCCTCACCCTTATAAGGTAAAACCTCCATGTGTTTTTTAGAGTCGGGATCCCCTGTCCATTGCCGAGTCCATAAGACCCTTCTGGCAGAAATGGACATTGTGTTTACTCTAGAGCCCAGCAGGCAAATGTCCCTCTGGGCATCCTGCATATATAGGACCGCGTCCTTGATATGTGCCAGGGTCATTAGAACAGAGTCCCTGTCCAGGGTATCTAACTCCTCAGACAGAGTATCCGTCCATGCTGCTACCGCACTACACATCCAGGCCGAAGCAATTGCTGGCCTCAGCAGCGTACCAGAATGTGTGTAAACAGACTTCAGGATAGCTTCCTGCTTTCTATCCGCAGGATCCTTTAGGGTGGCCGTATCCTGAGACGGCAGGGCCACCTTCTTAGATAAGCGTGTCAACGCCTTGTCTACCCTGGGGGAGGATTCCCAGCGTAACCTGTCCGTTGGCGGGAAAGGATACGCCATCAGCAATCTCTTGGAAATTACTACCTTCCTATCAGGGGAATCCCATGCTTTTTCACATAATTCATTCAATTCATGTGACGGGGGAAAAGCTACTTCTTGCTTTTTCTCCCCATACATATAAATCCTCTTGTCAGGGACAGGATTTTCCTCAGAAATGTGTAACACATCCTTCATTGCCACAATCATGTAGCGGATGGCTTTAGTCAATTTAGGCTGCAACTTTGCATCATCGTCATCGACACTGGAATCAGGTTCCGTGTCGACATCTGTGTCAATTAACTATCATGACTGAGGTTTTGTGAACCCGGTGTTAGTGAAGTCTGTGCGGGCGACTGGAGGATTATATGAATACTACCACTGACCTGGTTTGGGAGTGTTGTAGACTCTGGGTTTCTTCCGGTGACTGGGAAGAGGAACCGCAGCAGAGATGGCCGAATCTAGGTTCTCCTCATGCAGGATTAGGTCGGCAGACAGGAGGCACGTGTGGACGCTGAAGGTCTCCTGAAAGACAGAACTGGAAAGGCGCTGATGAATCAGTGAAGATACCAGGTACAACTGCGCTAAAGTGCACTGGGTGCTTGGAGACACTGAGATGCTTGGAGACACTAAGGTGCTAGGAGGCGCGGAGGCGCTTGGAGACACTGAGGTACTAGGAGGCACAGAAGTGCTTGGACGCACTGAGGTGCTTGGAGGTACTGGGGTGCGTAGAGACACTGGGGTGCGTAGAGACACTGGGGTGCTGGAAGCACAGAGGTGCTGGAAGCACAGAGGTGCTGAGGCACGAGGTGCTGGAGGCACGAGGTGCTGAGGCACAGGGGTGCTGGAGGCACGAGGTGCTGAGACACGGAGATGCTGGAAGCACGGAGGTGCTGAGGCACGGAGATGCTGAGACACGGAGGCACCGGAGGCACGAGGATCCGAGACACGGAGATGCTGGAGGCACGAGGTGCTGAGGCACGGAGGTACGGAGGTGCTGGGAGGCACAGAGGTGCTGAGGCACGGAGGTACTGAGGCACGGAGGTGCTGAGGTACTGAGGCACGGAGATGCTAAGGCACGGAGATGCTGCAGGGATACGGGAACTCTGGAGATCACAACTACAACAGCAGTAAAGATGAACCACGGCAGCTGTGGTGTGTGACACAAGGAACTGGCCCAGTTTCTAACTCAGCCTCCAAACTTATACTTCCTGGTTCTTGGTGATTGGTGAGCAGGATTAGGTGATGCAGAGAGTCTCAGGCTGGCAGAGGATTGGACAACTCTGGATCAGGTGAACAGTCACTGTCATGTGACTACTCCAGACTAGGCTGTGATGTAGAATGAGGCCTAGCAGGCCGAGAGAACACTGAAGCCTGAACTTCATATTACTGAATTCAGCCTCACACAGGAGATCACCACAGGTGGAGCTAATTAACTATTACCTTTCAGGCAGAGAACTCAGGAAAACTCATAGTGCTGACAAGCTGTTTAACTGAGTGAGTAAAAGACACAGGATCCGGGACAGATGGCAGGGGTAAGTCACCAAATATGAAACCTACAGTCAGGATTGTGACAGTATCCCCCTCTTCAAGGGTGGACTCCGGACACCCATCTTGAATCTTAGAGGAACTTGAGAAATTCATACGGAAGAATTTAGGACCTTCGTTGATGCCTCTTCTTCTTACGGGAACATTTGGTTTTGACCAGGGAGAGTGGAATCAATGGAAACATAACCAACACTTAAATCAACAGGCTGTTGTCTTTGTACTGTTTTCCAATTCTTGGCATTCCTGAAATTCCTAATGTATTGGTTCATCAAGGCATTATCTTGCTCAGAAAGCGATGGGTCAGAAAACAGAGCATTGGCTGAATGTTCTGAAGACTGAGTGGAGGATGAAATTGGACTCAAGGAAACAGATGCCACTGAAACAACATTAGACTGAGGTACCCATTCAGACATTAGGTCAATAGCCTTGGTATTTTTCTTGACTTTAGATGCTACAGCAGAATTATCCCGACATCGAGGAGAAGAGGTATTAGAATTCCCCGCAGAAGCTGTGGACTCAGTGCTGGAAGACAAGGAAACAGAATCAGAGACAGACTGAAGTCTAATTTTAGAACTAGATGGTGGAAGTCCTTTACTGGGACCAATAGACAAAAGTTCTTTACTCGGACCAATGCTTGGAATCGGTTTGTGTCCAGATGAGTTTGAACAGACTGAAACTGGAGAAATCTTTGGCTGGACGAGTAGGACTGAATTGGATCCGAGGATACTTGAATTGGCTGGGGCCAAAGGAGACTGACCAGGCTGGTCCTGGAGTATTGCTGGACCAGCTGGAATTGGGACGGACTGACCAGGCAGGGCCTGGAGTATTGCTGGACCGGCTGGATCCGGGATGGACTGACCAGGGTGGGCCTGGAGTATTGCTGGACCGGCTGGAACCGGGACGGACTGACCAGGCAGGGCCTGGAGTATTGCTGGACCGGCTGGAACCAGAACGGACTGACCAGGCTGGGCCTGGAGTATTGCTGGACCGGCTAGAACCGGGACGGACTAACCAGGCTGGGCCTGGAGTATTGCTGGACCGGCTGGAACCGGGACGGACTGACCAGGTGGAGCCTGGAATATTGCTGGACCGGCTGGAACCGGGACGGGCTGAGCCCTTTCTTCACGGGGCTGAACTAAGGCAGGAGCCCCCTCTTCACGGGGCTGGGCTGGGCTGAGGCAAGAGCCCCCTCTTCACGGGGCTGGGCTGAGGCAAGAGCCCCCTCTTCATGGGGCTGGGTTGAGGCAAGAGCCCCCTCTTCACGGGGCTGGGCAGCACTCTGTAGACTCTCTGGCTGGGCAGCACTCTGTAGACTCTCTGGCTGGGCAGCACTCTGTAGACTCTCTGGCTGGGCAGCACTCTGTAGACTCTCTGGCTGGGCAGCACTCTGTAGACTCTCTGGCTGGGCAGCACTCTGTAGACTCTCTGGCTGGGCAGCACTCTGTAGACTCTCTTGCTGGGCAGCGCTCTGTAGACTCTCTGGCTGGGCAGCGCTCTGTAGTCTCCCTGGGGCTGGACCCTCTGAACCCCTCACTGGGGCTGGACGCTCTGAACCCCTCACTGGGGCTGAAGACACGGACGCCCCTCCTTGGGCTGAAGACACGGACGGCCCTCCTTGGGCTGTAGACACGGACGCCCCTCCTTGGGCTGAAGACACGGACGCCCCTCCTTGGGCTGAAGACACGGACGCCCCTCCTTGGGCTGAAGACACGGACGCCCCTCCTTGGGCTGAAGACACGGACTCCTCTGTGACTCTAAATGGCTTAAACATTCTTCTCTGGACACTTAACTTGGGATAAGGTCTTTTAATCACCGGACCCCAGTCATAAATTTGAGTCTCTTTCAGAGTAGCCATCTTGATACCCCCATCAGCAGTAGCAGGATCGGCTACTGTGGATGACTTGTAGACATGAGCACTGTGATACTGAGATTTGTCACCATTCCCTGGCTTACGAAGAATGCAGTCTTTAACAAAGTGACTGGAATTTCCACAGTAAAGACAGAGGTGTAGCTCCCTACGCCGCTGACGTTCAGCTTCAGAGAGTTTGGGCCGTGGATAGCTCTGATGAACAACTTTTCCTTGCACAGAGGAGGAGACTCTATTAACTGGATGGGACAAAACAGGATCAACAACGTTGGTTGTATTCCTGAAGAGATCAGGCATCACAGAAAGAATACTAGACAAAAGTTCTTGTAACTGTAATAACATCTGGAAGAAAATCTGCAGTTGGTCAGGAGTCTTAGTGCAGAAGGTCAGAGAATCTCTGGAGAAAGAATTCCGCTGCAGACACTGTGCTAATTGATGCTGAGTCGACTCCAGACCTTCCAAGCGTCCTGCAATATTGCTTAGGAGGTCCTGCGTCAGACAAACACTTTCGGCCGGGGCCATGTGGCCAGTTCCTACTATCATGACTGAGGTTTTGTGAACCCGGTGTTAGTGAAGTCTGTGCGGGCGACTGGAGGATTATATGAATACTACCACTGACCTGGTTTGGGAGTGTTGTGGACTCGGGGTTTCTTCCGGTGACTGGGAAGAGGAACCGCAGCAGAGATGGCCGAATCTAGGTTCTCCTCATGCAGGATTAGGTCGGCAGACAGGAGGCACGTGTGGACGCTGAAGGTCTCCTGAAAGACAGAACTGGAAAGGCGCTGATGAATCAGTGAAGATACCAGGTACAACTGCGCTAAAGTGCACTGGGTGCTTGGAGACACTGAGATGCTTGGAGACACTAAGGTGCTAGGAGGCGCGGAGGCGCTTGGAGACACTAAGGTACTAGGAGTCACGGAAGTGCTTGGACGCACTGAGGTGCTTGGAGGTACTGGGGTGCGAATAGACACTGGGGTGCGTAGAGACACTGGGGTGCGTAGAGACACTGGGGTGCTGAGGCACGAGGTGCTGGAGGCACGAGGTGCTGAGGCACAGGGGTGCTGGAGGCACGAGGTGCTGGAGGCACGAGGTGCTGAGACACGGAGATGCTGGAAGCACGGAGGTGCTGAGGCACGGAGATGCTGAGACACGGAGGCACCGGAGGCACGAGGATCCGAGACACGGAGATGCTGGAAGCACGGAGATGCAGGAGGCACGAGGTGCTGAGGCACGGAGGTGCTGGGAGGCACGGAGGTGCTGGGAGGCACTGAGGTGCTGAGGTACTGAGGCACGGAGATGCTGAGGTACTGAGGCACGGAGATGCTGCAGGGATACGGGAACTTTGGAGATCACAACTACAACAGCAGTAAAGATGAACCACGGCAGCTGTGGTTTTCAGTTGAGACTATGGAATATAATACTGTGCCTTTAAGATGAACCACTGCAGCTGTGCCTTTACTTTGAGACTCGTGGAAATAGTGATCATCAGTGGCAACACAAAAGTAAACCAAACAGGGTAACAAGGAACAGAGTTTTCTCAGGAACTAGAGTATAAAGGTTACCTTTAGGGAGCTCAGCTTGAAGACTCACACATAGCTGTGAGTGTGACACAAGGAACTGGCCCAGTTTCTAACTCAGCCTCCAAACTTATACTTCCTGGTTCTTGGTGATTGGTGAGCAGGATTAGGTGATGCATAGAGTCTCAGGCTGGCAGAGGATTGGACAACTCTGGATCAGGTGAACAGTCACTGTCATGTGACTACTCCAGACTAGGCTGTGATGTAGAATGAGGCCTAGCAGGCCGAGAGAACACTGAAGCCTGAACTTCATATTACTGAATTCAGCCTTACACAGGAGATCACCACAGGTGGAGCTAATTAACTATTACCTTTCAGGCAGAGAACTCAGGAAAACTCATAGTGCTGACAAGCTGTTTAACTCAGTGAGTAAAAGACACAGGATCCGGGACAGATGGCAGGGGTAAGTCACCAAATATGAAACATACAGTCAGGATTGTGACACTAACTGGGATATTGGGCGCTTTTGAGACCCTGACGGCCTCTGCGCTGTGGGAGCAGGCATGGGTTGAGACCCTGACTGTCCCAAGGCTACAGCTTTATCCAATCTGTTATGTAAGGAGCTTACATTATCATTTAACACCTTCCACATATCCATCCAATCAGGTGTCGGCCCCGTCGGGGGCGACACCACATCTATTTGCACTTGTTCTGCCTCCACGTATCCTTCCTCATCAGGAAGGACAGGACCCCACAAAGGCTTTTGGGGAGACAGAGAGAGAGAGTATGCCAGCACACACCCCAGCGCTATATAACCCAGGGATTACACTGTACCTTAGTGTTTACCCAGTAGCTGCTGTTTTTATATATATATATATATATATATATATCTGCGCCTAAATTTATGTGCCCCCCCTCTCTTTTTTACCCTCTATTGCACCTGTATACTGCAGGGGAGAGCCTGGGGAGCGTCCTTCCAGCGGAACTGTGAAGAGAAAATGGCGCTGGTGTGCTGAGGAAGAAGGCCCCGCCCCCTCAGCGGCGGGCTTCTGTCCCGCTTCTCGTGTAAAAATGGCGGGGGCTCGCACATATATACAGTGCCTGACTGTATATATGTAGACTTTTGCCATGAGGTATCTTAATTGCTGCCCAGGGCGCCCCCCCCCCTGCGCCCTGCACCCTACAGTGACCGGAGTGTGTGGGTGTGCTGCGGGAGCAATGGCGCACAGCTGCAGTGCTGTGCGCTACCTTAAGTGAAGACAGGAGTCTTCTGCCGCCGATTTCGATGTCTTCTTGCTTCTGCTGCTTCTGTACTTCTGGCTCTGCGAGGGGGACGGCGGCGCTGCTCCGGGAACGGACGATCAAGGTTAGGTACCTGTGTTCGATCCATGTATCGGGGGTATTCCGCACTGGAAAATAATGACGTATCTAATAGATAATGTTTAGACCAAAATATAATGAGTAAAGAGAGAAAACCAATGTCTTCTAATTAATCTTCAATTTGGTGGTGCACCCTGAGTCAGTAATGAAACATGCAACAAAAAAAAGGAGAAAAGAAGACTCTTTTGTGGGCGCACTCTTGTATGTGTATGTATAAACGTCTCAGAAGAAACAATGATAAAAATATATAAATTTTATCAACAAAAACCGATAAAATAGTAGTAGAATATATTGTCAAAATATCAAAAAGGAGGGGGGGGGAAGGGAGGGTGAGGGAACACAGAACAGATTTTAACAGTGTAAATACTGAATAACAGTTCTGAACTGCCTGGGTTCAAAAAATACAGAAAGATAACAGCTGAAGGCCTGAAAAAATACCTATATAGTCCTGAGTGGGTATATAAATCAAATTTTACCTATATTAGGTTGATGAAATGTCAGCTACGTCTCTTGTGAGAAATATAGAAATAGAAAAAGCTTGAATGAGCAAGATGAATCTGCTGTCAGTGTTAGACGCTGAGCAAAGCCGTCCAAGGACTTCTACTGAACTGAGTATTCCTCAAGAGTCTCCCACTTGAGTACTAACCCAGCCCAACACTGCTTAGCTTCCAAGATCGGAAGGATTCGGGCGTTGCCAGTGTGGTATGAAAGTAGAAGGAATATTTGATATCGAGGGCTCAGGAATCACTGATGAGAGTTCACGAATGGGGAAGAAAAGATTAGATGTTGTTAGAAGAAGAAAATAGGGGATCTGCTGCCAATGTTAGACAGGGATGGTTACCCCTGAATCAATGGTGAGAGTCCTGAAATTAGAGAAGGTGAGAAAGACCGAGGAGAGAAAGAAACAGTGCTGATCTATGGTTGTTTTGCTGGAAAGGTCAAAGGTCAATGAGCTATAGGTACAAATAGACAGTTGTCCTACAGATAACTTGTTACAGATAAGTCTTTCAATTGTAGGGTACTGACAGTACTGTGATTTTAATAATACCAAATGTTACGAGAAGCTGATTGTAAGCAAATTATCAGGAAAAAAGAATATGATTTGAACCATAGAAGAATATCTATTTCTTGTTAACAGATTAATATCATGCATCACAGAAATCAGAATCAGCTTTATTGGCCAGGTGTACTCACGTACACTAGGAATTCTTTGTGGTACAATGCATCGCCAAGCAGCAACTTGAAGGGGGAAGAATATAGCATACATTACACACATTACACGTATGAGTTGATACTGCACATTGCAACTGTACAATAGACTCAACATATTAGACATATTATACACGTAGGACTAAACACAAAGGCTGCTTGGCAGAGCAGCACCGAGGCAGCCATCCGCGGCGCCAACTAGAACTCAAACAATGCACATAATACAGAAGATTTAAGTATTACATCAAAAGATAAACCACACAGACAATAAAAACAGAAAGAATAATGCAGGGTTGGTGTAAGCATTTTGGGTAATAACCTCCAGGGGTTGTGTATTCCACCCTCACAAGGTACCAGGTGCGGCAGCCATCTTAGGCGCACTGCGTAGGATTACCCAGGGTGGAATAGTCCACCCCTAGAAGAGAACACAAAACGGGGAGATTGCAGAGTCCTTAGGTTCAGAGTAGGGTCCCAATAAAACCATCAGGTCCATGTATTTTTCATCCCATCCACAAGTTTACCAGATAAGGCAGCCATGTTGGGCGCACTACGAAGGTTACACAGTGGGAGATGAGCCATACAAGGGCCAAATGCATTCACGGGAAAAACTGACACGAGTGTAGGAGTATGCTATACCCTGCATGGAAAGATCCAAACGAAGCACACCCTGCCCATGGAGGAACCATCCGAGGCAGCCATGTGAGGCGCACTGTGTAGGTTACTGCTGGCAGGGTGTGCAACCAATGGAGGTACACATTATAGGAATAGCACACAGTGGGGGGAAAGTACCCTGTAAGAAGAAAGAAGAGAAAGACACATTTGCAGGAAAACATTAATTTGTGAATATGATAAATGTCCTGGTCTCATGAGAACAGTGTGGGTGGGTGTGAGAGTGTGGGGAGCAGTGCGGGTGGGTGTAAGAATGTGGAGTGCACACTAATGTCCAATGGAACTGACCCAGCAAAATCTGGTCCTGATGCGCACGCCCCTCAGTTCCCTGCTCAGCTTGAGGGGTAGTTTTTGGGGGCAGTCATGATGTTCTTGGACAGAGAAGTAGTAGGCATTGGTCCTGGTGTTCTCAAGGCAGAGGTGAGGAGAGGCCACATGATGGTCCTGAGTTGCAGTGTTTGGGGAAATTGTTTTTTTCGAGATTTTAGCGTAGTCCAAATCCAGTTCAAACTCCGGTTCTAACTCCATTCTTAAATCACATGCTTAACAAATGCATTCTTCACAATTGCAAGCAGGCCAAGTCCTGACTGCAGGCCTTGATAATATTGCTCTTAAATGCTCCAACTATATCAGCTGGCAAAGGGGGAGGTATGCAATCAGAAGTTCAGCTAATTAACAGAGGTTATTTTGCATTGAAGAAGGATCACAGACATTTGCAGACAAACTTCCTTGGGGTGTGAAAAGTGTAGCCAGAGAGAGATGAGAGACTCAGATATACAAGCATGAAGATGGGGTTTTTACCTGTGAAGAGAGGAGAAATGGTTTTCAGTTCCGGTTCTAACTCCATTCTTAAATCACATTCTTAACAAATGCATTCTTCACAATTGCAAGCAGGCCAAGTCCAATTGTGAGGATACGGATTCTCTGATCACTCAGGTAAACAGTTAGTAAAGTGGCAAATGCCCTTTATTGTAAAAATACACACACAGTACACAATAACATTAACAATTGCAAGCCAGGATGGTATCGTACTTACTAAGTCCCCACAGTAGTTTAGAATTACAGTCTCCTGATGTCACATGCCAGGAGTAGTTCTGTGTCCCCTGGTCTGGGATACCAGCTCACACAGTGCCCTTTGCCACTGACGGCACCGCAATGCCTAGTCAGTGTCTCCACTCCAGAGGTACATCCACTCTCTCTGACCTTCTGTGTAGATCTCTCCCTCAGTGCACGTCCAGTAGCCTCTTGAAACCAGCAGATCCCAACAATGCTTCTAGGCCTCAGCACACTGGCAGCACTATCTTCCCCAGTAGCTTTCAGAAGCCAAACACATCACTCCTCTCAGGCCAGGAACTTCCATGCACTCTCTGTTTCAATAGCTTCTGTTATCCTCAAACCTTTTGTCTGTCCTACCATAAGGCGACACCTTCTGGCTCTGTATTGGGTGGGTTACATTAAAGGGGCTGACTACAGAACACTTTCAGATAGACCTACTTTAACATGTCCAGGCATGTCCTCTAGCACACAATAGATGTTAACTAAATGAACCTTAATTAATCTGATTGTGTAGCCTGGAATCCATTGTGTGGGGAAGAATGAGGGGGGTGTATGGACTGACATCTGAGACTGGATGTATCTCCAACAGCAAACAAACAGGTTATCAAAGCAGTCACATGGGGGGGGGGGAAACATTATTTTACAAACTATAATACAATAACCAGTACATTCATATATATACATCTTCATATGCATTCTGTACAAAACATCAGGCTAGACATATTATTCCCTGATAAACACAAACACATATAACAGAGGGATAATGTTTCACAATAATATGTGATGTCCAGTTCTATTGGGAATCCAGGCAGCATGTAAATGTAGAAAAAATTAACAAAGTAGTAACATATTGATGGCAACAGTTCTATAATCGGGAGAAAGATAAATTGTGACTTTTATATCTCACTGATAGCAGAGCTGCCGAGATACAATATATAATAATTATGGAAAATGTTTCTATAAACCTTCTCTCCAAGTGGATTTAGAAAAAAGCAGAAAGAAAGGAGAGAAGAAAAAGAAAAAAAGAGAGAGAAATTCTTGAAAGAATGCTGAACCAGTAGATATATCAGAATTGAAACTGAACAAAGTTCTAGTAACCTATTAGCTCAACAATATTATATATCGTAGAATGAGGAGCCGCTGAGCGCCGGCTGTCTAAAAGACAGGTACTATCATAAACCTGATATAAATCAATTTCATAAGACATTGAAGTAAATACCAATAGAAGTAAGAGAAATATACTGTGATTGTGCAGATGTTACCCGGGATGAAGGGAGCAGTCAATCACTGGCAGTGTACAGTATACACAGGAGATGTCCGTATCAAGGTCCAGGCGTGTCACGAATGCGGGATACAGTGTATACTGACAGTACCCGGGATGAAGGGAGCAGTCAATCACTGGTAAGAGGCAGAGTATAATGTACACAGGAGATGTCCATATCAGAGTCCAGGCATGTCACGAATGCGGGATAGAATGTGTACTGTGATAACACAGTGAGATGCGGCCACAGAGCAGAACAGTCTACCTGGTCAGTTTCCGAGACGGAGTCTGTGGAGGTCTATTGCAGACAGATAGCAGAACGTCCGATGACCGTGATGAGGCGTGCCGAGATGAGGAAAGGAGGAGCGCAATGTCCGATATCACGTCGCGGCAGTGTGTGGTGGCTCGAGCTCGTAGCGGCTGGATGAGACGGGGCTGTACAAGGTTCAGGCTGTCCGGAGGAGGCTGACCCCCAGGCAGTGGGGTGTGGAAGACGCGTTTCGCCCGTTCACCGGGCTTGGTCACTTCCTGTTCGTTGAGGGGATCGTGCGGGCTTTATCTTGCAAGGGGCTGGCCGGTGTCCAATCAGAAGGGAGGTGTGTCCTACATATTCAGATTGCTGAACAGATGTAACTGCTGTTCTAAATCACATTGAATCCTAATTGCACTTGCAGTTAATGGCCCATTGCACGAGAGGAAAATAAATGGGAAAAAAATAGAGAAAAATAATAAACAAGGTGATTAAATATCAATGGAAAAATGAATACATGAAATGAAAATGAAGATGATAAAAATAAAAATATGGAGATAAAGACAGCATATCATAACCGAGGCTATATTCTAAAACTGGACATAATGGAAATAATCACTAAAATTGGTCATAAAGAATAATCTCTGTTTCTACGTTTAGAGGTTAGTTCAGTTTTTAATGAGAATGCTGTCATTGCGTGGATAAAAACAAAGGGGGGGGGGGAGCAGAAAGGGGGAGAAAGATATTGTAACGAAGACAACTACTATATAGAAGGAAAGAGATCCTATTGGCAGAATGTACGAGGCCGTGCAAGGTATGGGAAACTGAGATTTATCTCAGTGTTTTGAATACATACATGTATCGGGGGTATACCGCACTGGAAAATAATGACGTATCTAATAGATAATGTTTAGACCAAAATATAATGAGTAAAGAGAGAAAACCAATGTCTTCTAATTAATCTTCAATTTGGTGGTGCACCCTGAGTCAGTAATGAAACATGCAACAAAAAAAAGGAGAAAAGAAGACTCTTTTGTGGGCGCACTCTTGTATGTGTATGTATAAACGTCTCAGAAGAAACAATGATAAAAATATATAAATTTTATCAACAAAAACCGATAAAATAGTAGTAGAATATATTGTCAAAATATCAAAAAGGAGGGGGGGGGGGAAGGGAGGGTGAGGGAACACAGAACAGATTTTAACAGTGTAAATACTGAATAACAGTTCTGAACTGCCTGGGTTCAAAAAATACAGAAAGATAACAGCTGAAGGCCTGAAAAAATACCTATATAGTCCTGAGTGGGTATATAAATCAAATTTTACCTATATTAGGTTGATGAAATGTCAGCTACGTCTCTTGTGAGAAATATAGAAATAGAAAAAGCTTGAATGAGCAAGATGAATCTGCTGTCAGTGTTAGACGCTGAGCAAAGCCGTCCAAGGACTTCTACTGAACTGAGTATTCCTCAAGAGTCTCCCACTTGAGTACTAACCCAGCCCAACACTGCTTAGCTTCCAAGATCGGAAGGATTCGGGCGTTGCCAGTGTGGTATAAAAGTAGAAGGAATATTTGATATTGAGGGCTCAGGAATCACTGATGAGAGTTCACGAATGGGGAAGAAAAGATTAGATGTTGTTAGAAGAAGAAAATAGGGGATCTGCTGCCAATGTTAGACAGGGATGGTTACCCCTGAATCAATGGTGAGAGTCCTGAAATTAGATTTATTATTTTTCTCTATTTTTTTCCATTTATTTTCCTCTCGTGCAATGGGCCATTAACTGCAAGTGCAATTAGGATTCAATGTGATTTAGAACAGCAGTTACATCTGTGCAGCAATCTGAATATGTAGGACACACCTCCCTTCTGATTGGACACCGGCCAGCCCCTTGCAATATAAAGGCCGCACGATCCCCTCAACGAACAGGAAGTGACCAAGCCCGGTGAACGGGCGAAACGCGTCTTCCACACCCCACTGCCTGGGGGACAGCCGACTCCGGACAGCCTGAACCTTGCACAGCCCCGTCTCATCCAGCCGCTACGAGCTCGAGCCACCACACACTGCCGCGACGTGATATCGGACATTGCGCTCCTCCTTTCCTCATCTCGGCACGCCTCATCACGGTCATCGGACGTTCTGCTATCTGTCTGCAATAGACCTCCACAGACTCCGTCTCGGAAACTGACCAGGTAGACTGTTCTGCTCTGTGGCCGCATCTCACTGTGTTATCACAGTACACATTCTATCCCGCATTCGTGACATGCCTGGACTCTGATATGGACATCTCCTGTGTACATTATACTCTGCCTCTTACCAGTGATTGACTGCTCCCTTCATCCCGGGTACTGTCAGTATACACTGTATCCCGCATTCGTGACACGCCTGGACCTTGATACGGACATCTCCTGTGTATACTGTACACTGCCAGTGATTGACTGCTCCCTTCATCCCGGGTAACATCTGCACAATCACAGTATATTTCTCTTACTTCTATTGGTATTTACTTCAATGTCTTATGAAATTGATTTATATCAGGTTTATGATAGTACCTGTCTTTTAGACAGCCGGCGCTCAGCGGCTCCTCATTCTACGATATATAATATTGTTGAGCTAATAGGTTACTAGAACTTTGTTCAGTTTCAATTCTGATATATCTACTGGTTCAGCATTCTTTCAAGAATTTCTCTCTCTTTTTTTCTTTTTCTTCTCTCCTTTCTTTCTGCTTTTTTCTAAATCCACTTGGAGAGAAGGTTTATAGAAACATTTTCCATAATTATTATATATTGTATCTCGGCAGCTCTGCTATCAGTGAGATATAAAAGTCACAATTTATCTTTCTCCCGATTATAGAACTGTTGCCATCAATATGTTACTACTTTGTTAATTTTTTTCTACATGATATATCTTTCTGTGATGCATGATATTAATCTGTTAACAAGAAATAGATATTCTTCTATGGTTCAAATCATATTCTTTTTCTGATAATTTGCTTACAATCAGCTTCTCGTAACATTTGGTATTATTAAAATCACAAGTACTGTCAGTACCCTACAATTGAAAGGCTTATCTGTAACAAGTTATCTGTAGGACAACTGTCTATTTGTACCTATAGCTCATTGACCTTTGACCTTTCCAGCAAAACAACCATAGATCAGCACTGTTTCTTTCTCTCTTCGGTCTTTCTCACCTTCTCTAATTTCAGGACTCTCACCATTGATTCAGGGGTAACCATCCCTGTCTAACATTGGCAGCAGATCCCCTATTTTCTTCTTCTAACAACATCTAATCTTTTCTTCCCCATTCGTGAACTCTCATCAGTGATTCCTGAGCCCTCGATATCAGATATTCCTTCTACTTTCATACCACACTGGCAACGTCCGAATCCTTCCGATCTTGGAAGCTAAGCAGTGTTGGGCTGGGTTAGAACTCAAGTGGGAGACTCTTGAGGAATACTCAGTTCAGTAGAATTCCTTGGACGGCTTTGCTCAGCGTCTAACACTGACAGCAGATTCATCTTGCTCATTCAAGCTTTTTCTATTTCTATATTTCTCACAAGAGACATAGCTGACATTTCATCAACCTAATATAGGTAAAATTTGATTTATATACCCACTCAGGACTATATAGGTATTTTTTCATGCCTTCAGCTGTTATCTTTCTGTATTTTTTGAACCCAGGCAGTTCAGAACTGTTATTCAGTATTTACACTGTTAAAATCTGTTCTGTGTTCCCTCACCCTCCCTTCCCCCCCCTCCTTTTTGATATTTTGACAATATATTCTACTACTATTTCATCGATTTTTGTTAATAAAATGTATATATTTTTATCATTGTTTCTTCTGAGACGTTTATACATACACATACAAGAGTGCGCCCACAAAAGAGTCTTCTTTTCTCCTTTTTTTTGTTACCTGTGTTCGATCCCTATGGAGCTAATGGTGTCCAGTAGCCTAAGAAGCTCAACTTAGCTGCAGTTAGTAGGTTTGCTTCTCTCCCCTCAGTCCCACGTAGCAGAGAGTCTGTTGCCAGCAGAAGCTCTCTGAAAATAAAAAACCTGACAAAATACTTTCTTTTTTAGCAAGCTCAGGAGAGCCCACTAGGAGTACCCAGCTCTGGCCGGGCACAGATTCTAACTGAGGTCTGGAGGAGGGGCATAGAGGGAGGAGCCAGTGCACACCAGATAGTACTGAATCTTTCTTTAGAGTGCCCAGTCTCCTGCGGAGCCCGTCTATTCCCCATGGTCCTTACGGAGTCCCCAGCATCCACTAGGACGTTAGAGAAAATAGCTTCTTACCATCTGCAACATTAAAAGTTTACATATTTATATTGCAGATATATTTTACTGGGCTGTGAGACTGCACTGTAATTTCACTTCTACACTTTTTGTAATGTGGATATGTCCATAAATACATTTGATTCATTCTGAAGCTTCTACCAGGGGATATTGGATTTCAGTCAATGGATAGACAGTCAGTAGCTTTACCACAAATGGTCGCTATGGTCAAAGGTTGACAGATTCAAAAGGTCAATGTGACAACTGTCGACACAGGTTTTGTGATTTATTTATTTTTTTTCTTTTTCAACCTTTGTTCATTTATCATCCAACGATTGGGAAAGTAAAATTTTGCTCTGCAACTTGCCCGAAGTGTGGCGCGTGCCTACGTTTTCACTAATCGTGGTCACAAAATGTGAAATGGACAAAATTTGAAAACAAAAAACAAAACTTGTGCTGATCATTTCTGTGTCGACCTTAGACTTCGACCTTATGACCCTGTCAACCTTTTGCATGTCGACCTATTGACTGCCTATATATATATATATATATATCTCCTATATAATAGCCCAGATCTGTGACTTTGTGACTCATTTGCTAATGCTGGGCGGAGTCACAACACTGGGCGGAGTTAGTCAAATGAGTCACAGATCTGGCCAAATCTATAGGAGACTAGGAGCAGAAGCAGATAGTATGGGCATGGCACAGGCAGGGGTGCATACCTCGCAGCTTTCTTCAGGAGCTTTCTTCAGGCAGAAGGAGGGACACACACTCGGCGAAAAGGGGGCGTGGCTTCACGGGAGGGCCCCCGTTTTCGTCAGTGAGGGGGCATGCCCAGCGCTCTGTGAGCTGCTGGCATGCCCCCAGGGGCTGATTATGAGTCTGGGGGGCCCAGGGCACTTGAGACAGAGGAGCCCTATCTCATTGCTATGCCTGCTGTGGGGTTGGGGGCGTGGCCTAATCGCGTCCCGCGCGGCCACGCCCCCTTATGCAAATTCCGGGATTTATTTATTTTTTATGGAATTTTGGCCCCTCAGCTAGGGCTAAATCCAGAGGAGGTGGTCGCTCCCCCCTACACACCCGCACAGGCAGAAGAAAGCAGGGAGACTGCTGCCTCCCTGCAACACCACAGACCTGCCAATACGCAGCAGCTTGTGCTGACTGTAGCACAATGCTGCCGTTGTTGCTGGCAGGACGGGGGAGCTTCTGAGCTGGGACAGAGCTACTCGAGCCGGGGGCCCCCCTAAAACTGTGGGGCCAGCGGTACGTACCCCCTGCCCCCCCCCCTTAATCCGGCTCTGCTGCTGGAACCCCCCATTAATCCGTACCCCCTGATACCCCCTCTCCCTCTGTCTCCACTATTCACCGCTGCTTTGCTAAGCAGAACAGCGAGTACAGGAGCTTTCCAACTGACCCCCCCCACCGCGGGACACTGCGACCTGCGGGTGGGACAGCGGGACAGACCCCAAAAAATGGGACTGTCCCATGAAAATCGGGACATTTGGGAGGTATGGGGGTGTGTGAGGGGGTATGCCGTACAGACAGACGGGCACCGGCTCACTGTGTGCTTGACCCCCCACATCAGCATACTCAGCAGGGTCTCTCTGGCGCGGAGGAGCGTCACTTGTTTCTGGCACACTCCACGCTTCTTAGCTGCAGTTTTGTGGGGCACCAGCCGCTGTGCAGGTTCCGTACTGCCTCTGTTATCTCCAGCCCCAGCAACCCCACCGCTAGCTGCAGCGCTGCCACCCGCAGTGAGGTGCGCCCAGCTCCTTCACACACTTTAGCCGGCGGGTAGCGCTGCAGAAGTCCGAGCTGCTTGCAGGCTCCGACCCCCTCCTCCCTCCAGCCTCAGCGTCTCCTGGCAGCTAACCAGTCACTCCCAGTCTCCCCTTACCACAGTGCCCAGCAGCCGCGAGGTCCGCGCCACGTGCATGCTATGACCCCCTCCTCCCTCCAGCCGCAGCATCTCCTGGGGGCTAACCAGTCACTCCCAGTCTCCCCTTACCACAGTGCCCGGCAGCTGCGCGAGGTCTGCGGTGTGTGACTGAGGAGGGGGGGAGGGATGCGGACGGGCAGAGGAAGCAGGACTCCAGCCTAAGAGAGTCAGCCATGCCAAGTCTCCAGCAGCAGCAGATCCCAACAGGTTGGAATGGAACAGCAGCAGCCAGCAGCAGTGACTCCGGTAAGACACATCTGTCTGTCACCACTGTTTTGTCCCTAATACCAATCTCTCCCGTGCCCTGTGTTCTGTCATGTCCCTATCACCCCTGGCCTTGCCCTGCCACCCTTATCCTGGCCCTTTCACCCTTATCCTGGCCCTGTCACCCTTATGCTGGCCCTGTTACCCCTATCCTGGCCCTGTCACCCCTGTGCTTGCCCTGTTAACCCTATACTGGCCCTGTCACCCCTGTCCTGGCCCTGCTGCCCCTACCCTGGCCCTGTCACCCCTATCCTGTCCCTGTCATTTCTGTCCTGGCCCCGTCGCACCTGTCCTGGCCCCGTCACCACTGTTCTGACCCTGTCACCCCTGTCCTGGCCCTGCTACTGCATACCCTCCAACTACCTTTTTGGCAGGTACAGTACCCGCAGCGCCTCCAGACCTCTCCCCAATGCACCACACCTCCGCACCTTCCCCTCCCCCACATGCTGTGCCTCCAGACCCCCCTACACCACCCGCGACTCCCACTCCTCCGCCCCTTCACCACCCACAGCACCTCCAGGCCCCCTCCACCATCCACCCCCCTTATATGTCTCCCCCCACACCTGCCCCTCTCCACCCGCAGCATCTGCAGACACCCTCCTCCATCCGCGGTCCCCCCCCCTCACCCACCCCTCCCCCACCAATGGCACCCCCGCACCTGCCCCTCCACCACCTGCAGCACCTTCCCCATCCGGGCCCCACCCCCACTTCTGCCGCCCCTCCACCCGCAGCATCTACAGACACCATCCGCAGTCCCCCCCGCACCCCCTACATTCTTTACATTGTGCCATGCAGGTGCTGTTCACACCGTCGCAAGGGGCTGCGCCTCCTTCACCATCGCACGCCCTTTCATTGTGCAATATTTAACCACTAACAAAGGAATGCAGGTAATACTCCATATAATACAAATATTGAACCCCAGAAAGGCATGCAAGGGTTAAGGGGGCGTAGCCCCTTGCGACGGTGTGAAGAGCGCCCGTAGGGCGCGATGAAGCACCTAGTGTGTATATATATATATATATATATATATATATATATATATAGATCTATGATACCACACATGGGATGGTTAGGGAGTACATTTATACTGCATTTATGTCTGTGGCCACTGGTGAGACCTGTAGAATAAGAACTGATTATATAACCATATGTATATAGTGATCCTACCATATGACTATGCTTACTGAATGTCATTGAGCAGCTTTGTTTGTTCAGTGAACATTAGATCAAATAAAAAACACAGTGACAATTCCGGCAACAGGCTTTAGCTAATTTTCTTGATAAAGCTCTTTATTCCTTTATACAGTTCTCACCAGAGGTGCCATCGGAAAATCCAATCAAGCAGCCGCCTCTCTGCTCCAGGAGGGGGGTATATGTACAATTCTGGCATTTGTAAAGTAAATCTACCCACGCTCGTGTGGTTTTAATCAACTTGATTGACATATTTTAAAGGTCTATCATAGGAGCACTGTATATAGAGCCACAGAAAGGTCATTATACTGAAACAAAATTATTAGTTTACTATTGTACATTGATAGAAGTTAAAATGCAAATAACTCATTGACATTAAATGAGTCATTAAGTCTGAGTGAATATCGAATAAACGCATAAATTCAGATGAGAGGTTGATTCTAAACTTCAGATGGGTTTTAAAGTAACACAATGTTAAAAAATGCAGCACTATACGCTCACTTATGTGCTAGACATTTGGGCGTACAGCGCAGTTATTTCCATCTGCCTAGTTCCTGTATAAGGCCACAGCCCCATTCCGCTCATAAGGACACCGTTAGAACACTCTTTATGGCCTTTGTTTAATGGATTGTGGGTCCATTCTTAGTCCTGCCTACTATTGCATAAGGACTACCCCTTTGCTTTCAATCTTTTATTTTAATTTTTTTCCATATAAATTACTGGACAGCTGACCTTCAGTTATTTCTTAAAATATGTCAGAAGAGTGAGGACATCAATATTAGCTTCAGAACACTTGTCACCATTGTGTAATTCAGTGATTGTACATATTGGCAGAATTGCTTGTATAACGTGGTTAATAAATCCATTACCTCTTCGATATCTCGTTACAACAATACAAAGTATAGATAATCACTAGTGATTGCACATACTTGATCTGAGTAGGCCAGCACCTTTCACTGATTCCATGGCGTATACACCACCCGTGGCCGGGAGTGGAGCTCGGGGTTGGGGAAATGGGAGCCGTCAAGGTAATTAAGTGTCTGCTCCCTTGGAGTTTCCAACCATCAGTTATCTGAGACCTCAGTGGCCTCATTAGTTTTCTGGCGCACCAATAGGATTCAGGGCAAATTAACCCTTGCTGGTGACCCCTTTCCCCTGGCACTCTAGGCTTCAGGATGGTTAGCCTTTTGGACAATGAGGCACTGTCAAAAGTCATGTCCTACAGTTTTATGGAGGGAAAAGGCTGTGTAATGCCCTTCCTCTCCACTCCTTGAGGCTCATCTCATACTGACTTTAGTCCCTGAAATTTGTCTCCCCAGACCTAGCCCTACATGCTTTCTCCCAAGCTGTCATTGGTATAGCTGAGCAATTACATTATGGTGTAAATATTTGGTGAAAGTAACTTTGGCAAGAATCATGGAAAAAAAAAATGTTTTCCTCCCTGGGACTGGGTGTCCTCACTTTGCCAGGCAATCACAGATTTTGTTACTGATAGAATAGAGGGTTGTTACTCATCCCGAAGTAACCTAAGTGGGCTTACTTCACCACGCCTAGGGATTCCCTCTCACTGTCAGTAACTGCCTGATACTGACTCCTCCCACTGCATAGTGGGCAGTTAACTCGCTACCACAACTAGGCTCCAACACCGGCACATGGAACCACTTTTTCCAACCCGGCTTCTACACTGGTACCTGGAACCACTTCTCCCAGACTCCTACCACCGGCAGCTGGAACCTAACTTGCTACCATAACCAGGCTCCTACGCCGGTACCTGGAACCGCTTGTTCCATCCAGGCTCCTACACTGGTACCTAGAACCATTCTCCTAGACTCCTACCACCAGGAGTCTAGGAACTGATTATTTCTGCGTATGTGTGGAGCAACACTTCCTATGTAGTCTTGGCTAATCCCACTGGTCCCTCACTATAGACCAGTCTGCACTGAGTAGCTTGCAGAGGGCTTGAGCTTGGAGACACTGAGCTCAAATCAGAACAGCCGGAGAATGGAATAGTGTTTTGTATTATTCTAGTGGTCACAGACTATAAGCCGATGCAGCCATCATAAGGCAGGTTGTTCATTAGTCAAATGTCTAAGAAAAAGACAGTACTCCTTGCTAAAAGTGCGTGGGGAAATCGCAGCATACAGATGTTGATGTTCAGTGGATATCTACATTCTGGGCTCACAGACCCTCTTTTTTTTTTTTTTTTTTTTTTAATACAGTTCTAACAGACAATACCACAAGGGTTAAGGCCACCCTGGGTCTCTGGACAGTAAACTCCAGACCAGGTGCCGGCAAGACTGAAGGGTCAGGTGGTTTCCTCCAAAACTTACTTCTAAAATACTGCTATGGAACCTTATCTTCTCTGGTTGAATTTGGGCTCCAGAGGCAGGGACAAAAGATCCTCAGTCTCCAGACCACAGAGTGTGAGCTCTTTGGAGCTCCAGGAAAACAATTGGCTAACTATGCTAGCCATCTCTCTGTGCAGCTCCTTATCTCACTTTGAGTCGTGAGACTGCAGAGGGAGACATTCTGATTCCCTGAAAGGGGCTTGAGATCCCCCTAGACCAGGGAAAGGGTAAGTGCAATTTCACTTATATTTGACATTAAATATAAATACATTTGTAGCATGTTACCAGACAGTTAAACATAAGCTGTGCTTTATAAACCAAGGACCTTGAGCCTTTCAGTTTATTTTAATATTCTGGCAAAAAAAAAGCCCGATCTATCCTGAACATTTTTTTGTCCATTGTGTCGTCTTGCTGGAAGTGGCAATTGGCCTTAATGTATAACAAACTTTTTCTATTTATATTTCTGAAAAACTCATTACTGTCAGGGGGTTTGTATCTAGTGCAAAACCCTCGATCACCGATCCCACGTTGCGTACCTGACATCTGTGGTGTTGAAATCATTGATATTGATCACATTTTGAGCTGGGGATTTAAACCCTGCTGGTGAGCAGATGATGCAGGAGTGCTGGACAGGCGTTTGCTCTCACTGATTAAAGGCGTTAGACGGAATTAATACATGTCTCATATGTGAGCATATTATAGAACATTGTGTGACCTATAGTGTTAAAGGCTTGCTTGTTCATATTGTCAGCAGACACAGGTCTATGTAATTTTTCCTCATCAGGTGCAGTTGGTAATGTAATGTACAGTAGGTTTATTCTTTCAGTATTGAAAAAATTAATAAATTTTGGTGGTATTCCCCAATGATGAGGATTTCCAGTCCTGAAAGAGGCCAGCATTTGTGTGTTAGTACTGATCAGAGGGCAGCAGTAACTACAAGGTACTGAGAGGAGGGAAAGCTGTGTGAATGAATGGAGCATAGAGACAATGGGGGTATCTTATTAGCTGCGAAATTGCGGTTTTGTGATACATTATTGCAAATGTGATAATTCAATATCCTATTACCGGCGATAAGTTTCCATAGGGCTTATCGCGGATTTCTCTTCACCAGCTCAGACCTGGTGATAAGTAGTGCAAAATCCCTATTTTGAGCAAAAAATGTCAGGGTTTAATTCAGAATCCCTTGGGACACCCCCATGAATGACTAAATAAGGCACTAGAAGTTTTTAATTATTTTTAATTGGCTAATAATAATGACGTCATTTTGGGGGTCAAAAAATGCAAAGTGATGGAAATTGGGGTACAAGGTATGAGACAGGTATATTGGGGTGTGTTATGAGTGGGGCAAGTGTTTTTAGACTTGCAAGTGAGAGTAATCAGTCTGTTTCCACTTTTTTTTTTAAAGTCTCCCAAAATAACCCAAATATATACTTATAACCATTTTTATGTACCCCAAATTTAATGAAAACTCTTATTTTGCTGGGGGGAAAAATAGCTTTCAATAATTTAACATAAAAAAATGCATATAACAGCTATTAGACCCGATTTAATGACACCAATTAGCAGTGGCGTAACTTCATCCCAGTTGCCCGGAGGCAAGATAAAATGCTGTGCCCCCCCTCAAAAAAATAGTATTTTAACTGACTCTTTTATACCCGCCATCACATCACCGACCCCTCTATACCTTACATTAAATCACTGACACCTCTAAACCCTAAACTATTGACCCATTTACACCCTACACTTAATGATTGACCCCTCTGTACCCTACACTACATTACCAACCCCATTGTACCCTACACTACATTGCAGACCCCATTGTAGTTAAAAAAAACACAGACACACACATTGGCACAGATAGGAAAAAAAACCATACACATTGGCACTGATATAAAATAAAGCACATAGGCCACCACAAAAAGCACATAAGCCCCTGTAGGAAAATTATAAAAGACATTGGCACTGATAGAAAAATAATACAGAACATAGGCCACCTCAGGAAAATAATACAGCACATAGGCCACCACAGCGAACAAAAATAAACAGGTCACCACAGTGAAAATAATGGGGGAAAAATAGGTCACTACAGCAAAAATAATAAAACACATTAAGAAAATAATAAACACAATGGTGCGGATAGGAAAAATAACACACATCGGCACTGATAGGAAAATTAAGTCATACAAACTCAATTACTGTATGTCTGAGGCTGTGGCGTCCCTCACATGACTGCTTGGCGGGTCTCTCCCTTTTATTATAACTAGGGGCCCATGTGTTGTCCTCCCTCCCTTGGCCCCTGTGTGAGCCATGTCCCATTCCTTCCCCCTGTGAGAGCCATATAACACCTTTCCCTGGTCCGTGTGTGAGCCATGCCCCCCTTCCCCCTGTGTGAGCCATGTTCCCCCCCTTGCCCTGTGTGAGTGATATCACCCCTTCCCCCTTTAGTGAGCCACATCCCCCTTCACATGTGTGAGATATGCTGCCCCTTCTCCTGTGTGAGCCATGTCCTCCTTACCCCTTTTGCAAGCTATTTCCACCCTTCCCCTGTGTGAGCTATATCCTCCTTTCCCCAGTGTGTTTTAGCAATGTGCACCCCTTCCCCCATGTGAGCCATGTCCTCCCTCCCCCCCCCCCCCCCTCACATGAGCCATGTCCCCCTTCCCCCAGTGCCCTCGTTTTCATCATGCTCTCACCAAGATACAGTGGGTGACCCAAGGGAGAGACAGTGGGTGATGTAGAGGATGACGGGGTGATGCAGTAGATGACAGGGAGAACTGACAGGGAGAGATAGTGGGAGATGGAGAAGCAGTCGGTGATGCCAGGGAGAGGCAGTGGGGGATACCAGGTAATGTATGATAGGGGGATGCAGTGTATAACACCAGGGGGAGGCTGTGGATGATGTAGAGGATGATGGGGAGAGGCTCTGAATGACAGGAAGAGGCTGACAAGCAAGAGAGAGGTGACATGAATAGATAGTCGGCGACAGAGTGGCATTGGGTGACAGGGAGTGGGATACTGGGAGAGGCAGTGGATGACGCTACAGAGAGGATGACAGGCAGTGAGGGAGAGGCTGTCAGGCAGTTTTCCTGCTAGGTCTGAGGTGCAGGAAAAAGGGGACATCTGGTGCAGTCAGAGGCCAGTGCCTCAGAGATATAGGGAGCAGTCAAAGGTGTGTCAGAGGCATAGGGATCGGTCACAGACATAGGGATCAGTCAGAGGGCATAAGGTGCACTCAGAAGCCAGTGTTTCAAGAACATAGGGAGCAGTCAGGGGGCATAGGTAGCATTCAGGGGGCATAAGGAGCAGTCAGGGGTATGCCAGGGTCATATGGAGCAATCAGGGGGCATAGGCAGTAGTCAGGGGGGCATAGGGGCATAAAGGACAGTCAAGGAGCATAGGGAGCAGTCAGGGGCATAAAGGGAATAGGGAACAGTCATGAGGCATTGGGAGCAGTCAGGGGGCATAGGGGAAGTCAGGGGGCATAAAGAGCATCCAGGGGCATGGAAAGCAGTCAGGGGGCATAGGGAGCAGTCAGGGGGCATAGAGAGCAGTCAGGGGATTAAGGACCTGTCAGGAGGCATAGGGAGCAGTCATGGGGCGTAGGGAGCAGTCAGGGAGCTTAGGGAGCAGTCAGGGGAATAAGGAGCTGTTAGGGGGCGTGGTGAGCAGTAATGGGGCATAGAGAGCAGTAATGGGCATAGGGAGCAGTCTGGGAGCATAGGGAGCAGTCAGGGGGCATAGAGCAGTCATGGGGCATAGGGAGCAGTCAGGGCCAGCAGGTGAGAGGTATGGGGTGAAGCATTTCGCAGGACATGAGGATGGAGCTGTAACCTGCAGATGTACACAAGGCAAGCAGACAGTGACTGACCTGCAGAAGAAGCAGCAGCGCCAGCCCTGTTGCCCACGGCCTCCTGTGTCCCATGCTGGGGTTCCTGTTACGTGATGCGCAGCACCTGCAGCTCAGAACTCTCTGTCTGACATCCGGGATTAGAACAGCTGAGGCGGCCGCTGGTCCCAGAGGAGTGGCCAACCACCCGCAAGTGTATATTGAACTGCTGGAGGCAGCCCCGGTGATGTGTCCTGGAGCCATCTGCAGTCTACGGCCGGGCCAGCCTATCTGCCTGTGGCTGCTGGGGACTCCTGGTGACGGACGGGCAGTCTTGCGGAGTTTCGGGGTAAATTATTCTGTGTGTGTGGTCCTCCGCGACCACACAGCACAGCAGACAGTCACAGAGGCGGAGCGCCGCGCTGATGCTGATCGGCGCCGCTCCACCTCCGCTTGGTGGGTAGCTCTTTTATGGAAGCGATGGCAGAAAGGGCATGGTCAGGGGACAGTGTTGGAGCCAGGTGCCCTCTTCAGGACTGGAGCCCGGTGGCAACGGACTCCGTTGCCTCCGGGAGTTCCGCCCCTGCCAATTAGTTATATTATGGCCACTAATAGACTTCTACAAAGTTTTCCTACTGTATATTAGTTTTACTTTCTCTTACGTCCTAGAGGATGCTGGGGACTCCGTAAGGACCATGGGGTATAGACGGGCTCCGCAGGAGATAGGGCACCTAAAAAGAACTTTGACTATGGGTGTGCACTGGCTCCTCCCTCTATGCCCCTCCTCCAGACCTCAGTTAGATCTTGTGCCCAGAGGAGAATGGGTGCACTGCAGAGAGCTCTCCAGTGTTTTCTATGGAAAAATTATTTTGTTAGGTTTTTTATTTTCAGGGAGTCCTGTTGGCAACAGGCTCCCTGCATCGTGGGACTGAGGAGAGAGAAGCAGAGCTGGCTTGTGAAGTTGGGCACTGCTGGACACCATTAGCTCCAGAGGGAGTCGGAACACAGGTCTCACCTGGGGTTCGTCCCGGAGCCGCGCCGCCACCGTCCTCCTCACAGATGCCGAAGATAGAAGCGGGGTGAGTATTGAGGAAAAGACTTCAGGCGGCAGAAGACATCAGATCTTCATGAGGTAAGCGCGCAGCGGTAAGCTGCGCGCCATTGCTCCCTGTCACACACACAATGCAGGCACTGAAGGGTACAGGGTGCAGGGGGGGGGGCGCCCTGGGCAGCAATTAACCTCGTTTTGGCCATAAATAAGGTGGATTAGGCTGGGGAACAGTAAATCCGCAGACCCCCGCCATTTTATTAATATATGATGAAGGGACCGAAGCCCGCCGTCGGGTGGGCGGCGCTTGATCCTCAGCACTAACCAGCGCCATTTTCTCCACAGAGGCTGCATGAGAAAACGCTGGCTCCCTGTTCTTTCCCCTGCTGAGCTTCACAGGTTGGAAAAAGGAGGAGGGGGGCACTTTGGCGACGCAGTGAAGGGAGATTACGATTATAAACATATAAAAGCGCTATCTGGTTGTATATTCCAGTGTTTTTAAGCGCTGGGTGTGTGCTGGCATACTCTATCTCTCTGTCTCTGCCAAGGGCCTGGTTGGGGTTTTGTCCCCTTATAGGTAAATCCCTGTGTGTGTGGGGTGTCGGTACGTGTGTGTCGACATGTCTGAGGCGGAAGGCTTCTCCAAGGAGGAGGTGGAGCAAATGAGTGGTGTGTCCCCGTCGGTTGTGCCGACTCCTGATTGGATGGACATGTGGCATACGTTGCATGCAAGTGTGGCATCTTTACATAAGAGGCTTGATAAGGCTGGTTTAGGGGGGACATCAGGCGGTCAATCCTCAGATTGGACCGACTCACAGGGCCCGTCGGGGTCTCAAAAGCGTCCCTTAACACAAGACACTACTACCGACACGGATTCTGATTCCAGTGTCGACTATGACGAAGTAAAATTGCACCCTAGGGTAACTAAAACTATTCAGGGTATGATTGTGGCAATAAGGGATGTCTTGCATATTGTGGATGAACCCTCGGTCCCCGACACAAGGGTACACATGTTTAAGGAAAAGAAACAGATTATTAATTTTCCCACATCTCATGAATTAAATGAGTTCTTTGGAAAAGCTTGGGAGACTCCGGATAAGAGACCGCAGATCCCCAAAAGAATTTTTATGGCATACCCTTTCCCTAAGCAGAACAGGGAGATTTGGGAATTACCCCCCACTGTGGACAAGGCCCTGACGCGCTTATCCAAGAAAGTGGCGCTACCGTCTCCTGACACAGCGGCCCTTAAAGACCCAGCAGATCGCAGGCAAGAAACTACCTTAAAGGGTATTTATTCTCATACGGGTGCTGTGCTAAGACCGACGATTGCGTCGGCATGGGTGTGTAGCGCAATTGCAGCTTGGACAGATGAGCTGACAGATCAATTTGATACTATGGATAAGGACACTATATTCCTAACTCTAGCCCATATAAAAGACGCAGTCTTATTTATGAGGGATGCTCAAAGGGACATTGGATTGCTAGCTTCTAGGGCCAATGCCATGGCTATCTCAGCGAGAAGATCCTTATGGACTCGCCAATGGACGGGTGATGCGGATTCCAAGAAACATATGGAAGTACTACCCTATAAGGGGGATGTATTGTTTGGGGATGGGCTGACGGACCTGGTTTCCACAGCTACAGCAGGTAAATCAAATTTTTTACCATATATTCCCCAACAGCAAAAGAAAGTAACACCCTATCAGATGCAGTCCTTTCGGTCGCACAAGTCTAAAAGAGGTCGGGGATCCTCTTTCCTCGCCAGAGGTAAGGGCAGAGGCAAGAGAGCACCTGCTGCGGCAGGTGCCCAGGAACAAAAGTCCTCCCCGGCTGCTTCAAAACCCACAGCATGACGCTGGGGCTTCCCTGAGGGAGTCCGCACCGGTGGGGGCACGTCTTCGACTTTTCAGTCAGGCCTGGGTCAGTTCGGACCTGAATCCCTGGGTGCTGGAAATAGTTTTCCAGGGTTACAAACTGGAATTCGAGGAGGTGCCCCCGCGCCGATTTTTCAAATCGGCCCTACCAGCTTCCACATCGGAAAGGGATGTAGTGTTAGCTGCAATTCAAACGCTGTGTATACAGCAAGTGATAATCAAGGTTCCCCTGCACCAGCAGGGAAGAGGTTACTACTCAACCCTATTTGTGGTCCCGAAACCGGACGGTTCGGTCAGACCGATTTTGAATCTGAAATCCCTAAACCTGTACATAAAAAGATTCAAATTCGAAATGGAATCACTCAAAGCGATAATAGCCAACATGGAGGAGGGGGAGTTTATTGTGTCTCTGGACATAAAGGATGCGTACCTTCATGTCCCCATATATGCCCCCCATCAGGAATACCTGAGATTCGCTGTACAGGATTGTCATTACCAATTTCAGACGTTGCCGTTTGGACTTTCCAAGGCCCCGAGGATTTTCACCAAGATAATGGCGGAAATGATGGTGGTCCTGCGCAAGCATGGTGTCACAATTATCCCATACTTGGACGATCTCCTGATAAAAGCAAGATCAAGAGAGAAATTGCTGAGCAGTGTGGCACTCTCTCTGAGAGTGCTCCAGCAACACGGTTGGATTCTAAATCTACCAAAGTCACAGTTGATTCCGACAACTCGACTGCCGTTCCTAGGTATGATACTGGATACGGAACAAATGAAGGTCTTCCTCCCAATAGAGAGAGCCCAAGACATCCAGAACATGGTCAGAGAACTGCTGAAACCGAAAAGGGTGTCAGTTCACCAATGCACTCGAGTTCTGGGGAAAATGGTGGCGGCCTACGAGGCCGTTCCCTTCGGCAGGTTCCATGCAAGGACTTTTCAATGGGACCTTCTGGACAAGTGGTCCGGGTCCCATCTGCACTTACATCGGAAAATAACTCTGTCCCCAGGGACCAGAGTGTCCCTCCTGTGGTGGTTGCAAAGTGCTTACCTCCTGGAGGGTCGCAGGTTCAGAATTCAGGATTGGATCCTGGTTACCACGGATGCGAGCCTCCGAGGATGGGGAGCGGTCACACAGGGAAAACATTTTCAGGGTCTGTGGTCAGACCAGGAGTCCTGTCTACACATCATGTGTTGGAACTCAGGGCCATTTACAACGGCCTTCGACAAGCGGAGAATTTTCTTCGAAACCTACCGGTTCTGATTCAATCAGACAATGTCACAGCAGTGGCTCATGTGAACCACCAAGGCAGGACAAAAAGCAGAGTCGCGATGGCGGAAGCCACAAGGATCCTTCGCTGGGCGGAAAATCATGTAAGCGCTCTGTCAGCTGTCTTCATTCCGGGAGTGGACAACTGGGAAGCAGACTTCCTCAGCAGACACGATCTCCATCCAGGAGAGTGGGGACTTCATCAAGAAGTCTTTGCAGACGTAACACGTCTTTGGGGAACTCCTCAAATAGACATGATGGCGTCACGTCTCAACAAAAAACTTCAGAGGTACTGCGCCAGGTCTCGGGACCCTCAGGCAATAGCAGTGGACGCTCTGGTAACACCGTGGGTGTTCAAATCGGTCTATGTGTTTCCTCCTCTTCCTCTCATCACGAAAGTGTTGAGGATCATAAGACGAAGAAGAGTACAGACGATACTCGTTGTCCCAGACTGGCCTCGAAGGGCTTGGTACTCGGATCTACAAGAGATGCTCACAGGAGACCCCTGGCCTCTTCCTCTGAGGGAAGACCTGTTGCAGCAGGGGCCCTGTGTATTTCAAGAAGACTTACCGCAGTTACGTTTGACGGCATGGCGGTTGAACGCCGAATCCTAGCAAAAAAGGGGATTCCGGAAGAGGTCATCCCTACGTTAATAAAGGCTAGGAAGGAGGTGACGATAAAACATTATCATCGTATCTGGCGAAAGTATGTGTCTTGGTGTGAGACCCTCTCGATTTTGTTTCAGAAGGAATTGGCTTCTCTTCCAGAAGTCCAGACGTTTGTAAAGGGAGTGCTGCACATCCAGCCCCCTTTTGTGCCTCCAGTGGCACCATGGGACCTGAACGTGGTGTTGCAGTTCCTAAAATCACACTGGTTTGAACTGCTTAACAAGGTTGAGTTGAAATTTCCTACCTGGAAGGTGGTCATGTTGTTGGCCTTAGCATCAGCAAGGCGAGTGTCAGAGTTGGCGGCTTTGTCACACAAGAGCCCCTACTTGATTTTTCATGTGGATCGAGCTGAATTGAGGACACGTCCGCAATTTTTGCCTAAAGTGGTTTCTTCGTTCCATATGAATCAACCTATTGTGGTGCCTGTGGCTACAAGTGACCTGGAGGATTCCAGATCCCTGGACGTACTCAGGGCCTTAAAAATTTATGTAGCCAGGACGGCTAGAGTTAGGAAAACAGAGGCTCTGTTTATCCTGTATGCGGCCAATAAGATTGGCGCTCCTGCTTCGAAGCAGACTATTGCTTGCTGGATCTGTAATACGATTCAGCAGGCTCACTCTACGGCTGGATTGCCGGTACCAAATTCGGTTAAGGCCCATTCCACTAGGAAGGTGGGCTCTTCTTGGGCGGCTGCCCGAGGCGTCTCGGCTTTACAACTTTGCCGAGCGGCGACTTGGTCGGGGTCAAACACTTTTGCTAAATTCTACAAGTTTGATACCCTGGCTGATGAGGACCTAGCGTTTGCTCAGTCGGTGCTGCAGAGTCATACGCACTCTCCCGCCCGATTGGATGCTTTGGTATAAACCCCATGGTCCTTACGGAGTCCCCAGCATCCTCTAGGACGTAAGAGAAAATAAGATTTTAAACCTACCGGTAAATCTATTTCTCTTAGTCCGTAGAGGATGCTGGGCGCCCGTCCCAGTGCGGAAACTCTGCAAGACTTGTATATAGTTGTTGCTTACATAAGGGTTATGTTACAGTTGACATCGGTCTTGGACCGTTACTGTTGTTTTGTTCATACTGTTAACTGGTCATGTATGTTCCAGGTTACATGGTATGATTGGTGTGGGCTGGTATGAATCTTGCCCTTGGATTGCTAAATCCTGCCTTGTATTGTCCATCTCCTCTGGGCACAGTTCTCTAACTGAGGTCTGGAGGAGGGGCATAGAGGGAGTAGCCAGTGCGCACCCATAGTCAAAGTTCTTTTTAGGTGCCCTATCTCCTGCGGAGCCCGTCTATACCCCATGGTCCTTACGGAGTCCCCAGCATCCTCACGTACTAGGAGAAATAGATATACCGGTAGGTTTAAAATCTTATTTTTGGGGGGGTACAGGCAGATTTCCTCATTTTCTCCTATATTTATAACCGGTTTTGCGGTCTAGAATTATCGCGCAAATCCCGTTTTTGCTATTTTGGAATAGGATAGGGAAAAACGGGAGCGCACATACCCACGAAAAGCTATTTTTGCTGCACTTTTTGTGTGATAGATGCGTAAAAAAATCATGCAAAAAATTGCAGTGATTTTGCAGGTAATAGGATACTGCCCGATGGGGTGGGTACATAGACGGAAGGGGAAAGCTGTGTGAGTGAATGGCGAGGGTAAACAATGGGGGGTGGGTACATAGGCAGAAGGGGAAAGCTATGTGAGTGAAGAAGAAAGTGGGGGGATGCACGGATTGAGGGGGGGGGGGGGGCTGTGTGAGTGAATGGCGAGGGTAGACAATGGGGGGTGAGTACATAGAAGGGGAAAGCTATGTGAGTGAATGGTAAGGAGACACTGGTTGGCTTCAAAGACTGAGGGGGTAAGTCTGAGTGAATGGAGAAAATTGACAGTAGGTGGATACACTGATTGAGGGGGGCAAGCTGTGTGACTGAATGGAGTGTGTAGACAATGGGGGGTGGGTACATATACATAAGGGGAAAGCTGTGTGAGTGAATGGCGAGGATAAACAATGGGGTGGGTACATAGGGCCTAATTCTGAGTTGATCGCAGCAGCAAATATGTTAGCAGTTGGGCAAAACCATGTGCACTGCAGGGGGGCAGATATAACATGTGCAGAGAGAGTTAGATTTGGGTGGGGTGTATTCAAACTGAAATCTAAATTGGCGTGTAAAAATAAAGCAGCCAGTATTTACCCTGCACAGAAACAAATAACCCACCCAAATCTAACTATCTCTGCACATGTTACATCTGCCCCACCTGCAGTGCACATGGTTATGCCCAATTACCCCCAGAGATAGTGGGGAAAGCTGTGTGAGTGAATGGCAAGGATAGACAATGGGGTAGGTACATAGACAGAAGGGGAAAGCTGTGTGAGTGAATGGAGAGGAGAAACTAGCTACAGAGACTGAGGGGGTGAGTCTGTGAGTGAATGGAAAGAGTGGACTAGGTGGAAACATAGAATGAGGGGGAATGCTGTGTGAGTGAATTGAGATAATAGAATGTTGGTTGCTGCAGTATGTTGATGGATGGGGGAAAGCTGTGTGGGTGAATGTTCTGTAAACTCTAGGGTGAGGTGCAGTAAAGGGTCTGGAATGCACCAGGGCTGTAATTCAACTGAAACATTTAGCAGAAAGCAGCGGGTGTTTCTTGCCAATCTGACTAGGGCAGGATAACGGATGGTGGTCGTTAGGTCGACAAGTATCAGGTCAACATACATTGGTTCGACCACTGATGGTCGACATGGTCATTAGGTCAACATGTAAAATGGTCGACATGAGTTTTTCGCTATTTTTTTTTCTCATATTTTGACCTTTTTCATTCTTAACGATCCATGTCGACCTAATGAACCACACCCAGGATAACGTCCTTATTTTAGTGTAAAAATCATAACTGTATATTTAGAGGTGTTTAAAATTGTAGATGATATGTAATTTTTCTGTAAAAAAGCAGAAAAATTGTGTCAGGCATGTATGGTGAATGTGTTGTGTTGATTAGAAATGGTTTTCTGGACTTGCAAATGTTTTTTTTCCCAATCTTTAGCAAACAGTAGAGACATTGAAATGTTCCCCAAAATACACTAAACACTTATTTGCTGAAACACAATTGCCGGCTCTCATATTTACTATATACTTTATAAAAAAGTAGTAAAACTGAAACTTTTGACCCGTTTTAGCAGTCAGTACTTAGGTTCTGGCCGCTAACAGCTTTCCACACTGTCCTGCTCTCTGATTTGCAGTTCAGGAATGCTTACACCAGTAGTTCTCAAACTGTGTGCTGTGGCACCCTGGGGTGCCCTGGGTTGGTGGTCCAGGGACAATGAAATTTTTTTATGGTCAATGTCATAAGCAAAATCAGTGCTGATGGCTGTCAATAATAAAATATCTGGATAAATGGAAGCAAATCTTGTCCCTCAGCACTCAAATCAAACTAAGAATGACATGTATACACAATTTACTTAATGTAATACAGGTTGAGTCTCCCTTATCCAAAATGCTCGGGACCAGAGGTATTTTGGATATGGGATTTTTCCGTATTTTGGAATAATTGCATACCATAATGAGATATCATGGTGATGGGACCTAAATCTAAGCACAGAATGTATTTATGTTACATATACACCTTATACACACAGCCTGAAGGTAATTTTAGCCAATATTTTTTATAACTTTGTGCATTAAACAAAGTGTGTCTACATTCACACATTTAATTTTCATATACACCTTATACACACAGCCTGAAGGTCATTTAATACAATATTTTTAATAACTTTGTGTATTAAACAAAGTTTGTGTACATTGAGCCATCAGAAAACAAAGGTTTCACTATCTCACTCTCACTCAAAAAAGTCCGTATTTCGGAATATTCCGTATTTCGGAATATTTGGATATGGGATACTCAACCTGTATTTCTTTCTACATTTCTCAATAGGAAGCTTTTGCCCTAGGGGTGCCATGAAAAAAATTCTGATAATCTAGTGGTGCCGTGATTCAAAAAAGTTTGGGAACCACTAATATACACACTCTTTCATGCACTTCGTATAGTTTACACATAGCTTAATTAACACGATGCCTGCAAATTGCCGTTTCTAATTGTATTCATTTGACTTTTTATGGTAAACCTTTCCAACCCCGGACTTAGCGCTAAATTACACCAGGCATTTGCATTTAATCTGGAAAGTGCTTTTACATGTGCAAAAAAAAAATCCAATGTAATTAAACTGTACAGATGTAACCCATGAGGTGAGGAGGACCCCACATATTGTTGCCTGTTCTCTTGTTAAGATATAATTGGAACTCCAATGAATGATATAATACAATCGTATAACTAGTTGCACAAAGCATTTACAGTATATGGCAGACAATAGACATCTAGCTGCACAAATGTTAGTAGCATATGGATGTGAAAGAATTTTGGATCAATGTCTTGTGCAATGTTCTCTCACTCATTCCAGGAGCAATGTCAGAAGATGAGGGACTTCCTGACTAATGGGGCATCTGATGAGGTGAACCTGGACTCCAAAATTGAGAAACGCAGAAAGGAGCTGGAGAGGAATCGAGCGAGACTTCAGACTCTGCAGAGCGTGAGGTGAATATATCTTCCTGTATATTCCAGTAGTTGTACGTGCATCTATTTCTTACTCCGTTCTCTCCATAAACTGGAATCAATAATAATACTGCAAGCAAGGCTGTCTATTGATGTTGTAAGTCTTGCTTGGACTATTTAGGGGGTTATTCAATTAACCCTGTGGCTAATTGCTGCGCCAGAGCAATTCAATTAGCAGGAATTATCTCGTGCTTGATTGGGTTCGGTATGCTTTGCCGCTGTTCGGGATCCCGGCAGTCAGAAGACCGACGCCAGGATCTCGACAGGCGGAATGCCGCCAGGGAGTGCAGCGAGTGCGCTCACCATGCATCGGGCCCGGTGATGAGCATCACTTGCCACACTATTCTATTCCCTCTCAGATGGTGTCGTGGACCACCACCCGAGTGGGAATACTGTGCCTCGGTCGGGATTCCGATGTCTGTATCCTGAACACTGGGTTCACGACAGCCGGTAAATGGACCGCATCCCACTTGGATGTTGGAATTATGGAGCTGCGGGGTAAAGTCTGCAATGAAACGGCAAAATCTGTGGTTCACGTTCAGGGAAGAACAATTGATTTTGCAACTTACATGTAATCAGTGGGTTTTCGCACCTGAAACCCCGATTTTAGGCATAACAAAGTCTGTTTAATTGAATATCCTTTCTCCGTGCTGTGGGGATTTTTGCTGGTAATTACAGTAGCTGCAGGGTAAACCCTGTGGATAATTGAATATCACCCTTAGAAAGCAGTTCTAGTTGTCCCTGAGGCCTACTCACAGTGCTGATTAAGTCGTGATTGTACAGTGCTGACATAACAGAGGGCCAGACTGTTCCCCTTAGTGTAATTATGTGCCCACATCTTCACAGGCCAGCTTTCATGGATGAATATGAGAAGCTGGAGGAAGAGCTTCAGAAGCAGTACGAGATCTACATGGACAAGTATCGCAATCTCTGCTACCTGGAACAGCAGCTGGAGGACCACCACCGGGTAGAGCAGGAACGCTTTGAGGTGAGAACCATGGTGGCCACTATAACCAGTGACGTTTCACACTGGTAATCTTATTGCGGTGTACGGAGAGTACCTATGGCCTGATTTAGAGGAGGACGCATACCTAATATTTTCCCAATGGAGCGATTATCGGTGGTCTGGGCATGCGTAGCAGTGCAGATGCGTCCACTTTCATTACCGTTGTCGGTCGCAGCGACTGTTTTGGGGGCATGTCACAGACTGCGATCCTGTACGCAGGCACAATGGCTCAGACATCTCAGTTTTAATATCTGTTTTGAGTGACCGATAATTGTCGTATATGCGTCCGATGCTGTGTTTTTTGTACGCACTAGCTTGGATCTGTGAAGCCGATGGTGGGTCCCTCAGTACAGATCCCGGCGGGTGCGCATTGGCGTTTATCTCTTAATCACGCCCTTAGTCATTGCGTTTTCTCACATATCTATTCACATTATTTGTAATTAACTTTTGCACTATAGACATAAGGACAAAACGCGTGCCAGGTACCTAAATGAAACATCAGGAACAAGAATGGAAAAGGACTCGCACTACTCTTATTAGATGCAATTAGTGTAAGATGGTGTTTGGGGAAACCACATACATGTACAGGAGTGTGGGATTATATACAGTGCTACCGAATGGACACATCTGTAACATCTCTATAGAGCTGATATTACGGAGGAGCAGTTTATAATGGGAGTCACTGGGGAGGGGGGGGGGGGTTAAAGTTAGCTATCGCCAGGCGGGGGGGTGGGGGTTAGGGTTAGGCACTAAGGGGGGAAGGTTAGGGTTAGGCTGCTGGAAAGAAAGGGTTAGGCACCACTGGAGGGAGGTTAGGCACTAAGGAGGGAAGGTTAGGGTTAGGCGGTGGGAAAGAGAGGGTTGGGTGTAGGCACCATTGGAGGGAGGTTAGGCACTAAGGGGGTAGGTTAGGGTTAGGCTCCCCTGTCGGGATTTCAAAGTTTGGGGATGCCGACGTCGGTACTGTGACCGACTGTATCCCGTCCGCCGGTCATACATACTGAATCCGATCACAGCCAAAGCAGGGGTTAGCTCAGTCTAGCAATCCTTTCTAGATTGCCACAGTTACTTATAGGGATCTTGCCACACTGCTCCACATGGCAAATGTCAAAAACACAAACAAATTTTCACAAAGTAAATATTAATTGATTCAATGGACCAAGTTCAAAATCAATTTCCCCATCACAATGAAGCAGAATACAGTTGCATATAGCCAGTGATGGGTGTATGTATGAAAGAACTGCAATCCATAGACTATAGTATGTAGATAGGTTGGTTCATAACAACTGAAAGAAAGTATACTTTGTACAGTAATATGTAATTATTTAGTACAATGTCACTTATGCGTTTCTCCACCAAATGAGCGTGATTTCATCAGGGGTACTGCATGCTCTTTTATGACATTTGATTTAAAAAGGAGCGTACTGTTTGGTACTCTGCATCCATGTGTTACACTTAAGTCCAAGCATGTTCTCTAGTTGTCTAGAAGTAGAACCTTTATGAGTCTATAAATGGTATGTGTTACTCCATACTCGCCCAGACCATGCACCCAAGTCAAGATGTTTAAGTATTTTAGATATCTTTAGGAAGGTATTTATTATCTTAAGTTAATGCAGCCATTCACCTCTAATTTAACTTGGCTACTCCTTCTACATAAATAGATTTATTATGTAGCGGCTTGTCATAATCTCCAAACTTAGGCGGCTTTGACCGATCATTTTAAAATGGCAGTAGGAATAAATGGTAAACAAGCCTGGCTATGCACTATTGGCGTTTGAGAACTATCAGTAAGAACCACCGATGATTGTGACTTTGACAACCCACTTCTTAATAAATCTACCCCCCAGTGTTACTTGCCCTTCCTCCTCTTGGTCTGTAGGCTGGTTGTTCCCTACAGGAAGTCCCTCTATGAAGTCATTACTTATACTACAGCAGTTGCAGAAGTAGGGAAACCTAGAGGACTCATATTGGGTACAAATATTTATTACTATAGTACTTAACAAGTTTTATTTTTTATGGGGCGGCACAAATTCCTGCAGTGCCATACAGGGCAAAGGTACAGAACAGGGTAAACAAAGTAACAGAGTAACATATTATATATAAGAACAAGTGTTGGTATAATTATAGCGTATGCATACCACCCAACTGTTCCGAATACAGTGGGACAGTCCTGCTAATTGGACACTGTCCCGCTGTCCCTCCAGTGTCCTGTATGGGTTGGAGAGGGGGGCAGATTGGGGGAGCAAGTGATCACCTCTGCTCTGCAAAGAAGCTGGTGATCACTGAATAGATGCTGTGTGCATGTGCACGGTTAGCCGGGGGCTGCCCAGCTGCTCAGGGAGCACTGGGTATGCCCCCAAAATTATGAAAACAGGGGTCGCAGCATTGGGCCACGCCCTCCATCAGAGGTCCCACCCACTCCTCCGAGGCCACATCCCCTTTTGGCCATGGCAGGTCCCGATTCAGCATAGTCAAAAGTTGGGAGGTATGTGTATACCAATTGGTGGCGATAGTGAGGCTAAGGGGAAGACGAAAAAGTTCTTAAGCAAACTACTGTAATCGTTCATTTGCATGTAACCTAATGTGAAAACTCATAAATAAATAACGCTGTCCAGTATTTCTGGCCTACAAGCAAAGCTGCCAGTATGCAAAAAGAATACATGTATTTGTACCCCTTGCAATGCGACAGATGCAAAGGGGGTCATTCCGAGTTGATCGCTCGCTGGCGTTATGCACAGCGCAGTGAACAGGTTACTACTGCGCATGCAGCGCGTCGTACGGGTACAAAGTGGATCGTTGCTGGGCGATGGATTTAACGAAGAATCCATTCGCACAGCCAATCGCAAGGAGATTGACAGAAAGAGGGCGTTCGTGGGTGTCAACTGACCGTTTTCAGGGAGTGTTTGGAAAAACGCAGGCGTGTCCAAGCGTTTGCAGGGCGGGTGTCTGACATCAATTCCGGGACCAAAAAGACTGAAGTGATCGCAAGGGCTGAGTAAGTCCAGAGCTACTCAGAAACTGCAAAAAACTTTTTCGTCCCGCTCGGCTGCACACACGTTTGCACACTTGGAAAGCGAAAAATACACTCCCCCGTGGGCGACGACTCACTTAATTTTTTTATTTTCTTCCAACTCAGAACCAGCCCCGGCTGTATATCATTGTGCATCTTTATCTGTACTGATGCTAAAAAAAGAAACAAACACACAAAACAGCATATGGACCTTGTCCTGCGATTCATGACTCTTACACAGGGGAATTACATTTTCCTGTTGCCCCCTGTGGCTACATGTTGTGCCTGAAGCCCCATACACAGCTGGTGCTTTAGCTGCCAGTGAGGAAATATCTACTGCTTTCTGTGTAAGAGCAGCTCCCATAGAGCAGTCCATAGTGACACCCCCCGTTCCGACATCTAAGCCCCCTGTAAACGCGGATTGCCGACTCTGGATAGCAGAACAGTCCTGGGCCTGTGAGCCACAGGACGGGTTCCGTGTGCATTTCCAGGTGTATTGTTTCATATACTGTATGCTATGTTTTCATCATATTTAGCATTAGGGATCCTTTAATGAACTTTAATCTGTAACAGTACATTTCTGCTAATCCTCAATAGTCTGTTATTTTATAATGAAAGGAAGGAACCAGTTGGTTGCACGCAGTCCTTACATATCATTCACACTGAACCACGTCCCGACATCTTTACCTTAAAATAGGGATTTTGTCCAATTTAGCACCTGCTCTGATGCTGCGAGAAAAAAGTGTTAATTCCTGTTGAATTAACCGCAGCTGAAATTCTCCAATTGAATGGGGAAAACCTGGCACTGCTGGAAAAATAAACTCATGTCCATTTGGATTTTTTTTTTTTGTTTCGTTGTAACCATAGTTCTGAATAAACAGATGAACTCCTGCACTGTTTCCCCTCAGCCACCCTTTCATCTGTAGCTTATTCCATGTACAGATAATAGTCTATTACCCCAAGCACTCCTCTGCATGTCATTAGGGTACATCATGCTCCCAGTATGAAGCTGTCACTCATATGATGTCACACTGTTAGGCATACAATATATATAGTTTCCTCAATCCATTGAACTGACAAAGCTTTTAATCATTTTCTGAATAAATGCAGTAAATGTAATTTATTTGGTTTCAAGAGAAATCCAATTAAGCCTTTTTATTAAGCTATATAAATATTGATATGCTTTATATAAGGATTTGCCTGCTGTGTGCACTGATTGAGAGAACAGATTGGGATAAGGGCATTTTAGGCCAGTACTCACGGCCCGATTTGGGAGAGATGTGTGCTGAGCGTGCAGGGGGAGACGGGGGCGCTCATTTCACCCAGCAGGCCAATCTAGCACCAGCGATAGCGATGCGCGGGGCTGCACATCGCTATCGCTGTGGGGGGTACACACGGAGCGATCCTGCTTAAAATCAAAGCAATCTACTTAGTTTAGGGATAGTCAGTCTGGCATGTCCAAGTCATAGAATTCCATGTTCTTTCTCAGGGCAGCTGTCCCAAGTATCGTGTTCTCCCTACATTCCAAGAGCCCTTTACAAGTGGTGATTAGAAGATGAATAGAAGAACCTCGTCTTTTTAAATTTAACAGATAAATAAACCATATACAAATCTGGAAATCCATTTTCTTTTATGTTTAAAGTTCACTTTGAAGAGATACGCGCTACAGCAACCCTGATGATCTCATTTACATCTCTCCCACAAACTCATACCCCCTATCCTGTGCCCTCTGGAATGCCAGATCTGTTTGTAACAAACTGGTCCCCACTCATGACCTTTTCATTTCCAACTCCCCTACACCTACTAGCCATTACTAAAACTTGGATTACGCCCTCTGACACTACTTCTCCTGCTGCTCTCTCTGCTGGGGGCCTCACATTCACACACACACCCCGACCTGGGGGTCGCCATGGGGGTGGTGTTGGGGTCCTTTTACCTTCTAGTTACTCCTACCAACTCATACCACCAGAACCATCCCTTACATTCTCTACATTTGAGGTCCATGCCATACGCCTCTTCCAACCAGTCCATCTTAGAGTAGCTGTCATTTACCGCCCCCCTGGCACTGCTTCCAAATTCATCGACAACTTTGCTTCCTGGCTTCCTCACTTCCTCTCTTCTGACATTCCCTCCATTATCCTAGGCGATTTCAACATCCCTATTGACATCCCCACACAATCCCCTGCCTCTAAACTCCTTAACCTCACCTCTTCACTTGGTCTCTCCCAGTGGACTTCCTCACCCTCCCATGTTAATGGGAGCTCACTGGATCTGGTCTTCACTCACCGCTGTGATATTTCTGATTTTTCCAACTCCCCATTTCCCCTCTCTGACCACCAACTGCTCTCCTTTAACCTATCTCTCTCGACTTCCCCATCTCTACCTCCTAAGGCTACCATCACTAAGCGTAACATTGAAGCTATTGACACCACATTCCTTTCTTCCCTGTTTGACTCACTTCTCTCTCCTATTCTCTCTCTCTCATGCCCTGAACAAGCCACTTCCACATACAATGCATCCCTTACTTCTGCTCTTGACTCTGTTGCTCCACCAACCACTATTCACCATCGCAAATTAACACCTCAACCCTGGCACACCAAATGCACCAGATATCTGCAAAAATGCTCACGTACTGCTGAGCGACACTGGAGGAAATCACGCTCTAAGGCAGACTTCTTCCATTTCAAACTTATGCTCTCATCCTTCAGTGCTGCCCTTTCTCTTGCTAAACAGTCATACTTCAAGAACCTCATCTCCTCCCAGTGTTCCAACCCCCGGCGCCTCTTTGCCACTCTCAACTCACTCCTCTGCCAAACCTCCACCTCGTCTCCCTTCCTCACTCTCTGCTCTTGACTTTGCCACTTACTTCACATCCAAAATTGACTCCATACGTCAGGACATCACATCACACCAGACCATCAGTAACCAGCTTTCTCCCATCCCTTACCAACCCTCCCCATCCCTCGCACCTACTCTGACATCTTTCTCCCATGCATCTGGAGAGGAAGTCATGGCCCTCATTCATTCCTGTCCCCTCACCACCTTCCCACTTGACCCTATCCCCTCCCGCCTCCTCCGCTACCTCTCTCCTTCTGCTTGTTCCCATCTTTCCCACCTTCTCAATCTATCCCTGTCATCAGGCACTGTCCCCTCTGCCTTCAAGCATGCACTCATCTCTCCTATTCTTAAAAAACCTACCCTTGATCCAAACACTCTCTCCAACTACCGACCAATCTCTCTCCTCCCTTTTGCCTCCAAACTCCTTGAGCGTATTGTCTACAACCGCCTTACTTCCTTTCTTTCCTCACACTCACTGCTTGACCCATTCCAGTCTGGCTTCTGTCCACTCCACTGAAACTGCCCTTACAAAAGTATGCAATGACCTCCATGCTGCTAAATCTAAGGGACATTACTCTATACTTATTCTACTTGATCTCTCTGCTGCTTTTGACACTGTGGACCATCCTCTCCTACTGCAAATTCTTCACTCCATTGGTCTGCGTGACACTGCCCTCTCTTGGCTGTCCTCCTACCTTTCTGACCGTTCTTTCTCTTCTCCTCTCATGACTCCACCTCCCCCTCACTTCCACTAACTGTAGGGGTACCCCAAGGTTCTGTCCTTGGTCCTCTTCTCTTCTCTCTCTATACGTCCTCACTAGGTAAGCTCATTAGTTCTTTTGGTTTCCAATATCATCTCTATGCTGATGACACCCAAATCTATCTTTCCTCTCCAGACCTCTCCACTGCTCTCCTCACTCGTATCTCCAACTGTCTCTCTGCTACCTCTTCCTGGATGTCCCAGCGCTTTCTTAAACTAACATGTCTAAGACCGAGCTGATCATCTTCCCTCCCTCCCGCATAACCTCACCTTCTACAATCTCATTATCTATTGATGGCACTACTATCTCCTCTAGCCCCCAAGTGCGCTGTCTTGGAGTAATCCTTGACTCCTCTCTCTCCTTCAAACCACACATTCAGCACCTCTCACAAACCTGCCATTTTCATCTAAAAAATATTTCCAGGATCAGACCCTTTCTGACCCAGGATGCTACTAAGACTCTTATCCACTCACTGGTCATCTCCAGACTGGACTACTGTAATCTGCTCCTGATTGGCATTCCTGACAGATACCTCTCTCCACTCCAATCTATCCTCAATGCTGCTGCCCGGCTCATCTTCCTCACTAAACGCACTACGTTCACCTCTCCTCTCTTACTAGACCTTCACTGGCTCCCCTTCCCTTTCAGAATCCAATTCAAGCTTCTCACACTCGCTTACAAAGCCCTCACCCACTCCTCTCCCGTCTACATCTCTGACCTTATCTCCCTTTACACTCCCACCCGTCCTCTTCGCTCTGCTAATGCACGCCGACTCTCCTGCCTACGGATTACTTCCTCCCACTCCTACCTCCAAGATTTTTCACGTGCTGCACCACTTCTCTGGAATTCCCTACCTCTCCCCCTCAGACTCTCCACCTCTCTACAAAACTTCAAACGGGCTCTCAAGACCCACTTTTTCACCAAACCGAGCCAAATCTCATCCTAACCCTCTGTTTTACGCTCTCTATGTACCCCATCTGTGTCACCCCTGTCTGTCTACCCCTCCCCTTTAGAATGTAAGCTCTCACGAGCAGGGCCCTCTTCCCTCATGTGCTTATCCTTTCTTACTTTAATAATCTTCAACTGCACCAAATCCATCAGTCTTCTGCCACCTGATACTTATTCCAGTGTCATCTGCTGATGTAACTATGTTTATTTACCCTGTACTTGTCCTATACTGTCATCAACTGTAAGTTGCTGTTTTCCTGTTTGATTATTTGTTTATGTACTCTGTAATTGGGCGCTGCGGAACCCTTGTGGCGCCATATAAATAAAGGATAATAATAATAATAATAAGTAAGTAGCTGGCATTGCCTTGGTTTCTCTCTGTGCTATGTCTTAACCATGCACAAACCGTAGTTTACCCAAATTCTACAGTTAGTGGCGGAGCACCCAGGTTCTCTTCCGTTCCGGCCGGACCTTCTGCATCAGTATATGTGTAGCATACAAGTACACTCTTGAAATGTCATCTCGTAGTTTTACAACTGGTTCAACATTTACTAGCAATCCTTTCAGATATTATAGAGCAGTGGTAGGCAATGTGGGGCACTACAGCTGCTGTGGAACTACACATACCAGCGTGCCATTTCACAGTTTTGCTGTTAGGGTAAGGTAAACTGTGGCAGGGCATGCTGGGGTGTATAGTTCCACAGCAGCTGGAGTGTCACAGGTTGGTCGTCTATCACACGGGGATATTTAGGAGGGGTTGGGTATGGGTCACCATACCGACGCCAGGATCCCCAGGTTTAGATTGCCGTGGGGGGGTGGGGGTGAGCAGAACGAAGCCCCTTGCGGGGAAACCCACAAGTGGGAATACTCCCTGTTAGTCGGCATGCTGACTGTCGGGCTTCAATTGTTGGGGATCCCGGCGTCGATACAGTGACCATCTGTCTCCCGACCGCCAGTCACATAACTACATCCCTTTAGGAGGTATGCCTAATTCTGAATAGCTGCTTAATCAATGAAAGAGAAGTGTCATGGCTTTGTCATCTGCCCTGTGATTAGTAATCCTGCAGTGTGTGCGGCTGCATGTCACATGTACCGTTATCATGATTCTACAGGACATGTACATGTAACCTGTAGAAGCTGGAGGTAAGGGCCTGATGTGATGATCTGTAGGACTCTTTCGCACTGGAATCACTAGAAGTTGGAGGTTTTAACGCTGTTAGTAGGCTGGATCATGCCAATATGTACTGGACTGAGGCCCAGATTTATCAAGCCTTAGAAAGTGATAACTTGCACGGTGATAAAGTACCAGCCAATCAGCTCCTAACTGTCATTTGTCAAACACAGCCTGTCACATGGCGGTTAGGAGCTGATTGGTTGGTACTTTATCGCCGTGCAATTTATCACTTTTCAAGGCTTGATAAATCTGGGCCTCAATCTAAATAGAAAATAATTGATACTGTATCTCTTCTGCGCATGCACCATACTTTCAGAAGTGGAGGGGGCCCGTAAATTTCCACACAGGCCTCCTCATGTCTTAAAATACCCCAGGCGTAGGCTCTGCTGTTCCAGTGACTCAGTGACCTTTTTCAGGATCAGAACCCTCTGTCTGAACAATCATTTGAATTGTGGAATGTTTCATGCAATAACTATTTATCTAATTTGTGTGGGCCATAAAGCACCAGATGAGTCCCATAATCCAGGCTCAGCCGTGTTTTGCTGCCCTTATGCCTCGTCTGCTGGTATTGATCTCTTAGGAAGATACCACCCGCTTCCCTGTTTCTCTCTGCCGCTCCCTGTGATAAATGGCTCGTCTAGTGATCATTGCTGAAATGACAGTGTTTAGTGGACAAGTGTATGGCTTTCTGTAGCCGCTCTGCTAGAGAACATTACTAATAGAAATGATTACTGTATGTCAGCTTAGAATCAATACGTGTGCTGGTGTCCTTTCATCTGTTTCTGAAGACAGGATCTGTGTATGGCTGCTGGAGTGCTGGCGACAAAAGATCTTGTGTGCCGGGGTCATTATCTTTTATAATAAAGTAAAATATAGCTGTTACCACAGAGAAAGCCAACGGTTACTAAAGGTTTTAAGGGGCCACTAACTCAATAAGAGCCTGATTCTGAGTCTCCCACAGCAACGTCTGATGACGGTCGCCTGTCTGCAGGTTTATGCAGATGTCGCTACAGACTTCTCCCTTCGTGTACACCCATGTCTCCTGTGTGCAAAGCACTGAGACGTCCACCTTTAGCATCCATGCACGCTGTAATACTGATTGTGCGTCCTTATGTGCCACCATCAGTCACCCCCTATGGCAGCTGCAGCGTCTCCATCTCCATCTGACCGCGGACTCCTATGCCTGCAGCTGTGAGTCTGTGAACGCAGCGCTTTAATGGACACAACCACGAGGCTCCACTGAATGGACCATTGTTGCGTTAATTTCTATTCACCGCACGGGAACGGGTGTGGTTCGTTTTATCGACAGTGTCTAGGTCGACAATGTTTAGGTCGACCACTATAGGTCGACAGTCACTAGGTCGACATGGATGGAAGGTCGACAGGGTTTCTAGGTCGACATGTGCTAGGTCGACAGGTCTAAAGGTCGACATGAGGATTTTTTTTTTTTGGGTGTCGTTTTCTTCGTAAAGTGACCGGGATCCCAAATTAGTGCACCGCGTCCCCTCGCATGGCTCGCTTCGCTCGCTATGCTTCGGGCATGGTGCCTTCGCTCCGCTACCGCTTCGCTCGGCACACTTTACCGTTCCAATCATAGTCCACGTGGATCGTTAAGTATGAAAAAAAAAAAAAATGTAAAAAAACTCATGTCGACCTTTAGACCTGTCGACCTAGCACATGTCGACCTAGAAACCCTGTCGACCTTCCATCCATGTCGACCTAGTGACTGTCGACCTATAGTGGTCGACCTAAACATTGTCGACCTAGACACTGTCGATCTTCAGACCGGATCCCCCGGGAACACCCATCACTTTTCTACAACATTTCCGATACCGCCTGTCTCGATTGCCACAGCGCCTTTGTGCGTACTCTCTGTGCCATGCAGACTTTCAGAAATTTTCGCACATGCACAGTTGCAAAAAAATAAAAATATTGCTGAACTACAGATGTAGACGTGCTCATCTTACTGCGATGCGGCATGTTGAACAAGGCGTGCTGCTTGGCGTGCCTGGCTGCAACTATTCGCAGCCTGCCAGCTGGTGATCACTTAAGGAATTCCATTACTATGCCTGTCCTAGCGTACATTCCTGTATGCTTCATGTCGAGGTCATGATGGGGTGGGGTTCAGGAGGGAAAGGGGAGGCATTCCGTGCGTCATCTTGTGAGGAAGCCGCTGATATCACCGTATGATGGAGAGGAGTGCATTGGTGAGAGATATTGCTGTGCAGGCTGCATTTATAGGAATTGACCAGCAGCTAAAGGAAGGTGACTATCCTGATAAAACTGTCCTGCAGGACTGTCTATAAACATGGCTGGACTTGTTTATGCTGAAAGTTCTGTGGTGCCTGAAAAGCTGATTGAGCAGAGAATTAACTGATGCTGGAGCCTACGTGTTTGTGCCCAAAAATGTTTCTCTTTTCTTGTGAAAAAAATAGGCTGCAATTGAATTGCCCGAAATAAAATATCAGGCAAAAAATCGCAGTAAAGCCTGTTTTCTCTAACGTCCTAGTGGATGCTGGGGACTCCGTAAGGACCATGGGGAATAGACGGGCTCCGCAGGAGACTGGGCACTCTAAGAAAGATTTAGCACTACTGGTGTTCACTGGCTCCTCCCTCTATGCCCCTCCTCCAGACCCCAGTTAGAATCTGTGCCCGGCCAGAGCTGGGTGCTTTTAGTGGGCTCTCCTGAGCTTGCTAATAAGAAAGTATTTTAGTTAGGTTTTTTATTTTCAGAGAGCTTCTGCTGGCAACAGACTCTCTGCTACGTGGGACTGAGGGGAGAGAAGCAAACCTACTAACTGCGGCTAGGTTGCGCTTCTTAGGCTACTGGACACCATTAGCTCCAGAGGGATCGAACACAGGACCTGACCTTGTCGTCCGTTCCCGGAGCCGCGCCGCTGTCCCCCTCGCAGAGCCAGAAGACAGAAGCCGGCAGAAGCAAGAAGACATCGAAATCGGCGGCAGAAGACTCCTGTCTTCACATGAGGTAGCGCACAGCACTGCAGCTGTGCACCATTGCTCCCACATTACACCCACACACTCCGGTCACTGTAGGGTGCAGGGCGCAGGGGGGGCGCCCTGGGCGGCAATTAAGTACCTCCTGGCAAAAGCAGCATATATACAGTTGGACACTGTTATATGCATGAGCCCCCGCCATTAATTTTACACAAAATCGCGGGAGAAGCCCGCCGCTGAGGGGGGCGGGGCCTTCTTCCTCAGCACTCACCAGCGCCATTTTCTCTCCACAGCTCCGCTGAGAGGAAGCTCCCCAGGCTCTCCCCTGCACGATAGAGAGGGTGAAAAAGAGAGGGGGGGCACATAAATTTGGCGTAAAAACAATATATACAGCAGCTACTGGGTTATCACTAAGTTACTGTGTGATTCCTGGGTCATATAGCGCTGGGGTGTGTGCTGGCATACTCTCTCTCTGTCTCTCCAAAGGGCCTTGTGGGGGAACTGTCTTCAAATAGAGCATCCCCTGTGTGTGTGGTGTGTCGGTACGTGTGTGTCGACATGTCTGAGGTAAAAGGCTCCCCTAAGGAGGAGAGAGAGCAAATCTGTGTGTGAGAGGGTGTCTCCGTCGACAACGCCGACACCTGTTTGGATATGTGTAAGTGCTGAGGTGAATTTATTGCACAAAAGATTAGAGAACAGACAGGAATTCTACCCATGTCTGTCCCTATGTCACAGAGACCTTCAGAGTCTCACAATGCTCACTATCCAAAGTAATAAACACTGATATCGACACGGAGTTTGACTCCAGTGTCGACTACGATAATGCAAAGTTACAGCCAAGATGGCTGAAAGGTATTCAATATATGATTATTGTAATAAAAGATGATTTGCATATCACTGATGACTCATTTGTCCCTGACACAAGGGTACACATGTTAAGGGGAAGAAAGCTGAGGTAAATTTCCCTCCTCTCATGAGGAAAAAGAGCGGGAATCTCCAGACAAGAGACTGCAGCTTCCCACAAAAAAATTCTCAGGCAGTATCCTTTCCCCACTAGGGCCAGGATGTGATGGGAATCTTCCCCTAGGGTGTCCATTTTGCACAGAAGGTAGCACTAGCTATTCTCAGGGATCCTGCAGATAGCGTGCACATTCTAGTATACTACTCAGACCGGCGATTGTGTCGGCATGGGTTTATAGCGATGTGGCAGCGTGGACAGGTACCTTATCAGCAGAGATTGAGACCCTAGTATGCATATAGATATATAGATATATATATATGTATATATAGAGATATATATATATTAAAGATGCTGTCTTAAGTGATAGGTATATATATATATACAAAACATGCCCAAAGAGACATGAGTATACTGGGTCCTAGAGTCAAAGCTATGTCGATTTCTGCTTGACGTGTCCCGTAGAATATGCAATGGACAGATGATGCCGACTTAAGTGGCATGTGGAAGGCTGAGGATTGTGTGGAGAAGGGTTCTCGGACCTGGTCTCCACAGCTATAGCTGGTAATTCTGATATTTTGCCTTATATCCTGCACAGCCTAGGAAAGTACGACATTATCAAATGCAGCCTTTCGAATAAAGAAACAAGAAAGTCCGAGGTGCGTCCTTTCTTGCCAGAGGCGGGGGCAGAGGAAAGAAGCTGCACAAAACAGCTAGTACCCAGGAACAGAAGTCCTCCCCGGCCTCTACAAAAATCCACCGCATGTCGCTGGGGCTCCACAGGCGGAGCTAGGCCCGGTGGGGGCACGCCTTCGTAAGTTCAGCCACAAGTGGGTTCACTCCGTGTTAGATCCCTGGGCAATAGATATTGTGTCTCAGGGATACAAGCTGGACTTTGAGAAGATGCCCCCTCACCGACGGCCCTGCCGGCTTCCCCCCACGAGAGGGAAACCGTGTTAACTGCAATTCATAAATTGTATCTTCAACAGGTGGTGGTCAAGGTTCCCCTCCTTCAACAAGGAGGGGGTTATTATTCGATCATGTTGTAGTCCCGAAACCAGACGGTTCGGTCGGACCCATATTGAATTTAAAATCCCTGAACATATACCTGAAAGGGTTCAAGTTCAAGATGGAATCGCTAAGAGCGGTTATTGCAAGCCTGAAAGGGGGAGATTTTATGGTGACTCGGGACATAAAGGATGCATACCTTCATGTCCCCATTTATCCACCTCATTAGGCATACCTCAGAATTGCGGTACGGGATGGACATTACCAATTTCAGACGTTGCCGTTTGGTCTCTCCACGGCCTTGAGAATATTCACCAAGGTAATGGCGGAAATGATGGTGCTCCTGCGGAAGCAAGGTGTCACTATTATCACGTACTTTGACGATCTCCTCATAAAAGCGAGATCAAGAGAGCAGTTGCTGAACAGCGTATTACTTTCTCTGGAAGTGAAGCGGCAACACGGCTGGATTCTATATATTCCAAAGTCGCAGTTGGTTCTTACAGCTCATCTGCCTCTCCTAGGCATGATCCTAGACACAGACCAGAAAAGGGTTTATCTCCCGATAGAGAGAGCTCAGGAGCTCGTGACACTGGTCAGGAATCTATTAAAACCAAAACAGGTGTCAGTGCATCACTGCACTCGAGTCCAGGGAAGGGGGGTGGCATCATTCGAGGCCATTCCCTTCGGCAGGTTCCATACGAGGACCTTCCAATGGGACTTACTGGACAAGTGGTCCGGATCACATCTTCGGATGCATCGGTAATCACCCTATCCCCCAGAGCCAGGGTGTCTCTCCTGTGGTGACTGCAGAGTACTCACCTTCTCGAAGGTCGCAGATTCGGCATTCAGGACTGGGTCCTGGTGACCACGGATGCAAGCCTCCGAGGGTGGGGGGCAGTCACACAGGGAAGAAATTTCCAAGGGCTGTGGTCAAGGCAGGAGACTTGCCTTCACATCAATATCCTGGAACCAAGGGCCATATACAACGCCCTAAGTCAAGCGGAGACCCTGCTTCGCGACCAACCAGTTCTGATCCAGTCAGACCGCAGTGGCTCATGTAAACCGCCAAGGCGGCACAAAGAGCAGGGTGGCGATGGTAGAAGCCACCAGAATTCTTTGCTGGGCGGAGAATCACATAAGCGCACTGTCAGCAGTGTTCATTCCGGGAGTGGACAACTGGGAAGCAGACTTCCTCAGCAGGCACGACCTCCACCTGGGAAAGTGGGGACTTCATCAAGAAGTCTTCACGCAGATTGCAAATCGATGGGAACTGCCACAGGTGGACATGATGGCGTCCCGCCTCAACAAAAAGCTAAAAAGGTATTGCGCCAGGTCAAGGGACCCTCAGGCGATAGCTGTGGACGCACTAGTAACACCGTGGGTGTTCCAGTCGGTCTATGTGTTTCCTCCTCTTCCTCTCATACCAAAGGTGCTGAGAATTGTAAGAAAAAGAGGAGTGAGAACAATACTCATTGTTCCGGATTGGCCAAGAAGGACTTGGTACCCGGAACTGCAAGAAATGCTCACAGAGGACCCATGGCCTCTGCCTCTCAGACAGGACCTGTTGCAACAAGGGCCCTGTCTGTTCCAAGACTTACCGCTGCTGCGTTTGACGGCATGGCGGTTGAACGCCGGATCCTAGCGGAAAAAGGCATTCCGGATGAAGTTAATCCTACGCTGATAAAGGCTAGGAAGGACGTGACAGCAAAGCATTATCACCGTATATATGGCGAAAATATGTTGCTTGGTGTGAGGCCAGGAAGGCCCCTACAGAGGAATTCCAGATGGGTCGATTCCTGCACTTCCTATAGTCAGGAGTGACTATGGGCCTAAAATTAGGGTCCATAAAGGTCCAGATTTCGGCCCTGTCCATTTTCTTTCAAAAAGAACTGGCTTCACTGCCTGAGGTTCAGACGTTTGTTAAGGGAGTCCTGCATATTCAGCCCCCTTTTGTGCCACCAGTGGCACCTTGGGATCTTAACGTCGTGTTGGGTTTCCTGAAATCCCACTGGTTTGAGCCACTTAAGACTGTGGAGCTAAAGTATCTCACGTGGAAAGTGGTCATGCTGTTGGCCTTCGCTTCGGCTAGGCGTGTGTCAGAATTGGCGGCGTTGTCATGTGAAAGCCCCTATCTGGTTTTCCATATGGACAGGGCAGAATTGCGGACTCGTCCGCAATTTCTGCCAAAGGTGGTGTCATCTTTTCATTTGAACCAACCTATTGTGGTGCCTGCGGCTACTTGTGACTTGGAGGATTCCAAGTTGCTTGACGTAGTCCGGGCTTTGAAGATTTAGGTAACCAGAACGGCTGGAGTCAGGAAGACTGACTCGCTGTTTATCCTGTATGCATCCAACAAGCTGGGTGTTCCTGCTTCAAACCAAACTATTGCTCGCTGGATCTGTAACACGATTCAGCAGGCTCATTCTGCGGCTGGATTGCCGCATCCAAAATCAGTGAAAGCCCATTCCACAAGGAAGGTGGGCTCTTCTTGGGCGGCTGCCCGAGGGGTCTCGGCATTACAGCTTTGCCGAGCTGCTACTTGGTGGGGTTCAAACACATTTGCAAATTTCTACAAGTTTGATACCCTGGCTGAGGAGGACCTTGTGTTTGCCCATTCGGTGCTGCAGAGTCATCCGCACTCTCCCGCCCGTTTGGGAGCTTTGGTATAATCCCCATGGTCCTTACGGAGTCCCCAGCATCCACTAGGACGTTAGAGAAAATAAGATTTTACTTACCGGTAAATCTATTTCTCGTAGTCCGTAGTGGATGCTGGGCGCCCGTCCCAAGTGCGGACTTTCTGCAATACGTGTATATAGTTATTGCTTAATAAAGAGTTATGTTATGTTGGCATCCATTGGTTGATGCTCTGTTGTTTGTTCATACAGTTAACTGGGTAAGTTTATCACAAGTTATACGGTGTGATTGGTGTGGCTGGTATGAGTCTTACCCTGGGTTCCAAAATCCTTTCCTTGTAATGTCAGCTCTTCCGGGCACAGTTTCCTTAACTGAGGTCTGGAGGAGGGGCATAGAGGGAGGAGCCAGTGCACACCAGTACCCAGCATCCACTACGGACTACGAGAAATAGATTTACCGGTGAGTAAAATCTTATTTTTTTTCCGCCCTAAGATTGTTCGGGCACAGATTAATTGCCTCCACTATATGAAACATTGGGGGTCATTCCGAGTTGATCGCTCGCTAGCAACTTTTTACTGGCTTGCGATCAAATAGTCGCCGCCTATGGGGGAGTGTATTTTCGCTTTGCAAGAGTGCGAACGCGTGTGCTTCCGAGCGGGCCGAAATTTTTTTGTGCAGTTTCTAAGTAGCTCTAGACTTACTCAGCCGGTGCGATCATTTCAGCGTGTCTGGTCCGGATTTGATGTCAGACACCCGCCCTGCAAACACCTGGACATGCCTGCGTTTTTTTAACCACTCCCTGAAAACGGTCAGTTGACACCCATGAACGCCCTCTTCCTGTCAATCACTGTGCGTTCGGCTGTGCGAATGGATTCTTCGTTAAATCCATCGCTCAGCAACGAACCGCTTTGTACTCGTACGATGCGCCTGTGCTTTGCGGTGCATACGTATGCGCAGTTCAGCCGCTGTTGAGATGATCGCTGCGCTGCAAAAAGTTGCTAGCGTGCGATCAACTCGGAATGACCCCCATTGTATCAGCGTTTTGCAAAACTGTTCCAAATAATTACATAAGGGGAACTTTGTTCCATTGAATTGTATATATAATTGAATTCAATGATACTAACGGCGTCACATTTTAATAGTTTACCATTCGTTGTGATTATATAACAACTTACTAATGGCTGATCTCTTACATGATACTTATACCAACCAACTAAAAAAATCTATACAAATAACCCATTTGGATTGCAGAGAGACTATTTCTTTTGTGGCAGCTATAAGATATAGTTTTGCATGTTATATGTATTTCTCTTACGTCCTAGAGGATGCTGGGGGCTCCGTAAGGACCATGGGGTATAGACAGGCTCCGCAGGAGACATGGGCACTCTAAAGACTTTAGAATGGGTGTGCACTGGCTCCTTTCTCCATGCCCCTCCTCCAGACCTCAGTTAGATCCTGTGCCCAGAGGAGACTGGGTGCACTGCAGGGGAGCTCTCCTGAGTTTCTCTGAAAAATACTTTTTGTTAGGTTTTTTTATTTTCAGGGAGCACTGCTGGCAACAGGCTCCCTGCATCGTGGGACTGAGGGGAGGGAAATGATAGGCTCTGCTTCTTAGGCTACTGGACACCATTAGCTCCAGAGGGTCGGAACGCAGGTCTCACCCACCGTTCGTCCCGGATCCGCGCCGCCGTCCTCCTCACAGAGCCGGAAGATAGAAGCCGGGTGAGTATTAAGAACAAAGAAGGCTTCAAAGGCGACAGAAGACTTCAGATCTTCACTGAGGTAACGCGCAGCGTTACCGCTGCGCGCCATTGCTCCCACACATACACACACAGCGGGCACTGTAAGGGTGCAGGGCGCAGGGGGGGCACCCTGGGCAGCAATATAAACCTCAAGGGACACTGGCATATAGATTAGATACTGCGGAGGCGGTATATTAAAAAACGCCCACCAGTATAAATAATTTGAGCGGGACCAAAGCCCGCCGCTGAGGGGGCGGAGCTTGATCCTCCAGCACTAACCAGCGCCGTTTTCTCCACAGCACACTGCAGAGAAGCTGGCTCCCCGGACTCTCCCCTGCTGAACACGGTTACAGAGGGCAAAAAAGAGGGGGGGGGGGGGCACATTTAATTGGCGCAGTGAGTGTATTTATATATTTATATAAAAGCGCTGTACTAACTGGGATTTTATTCCAGTGTCCGGTGGCGCTGGGTGTGGGTTGGCATACTCTCTCTCTGTCTCTCCAAAGGGCCTTATTGGGGGACTGTCTCCATATAGATATATCCCTGAGTGTGTGGGGGTGTCGGTACGTGTGTGTCGGCATGTCTGAAGCGGAAGGCTCATCTAAGGAGGAGGTGGAGCAGATGAATTGTGGTGTCTCCGTCGGCAACACCGACACCTGATTGGTTGGATATGTGGAATGTTTTAAATGCAAATGTGTCTTTATTACATAAGAGATTGGACAAAGCAGAGTCCAGGGATAAAACAGGGACTCAATCCATGGCTTTGACTGTGTCACAGGGCCCTTCAGGGTCTCAGAAACGTCCACTGTCCCAAGTAGCAGACACTGATACCGACACGGATTCTGACTCCAGTGTCGACTACGATGATGCAAGGTTACACCCAAGGGTGGCCAAAAGTATTCATTATATGATTATTGCAATAAAAGATGTTTTGCATATCACAGATGACCCCTCTGTCCCTGACACGAGGGTATGCATGTTTAAGGAAAAGAAACCTGAGGTAACCTTTCCCCCATCTCATGAGCTGAACGCGTTATTTGAAAAAGCTTGGGAAACTCCAGACAAGAAACTGCAGATTCCCAAGAGAATTCTTATGGCGTATCCTTTCCCTGCACAGGACACGTTACGGTGGGAATCCTCACCCAAGGTGGACAAGGCTTTAACGCGCTTGTCCAAAAAGGTGGCGCTACTGTCTCCAGACACGGCAGCCCTCAAGGATCCTGCTGATCGCAGACAGGAAACTACCTTAAAATCAATTTATGCACATACGGGTGCCTTGCTCAGACCGGCAATAGCGTCGGCTTGGGTTTGTAGCGCTGTAGCAGCTTGGGCAGATACCTTGTCAGCTGACATTGATACCCTAGATAGGGATACCATTTTATTGACTTTAGGTCACATTAAAGACGCAGTCTTATATATGAGAGATGCTCAGAGAGACGTTGGGCTGCTAGGTTCGAGAGCCAACGCCATGGCGATTTCTGCTAGGCGAGCCCTGTGGACCCACCAATGGACGGGTAATGCCGACTCAAAGAGACATATGGAAGTTTTGCCTTACAAGGGTGAGGTTTTATTTGGTGAAGGTCTCGCGGACCTGGTTTCCACAGCTACCGCGGGTAAATCTACTTTTTTACCTTATGTTCCCCCACAGCAAAAGAAAACACCACAATATCAGATGCAGTCCTTTCGGTCGCATAAGTCTAGAAGAGGTCGGGGCTCTTCCTTCCTCGCCAGAGGTAAGGGTAGAGGGAAAAGAATGCCTGCTACGGCTAGTTCCCAGGAGCAGAAGTCCTCCCCGGCTTCTACTAAATCAACCGCATGACGCTGGGGCTCCACTGAGAGAGTCCGCGCCAGTGGGAGCACGTCTTCGACTCTTCAGCCACATCTGGGTTCAGTCAGACGTGGATCCTTGGGCAATGGAAATTGTATCCCAAGGCTACAAGCTGGAATTCGTAGAAGTGCCTCCTCGCCGGTTTTTCAAATCGGCTTTACCAGCTTCTTCCCCAGAAAGAGAGATAGTTTTAGCTGCAATTCAAAAACTGTGTCAAAAACAAGTGGTTGTCGAGATTCCCCTAGTTCAACAGGGGAAGGGGTACTATTCAACCCTATTTGTGGTCCCGAAACCGGATGGCTCAGTCAGACCCATTCTAAATTTAAAATCCCTAAACCTGTACTTGAAAAAGTTCAAATTCAAGATGGAATCGCTTCGGGCAGTTATCTCCAGCCTGGAAGGGGGGGATTTTATGGTGTCACTAGACATAAAGGATGCATACCTTCATGTCCCCATATATCCCCCTCATCAGGCGTACCTGAGATACGCTGTACAGGACTGTCATTACCAGTTTCAGACGTTGCCGTTTGGGCTTTCCACGGCCCCGAGGATTTTCACCAAAGTAATGGCGGAAATGATGGTGCTCCTGCGCAGACAGGGAGTCACAATTATCCCGTACTTGGACGATCTCCTGATAAAAGCGAGATCGAGAGATCAATTGCAGAAAAGCGTATCGCTCTCCCTGAGAGTGCTGCAGCAGCATAGCTGGATTCTAAATCTACCAAAGTCACAGTTGATTCCAACGACTCGGCTATCTTTCTTAGGCATGATTCTGGACACGGAACTAAAGAGGGTTTTTCTCCCAATGGAAAAAGCCCAGGAACTCCAGAACATGGTCAGAGACCGGTTAAAACCGAAAAGAGTGTCAGTCCATCAATGCACTCGAGTACTGGGAAAAATGGTGGTGACCTACGAGGCCATCCCCTTCGGCAGGTTCCATGCGAGGACGTTTCAGTGGGACCTTCTGGACAAGTGGTCGGGGTCCCATCTACAAATACATCGGAAAATAAGCCTTTCCCCCAGGGCCAGGGTGTCTCTCCTGTGGTGGCTGCAGAGTGCTCACCTTCTCGAGGGTCGCAGGTTCGGCATTCAAGACTGGGTTCTGGCGACCACGGACACGAGCCTCCGAGGATGGGGAGCAGTCACACAAGGCTTGTCTACACATCAACGTACTGGAATTGAGGGCCATATACAACGGCCTACGACAAGCGGATAATATTCTTCGCGACCTACCGGTTCTGATTCAATCAGACAACGTCACAGCTGTGGCTCATGTGAACCGCCAAGGCGGGACAAGGAGCAGAGTGGCAATGGCAGAAGCCACCAGGATTCTTCGCTGGGCGGAAAATCACGTAAGCGCTCCGTCAGCGGTCTTCATTCCGGGAGTGGACAACTGGGAAGCAGACTTCCTCAGCAGGCACGATCTCCATCCAGGAGAGTGGGGACTTCATCAAGAAGTTTTTGCAGAGATAACAAGTCAGTGGGGACTTCCACAAATAGACATGATGGCGTCACGCCTCAACAAGAAGCTTCGGAGGTATTGTGCCAGGTCAAGGGACCCTCAGGCAATAGCGGTGGACGCCCTGGTGACACCATGGGTGTTTCAGTCGGTCTATGTGTTCCCTCCTCTTCCGCTCATCTCAAAAATACTGAGAATCATAAGACGAAAAAGAGTGCAGACAATACTCATTGTTCCAGATTGGCCTCGAAGGGCCTGGTATTCAGATCTTCAGGAAATGCTCTCAGAAGATCCGTGGACTCTTCCTCTCAGGGAAGACCTGTTGCAGCAGGGGCCCTGCGTGTTCCAAGACTTACCGCGGTTACGTTTGACGGCATGGCGGTTGAACACCAAATCCTAGCGGGGAAGGGTATTCCGGAGGAAGTCATCCCTACTCTGATTAAGGCTAGGAAGGAGGTGCCGGCGAAACATTATCACCGCATCTGGAGGAAGTATGTATCTTGGTGTGAAGCCAAGAATGCTCCTACTGAGGATTTCCATCTGGGCCGTTTTCTCCACTTTCTACAGACAGGAGTGGATATGGGCCTAAATTTAGGCTCCAGTAAGGTACAGATCTTGGCCCTATCAATTTTCTTTCAGAAAGAATTGGCTTCTCTCCCAGAAGTCCATACTTTTGTAAAGGGAGTGCTGCATGTCCAGCCTCCTTTTGTGCCCCCCAGTGGCACCATGGGACCTTAACGTGGTGTTACAGTTCCTAAAATCTCACTGGTTTCAGCCTCTTCAAACAGTTGAATTAAAATTTCTCACTTGGAAGGTGGTCATGTTGTTGGCCTTGGCATCTGCAAGGCGGGTGTCCGAATTGGCGGCTTTGTCTCACAAGAGCCCCTATCTGATTTTCCATGTGGATAGAGCAGAATTGAGGACTTGTCCTCAATTTCTGCCTAAGGTGGTCTCATCGTTTCATGTGAACCAACCTATTGTGGTGCCTGTGGCTGCGGGGGACTTGGAGGATTCCAAGTCTCTTGATGTAGTCAGGGCCTTAAAAGTTTATGTAGCCAGGACGGCTCGGATTAGGAAAACAGAGGCACTGTTTGTCCTGTATGCAGCCAACAAGGTTGGCGCCCCTGCTTCTAAGCAGGCTATTGCCCGCTGGATCTGTAACATGATTCAGCAGGCTCATTCTTCGGCTGGATTGCCGGTACCTAATTCGGTACAGGCCCATTCCACTAGGAAGGTGGGCTCTTCTTGGGCGGCTGCCCGAGGTGTCTCGGCATTGCAACTTTGCCGAGCAGCTACTTGGTCGGGTTCAAACACTTTTGCTAAATTCTACAAGTTTGATACCTTGGCTGAGGAGGACCTCATGTTTGCTCAATCGGTGCTGCAGAGTCATCCGCACTCTCCCGCCCGGTCTGAAGCTTTGGTATAATCCCCATGGTCCTTACGGAATCCCCAGCATCCTCTTGGACGTAAGAGAAAATAAGATTTTAAACGTACCGGTAAATCTTTTTCTCCTAGTCCGTAGAGGATGCTGGGCGCCCGTCACAGTGCGGACTAAATTCTGCAAGACTTGTATATAGTTATTGCTTACATAAGGGTTATGTTACAGTTTTGATCAGTCTCTGGCTGATGCTGTTTTGTTTCATACTGTTAACTGGTTCGTATGTTCCAAGTGGTACGGTGTGGATGGTGTGGGCTGGTATGTATCTTGCCCTTAGATTAACAAAAATCCTTTCCACGTACTGTCCGTCTCCTCTGGGCACAGTTCTCTATCTGAGGTCTGGAGGAGGGGCATAGAGGGAGGAGCCAGTGCACACCCATTCTAAAGTCTTTAGAGTGCCCATGTCTCCTGCGGAGCCCGTCTATACCCCATGGTCCTTACGGAGTCCCCAGCATCCTCTACGGACTAGGAGAAAAAGATTTACCGGTAGGTTTAAAAACTTATTTTTTTACTAATACTATTAGTAATATTTACACTATCCATATGTTTTTAATTAACGTTATTTGTGTAAAAAAAAAATCTCTTTATTGAACAGTGCTTAATTTTAATAATTTTCTTAAAATGTATATGTAATGCCAGGTGTATTTAGGCTTTTGTCTAACTCTTCTATGCTACAGTAGCGGAAAAGGGGTATTAGCCTGCATTTCTGTCAGTAACCCCTCTCAAATATTTGACTGTGTAAGAAACCGGTTACAGCCCCATTGCAGCCCCTGTAGTCTCATATGTAACATGAGCTTGAAAATGGTTCCGACTCGCTAAAAGGGCCGTATTCTTCTCATCCCCATAGATTTTGATTTTTTTTGTATTTGTATACAGCATGAGTAGTTGATGGAGTTATCACATTGTGTTGTTGCTTGGCAACGGTTGCTGGTGTTAGCACAGGGGTTACCCGTTTATGACCACCTGCACTTCCCATGACGGCCGCTGTCTCGCTGACTGACATGATGTTATTAGTGGACCAATTAGGAAGCAGGGAAACATCTGGAGAGTATGTGACTCACAGATAACAGAACGACAGGCTACTGTTACTGTGATTGATGCCTGCTGAAGCCATTAAGACCTTCCTTTTATACCTTTTTATATTTAGAGCAATGTAGAAAGAAAATAATAAAATCCCTATGGAGAGAAACCTCTAAATTGGATGGAATACACTTTACAGACATAGGGCTTATGCAGAGGCGGACACAAATGCTGCTGCTACTGTGATCCCGTACACAGTTGTAGTGTGAATATGTGCAAATACTAGTGTGAGTATTCCTCACGTGTACGAGCGTGAGACGGACTCCGCAGTACTTCACACGTCCACTTCACTTTTATCTGACGTCCTAAGTGGATGCTAGGACTCCGTAAGGACCATGGGGAATAGCGGCTCCGCAGGAGACTGGGCACAAAAGTAAAAGCTTTAGGACTACCTGGTGTGCACTGGCTCCTCCCCCTATGACCCTCCTCCAAGCCTCAGTTAGATTTTTGTGCCCGAACGAGAAGGGTGCAGGCTAGGTGGCTCTCCTGAGCTGCTTAGAAGTAAAGTTTAAATAGGTTTTTTATTTTCAGTGAGACCTGCTGGCAACAGGCTCACTGCATCGAGGGACTAAGGGGAGAAGAAGCGAACTCACCTGCGTGCAGAGTGGATTGGGCTTCTTGGCTACTGGACATTAGCTCCAGAGGGACGATCACAGGTACAGCCTGGATGGGTCCCGGAGCCGCGCCGCCGGCCCCCTTATAGATGCTGAAGAGTGAAGAGGTCCAGAAATCGGCGGCAGAAGACGTTCCTGTCTTCATTAAGGTAGCGCACAGCACTGCAGCTGTGCGCCATTGCTCCCAGCACACTTCACACTGCGGTCACTGAGGGTGCAGGGCGCTGGGGGGGGGCGCCCTGGGCAGCAATGTAAATACCTCCTATGGCAAAAAATACATCACATATAGCCCCTGGGCTATATGGATGTATTTAACCCCTGCCAGTTTTCCAGATAAAAGCGGGAGAAGAGCCCGCCGAGAAGGAGGCGGGGCCGATCTCCTCAGCACACGGCGCCATTTTCCCACACAGCTCCGCTGGTAGGAAGGCTCCCAGACTCTCCCCTGCACTGCACTACAGAAACAGGGTACAACAGAGAGGGGGGGCACTTATTTGGCTAAAAATATATATAAGCAGCTATAAGGGATAGACACTTATTATAAGGTTGTCCCTATACAGTTTATAGCGCTTTGGTGTGTGCTGGCAAACTCTCCCTCTGTCTCCCCAAAGGGCTAGTGGGGTCCTGTCCTCTATCAGAGCATTCCCTGTGTGTGTGCTGTGTGTCGGTACGTTTGTGTCGACATGTATGAGGAGAAAAATGATGTGGAGACGGAGCAGATTGTCTGTAATAGTGATGTCACCCCCTAGGGGGTCGACACCTGAGTGGATGTACTGTTGAAAATTACGTTGACAGTGTCAGCTCTGTATAAAAGACAGTGGTTGACATGAGACAGCCGGCTACTCAGCTTGTGCCTGTCCAAACGTCTCATAGGCCGTCAGGGGCTCTAAAGCGCCCGTTACCTCAGATGGCAGATACAGACGCCGACACGGATACTGACTCCTGTGTCGACGGTGAAGAGACAACCGTGATTTCCAATAGGGCCACACGTTACATGATTGAGGCAAGGGAAAATGTTTACACATTTCTGATAATATGAGTACCACCAAAAAGGGGTATTATGTTGGTGAGGAAAAACTACCTGTAGTTTTCCTGAATCTGAGAAATAAAATGATGATGCGTGGGTTTCCCCCCGATAACAATTGATAATTTCTAAAAAGTTATTGGCAGTATACCTTTTCCTGCCAGAGGTTAGGGTGCGTTGGGAAACACCCCCTAGGGGGGATAAGGCGCTCACACGCTTGTAAGAACAAGGGCTCTACCCTCTCCTGAGATGGCCGCCCTTAAGGATCCTGCTGATAGAAAGCAGGAGGGTATCCTAAAATGTATTTACACACATACTGGTGTTATACTGCGACCAGCAATCGCCTCAGCCTGGATGTGCAGTGCTGGGTTGGCGTGGTCGGATTCCCTGACTGGAAATATTGATATCCTAGATAAGGACAGTATATTTTTGCCTATAGAGCATTTAAAATATATGCGAGATGCACAGCGGAATATTGCCGACTGGCATCAAGTATAAGTGCGTTGTCCAATTCTACCAGTAAAGTGGTCAGGTGAGGCGGATTCCAAACGGCATTTGGAAGTATTGCCTTAAAAAAGGGGACATTTGGGGTCGGTCTTTCAGACCTGGTGGCCACGGCAACAGCTGGGATATCCACGTTTGTACCCCAGGTCGCCTCTCAAAATAAGACGCAGTATTATCAGGCGCAGTCCTTTGTTGGCAAGCGGACAAAAGGTTCCTCTTTTCTGCTCGTGACAGAGGGAGAGGAAAAAGGCTACAGAGATGAGCCAGTTCCCAGGGACAGAAACCCTTTCCCGCCTCTGCCAAGCCCTCAGTATGATGCTAGGGCTTTACAAGCTCAGGCACGGTGGGGGCCCGTTCTCAATGAATTTCAGTGCGCAGTGGGCTCACTCGCAAGTAGACCCCTGGATCCTTCAGGTAATATTTCAGGGGTACAAATTGGAATTCGAGACGTCTCCCCCTCGCCGTTTCCAAAAGTCGGTTTTACCGACGTCTCCCTCTGACAGGGAGGCAGTTTTGGAAGCCATTCACAAGCTGTATTCCCAGCAGGTGATAATCAAGGTACCCCTCCTGCAAAAGGAAACGGGGTATTATTCCACACTATTGTGGTACCGAAGCCAGACGGCTCGGTGAGACCGATTCTAAATCTAAAATCTTTGAATACAGAGGTTCAAATTCAAGATTGAGTCACTCAGAGCAGTGATTGCGAACCTGGAAGAAGGGGACTACATGATGTCTCGGGACATCAAGGATGCTTACCTTCATGTCAAAAAATGTACCCTTCTCACCAAGGGTACCTCAGGTTATGGTACAGAACTGTCACTATCAGTTCAGACGCTGCCGTAGGGATGGTCCACGGCACCCCGGGTCTTTACTAAAGTACGGACCGAAATGATGATATTCCTTCGAAGGAAGGGAATTTTAGTTATTCTTTACTTGGACGATTCCCTGATAAGGGTAAGATCCAGGGACCAGTTGGAGGTCAGTGTAGCACTATCTCAGGTAGTGTTGCGGCAGCACGATTGGATTCTCAATATTCCAAAATCGCAGCTGGTTCCGACGACTTGTCTTTTGTTCCTAGGGATAATCCTGGACACAGTCCAGAAAGAAGGTGTTTCTCCCGGAGGAGAAAGCCAGGGAGTTATCCGAGCTAGTCAGGAACCTCCTAAAACCGAGCCAAGTCTCAGTGCATCAATGCACAAGGGTTCTGTGTAAAAATGGTGGCTTCCTACGAAGCAATCCCATTTTGCAGATTCCACGCAAGGACTTTCCAGTGGGACCTACTGGAAAAATGGTCCGGGTCGCATCTTCAGATGCATCAGCGGATAACCCTGTCACCAAGGACAGGGGTATCCCTCCTGTGGTGGTTGCAGAGTGCTCTTCTTCTAGAGGGCCGCAGATTCGGCATTCAGGACTGGGTCCTGGTGACCACGGATGCCAGCTTGCGAGGCTGGGGAGCAGTCACACAGGGAAGGAATATCCAGGGCTTATGGTCAAGCCTGGAGACATCACTTCACATAAATATCTGAAGCTAAGGGCCATTTACAATGCTCTAAGCTTAGCAAGACCTCTGCTTCAAGGTCAGCCGGTGTTGATCCAGTCGGACAACATTACGGCAGTCACCCACGTAAACAGACAGGGTGCCACAAGAAGCAGGAGGGCAATGGCAGAAGCTGCAAGGATTCTTCGCTGGGCGGAAAACCATGTGATAGCACTGTCAGCAGTATTCATTCCGGGAGGGGACAACTGGGAAGCAGATTTCCTCAGCACGACCTCCACCCGGGAGAGTGGGAACTTCACCCAGAAGTCCTCCACATGATTATAAACCGTTGGGAAAAACTCGACAGGTATTGCGCCAGGTCAAGGGACCCTCAGTCAATAGCTGTAAAGGTTCTGGTAACACCGTGGGTGTACCAATCAGTGTATGGGTTCCCTCCTCTGCCTCTCATACCCAAGGTACTGAGATTGATAAGATGGAGAGGAGTAAGCACTATATTCGTGGCTCCGGATTGGCCAATAAGGACTTGGTAACCGGAACTTCAAGAGATGCTCACGGAGGATCCGTAGCCTCTACCTCTAAGAAGGGACCTGCTCCAGCAAGGACCCTGTCTGTTCCAAGACTTACCGCGGCTGCGTTTGACGGCATGGCGGTTGAACGCCGGATCCTGAAGGAAAAAGGCATTCCGGATGAAGTCATCCCTATCCTGATCAAAGCCAGGAAGGATGTAACCGCAAAACATTATCACCGCATTTGGCGAAAATATGTTGCGTGGTGCGAGGCCAGTAAGGCCCGACGGAGGAAATTCGACGATTCCTACATTTCCTGCAAACAGGAGTGTCTATGGGCCTGAAATTGGGGTCCATTAAGGTTCAAATTTCGGCTCTGTCAATTTTCTTCCAAAAAGAACTAGCTTCAGTCCCTGAAGTTCAGACGTTTGTAAAAGGGGTACTGCATATACAGTCTCCTTTGGTGCCTTCAGTGGCACCTTGGGATCTCAATGTAGTTTTTGGGTCCCAAAAAGTCACATTGGTTTGACCCACTTAAATCTATGGAGTTAAAATATCTCACAGGAAAAGTGGTCATGCTGTTGGCTCTGGCCTGGGCCAGGCGAGTGTCAGAATTGGCGGCTTTATCCTGTAAAAGCCATTATCTGATTTTCCATTCGGACAGGACGGAATTGAGGACTCGTCCTCAGTTTCTCCCTAAGGTGGTTTCAGCGTCCACCTGAACCAACCTATTGTGGTGCCTGCGGCTACTAGGGACTTGGAGGACTCCAAGTTGCTAGACGTTGTCAAGGCCGGAAAATATATGTTTCCAGGACGGCTGGAGTCAGAAAATCTGACTCGCTGTTCATCCTGTATGCACCCAACAAGCTGGGTGCTCCTGCTTCTAAGCAGACGATTGCTCGTTGGATTTGTAGTACAATTCAGCTTGCACACTCTGTGGCAGGCCTGCCACAGCCAAAATCTGTTAAAGCCCATTCCACAAGGAAAGTGGGCTCATCTTGGGCGGCTGCCCGAGGGGTCTCGGCTTTACAACTTTGCCGAGCAGCTACTTGGTCAGGGGCAAACACGTTTGCTAAATTCTACAAATTTGATACCCTGGCTGAGGAGGACCTGGAGTTCTCTCATTCGGTGCTGCAGAGTCATCCGCACTCTCCCGCCCGTTTGGGAGCTTTGGTATAATCCCCATGGTCCTTACGGAGTCCCAGCATCCACTTAGGACGTCAGAGAAAATAAGAATTTACTTACCGATAATTCTATTTCTCGTAGTCCGTAGTGGATGCTGGGCGCCCATCCCAAGTGCGGATTGTCTGCAATACTTGTACATAGTTATTGTTAACTAAATCGGGTTATTGTTGCTGTGAGCCATCTTTTCAGAGGCTCCTTCTGTTATCATGCTGTTAACTGGGTTCAGATCACAGGTTGTACAGTGTGATTGGTGTGGCTGGTATGAGTCTTACCCGGGATTCAAAATCCTTCCTTATTATGTACGCTCGTCCGGGCACAGTATCCTAACTGAGGCTTGGAGGAGGGTCATAGGGGGAGGAGCCAGTGCACACCACCTGATCCTAAAGCTTTACTTTTGTGCCCTGTCTCCTGCGGAGCCGCTATTCCCCATGGTCCTTACGGAGTCCCAGCATCCACTACGGACTACGAGAAATAGAATTATCGGTAAGTAAATTCTTATTATCTGAGCAAAGTGCAGAGCCGTTGGCTGGGCTGTGCACACTACCATCGGCGATACATCGGGCCAACATCTGCTGTTCAGCTCTAACTTTCTCTAAACATGGCCATGTGTCAGCGGTGCTGCGGAAGAGAACGCAGTCGTATGCACAAACACTTTAATGATCACGGATAATTATGTTGCATGGGGCTCTTCAATTAGCCCCGATAAGCCATCGCGAGCTGCGGCTTGTCAGGGATTTTGTTTCACCTACTTGGTGAGGAGGCGTGGCCTCGTGGGAAGTCCCACAATTGCAGGCCACGTCTCGGTCTTTGCCGCTTTGAGGGCATGCCCAGCCTCTGTGAGCTGCAGGCATACCTCCTGTCCCTCTCCCCTGGTGAATAGGTGCAGTGTGCATGCGCACAGAGGCTATTCATCACTGCTCTGCAGAGCAGCGGGTGAGTGGAGGGTCTCCCAACAGCCCCCCCCCCCCCCCCCCCCCCTCCCTGCCAAAATCGGAACAGTTGGGAGCATATATTTATCAAGGTGATTCTCCTATGTGATCCTATTATTAATCAACAAGAGTACTAGTACTGTAGAATACTTGTAGGAGATAAAACACAATACATAATTAAAGTGATACCATGACTCATACTGGGTGAGATTACAGTACTACACTGCAGTGTCTGGCACACATACCTTTATATGTAACATGGTACATACACAGATATAGGCCATGGCTGAAAGAAACGGACATAAAAGCAAAACAGTACCTTCTGCAGTGCAATCCCTGGCTTACAGGCACAACATACTGTAAATGGCAGTATACTGTTTATCTAAACACATCTGAATACTCTTAAGGGGGGTACTCACGGAGCGATCTCTGCTTAAAATCTAAGCAATCTGACTAGATTGCTTAGATTTTAAGCACGATCGCTCCGTGTGTAGCCCCCTCAGCGATAGCGATGCGCAGCCCCGCGCATCGCTATCGCTGCTGCTAGATTGGCCTGCATGCAGGCCAATCTAGCGGGTCGCTCACTTCACCCGCTGGGTGAAGTGAGCGGCCCCCCCGTCTCCCCCCGCACGCTCAGCACAGATCGCGCTGTGCTGAGCGCCGGGAGAGATGTGTGCTGAGCGGTTCGCTCAGCACACATCTCTCTGACATCGGCCAGTGAGTACTGGCCTTTACTACAATCTGCATCCATGGCAAATAACTTCACTATAAGCTTGTCTCCTCTATATTCAGTATATTCACAATTTAATATGATGAATATGCATATAGTTAGTAGATGACCATTCTCATTGAAGGGAAGTACAATGTTGGTTTAGTGAGCCTTTAAATCAGGAGTGGTGGCCTTCCACCTTACACATCCCAGCATGCCTTGCCACAGTTTTAGCATGCTCCAATAGCAAAACTGTGCCAAGGCATGCTGGAATCTGTAGTTACACAGCTTCTGGCGAGCCGCCTGTTGAACAACCCTGCTTTAAATAATAGAGGTGCAGGGCTACCATCCTGACCAGACTGAAGATAAATCTTTTCTCTAACGTCCTAAGTGGATGCTGGGACTCCGTAAGGACCATGGGGAATAGCGGCTCCGCAGGAGACAGGGCACAAAATAAAAGCTTGAGATATCAGGTGGTGTGCACTGGCTCCTCCCCCTATGACCCTCCTCCAAGCCAGTTAGATTTTTGTGCCCGGCCGAGAAGGGTGCAAACTAGGTAGCTCTCCAGAGCTGCTTAGAATAAAAGTTTAGTTAGGTTTTTTTATTTTCAGTGAGTCCTGCTGGCAACAGGCTCACTGCATCGTGGGACTAAGGGGAGAAGAAGCGAACTCACCTGAGTGCAGAGTGGATTGGGCTTCTTAGGCTACTGGACGTTAGCTCCAGAGGGATGATCACAGGTTCAGCCTGGATGGGTCACCGGAGCCGCGCCGCCGTCCCCCTTACAGAGCCAGAAGAGACGAAGGTCCGGTGAAAGCGGCGGCAGAAGACATCCTGTCTTCAAGACTAAGGTAGCGCACAGCACCGCAGCTGTGCGCCATTGCTCTCAGCACACTTCACACTCCGGTCACTGAGGGTGCAGGGCGCTGGGGGGGAGCGCCCTGAGACGCAATATAACACACATATACCTTAGCTGGCAAAAGGAATACTTCACATATAGCTCCAGGGCTATATGGATGTATTTTTTCCCCTGCCATTTTACACAAAAAAGCGGGAGTTAAGGACGTCGTGAAGGGGCGGGGCCTATCTCCTCAGCACACTGGCGCCATTATTCCCTCACAGCTCCGCTGGAAGGACGGCTCCCTGATTCTCCCCTGCAGTACTGCATCTGATTCAGGGTAAAAAAGAGAAGGGGGGGGCATTTTGGCAGCAAATAACTAGATTAACAGCAGCTATAAGGGATTAACACTTATATAAGGTTATCCCTGTATATATATAGCGCTGGGTGTGTGCTGGCAGACTCTCCCTCTGTCTCTCCAAAGGGCTAAGTAGGGTCCTGTCCTCTATCAGAGCATTCCCGGTGTGTGTGCTGTGTGTCGGTACGCGTGTGTCGACATGTATGAGGAGGAAAATGAGGTGGAGGCGGAGCAGTTGCCTGTGTTAGTGATGTCACCCCCTAGGGAGTCGACACCTGACTGGATGATTGTGTTTAAGCAATTAAGTGATAATGTCAGCAATTTACAAAAAACTGTTGACGACATGAGAAAGCCGGCAAATCAATTAGTGCCTGTTCAGGCGTCTCAGACACCCTCAGGGGCCCTAAAACGGCCGCTACCTCAGTGGGTCGACACGGATCCAGATCCAGATACTGAATCTAGTGTCGACGGTGACGAGACAAACGTAATGTCCAGTAGGGCCACACGTTACATGATCACGGCAATGAAAGAGGCATTGAACCTTTCTGACACTACAAATACCTCAAAGGCGGGTATTATGTGGGGTGTGAAAAAACTGCCAATAGTTTTTCCTGAGTCTGAGGAAATAAATGAGGTGTGTGATAAAGCGTGGGTTTCCCCCGATAAAAAACAGCTAATTTCTAATAAGTTATTAGCACTATACCCTTTCCCGCCAGAGGTTAGGGCACGGTGGGAAACACCCCCTAGGGTAGATAAGGCGCTCACACGTTTATCTAAACAAGTAGCGTTACCGTCCCCTGATACGGCCACCCTCAAAGAACCTGCTGATAGGAGGCTGGAAAATATCCTGAAAAGTATATACACACATACTGGTGTTATACTGCGACCAGCAATCGCATCAGCCTGGATGTGCAGTGCTGGAGTCGCATGGGCGGATTCCCTGACTGAGAATATTGATACCCTGGATAGGGACAATATTCTGTTAACTATAGAACATTTAAAGGATGCATTGCTATATATGCGTGATGCGCAGAGGGATATTTGTACCCTGGCATCAAGAGTAAGCGCAATGTCCATCTCTGCCAGAAGAGCATTATGGACCAGACAGTGGTCAGGGGACGCAGATTCCAAACGGCACATGGAAGTATTGCCGTATAAGGGGGAGGAGTTATTTGGGGCTGGTCTAACAGACCTGGTGGCCACGGCAACGGCTGGAAAATCCACCTTTTTACCCCAGGTTACTTCACATCAACAGAAAAAGACACAGTCTTTTCAAACTCAGTCCTTTCGTTCCCATAAGTACAAGCGAGCAAAAGGTCACTCTTTTCTGCCCAAGGGCAGAGGAAGAGGAAAAAGGCAGCACCATGCAGCCGCTTCCCAGGAGCAGAAGCCCTCCCCTGCTTCTGCCAAGTCTTCAGCATGACGCTGGGGCTTTACAAGCAGACTCAGACACGGTGGGGGCCCGTCTCAAGAATTTCAACGCGCAGTGGGCTCACTCGCAAGTGGATCCCTGGATTCTACAGGTAGTATCACAGGGGTACAAACTGGAATTCGAGGCGTTTCCTCCTCATCGGTTCCTGAAGTCTGCTTTACCAAAGTCTCCCTCCGACAGGGAGGCAGTTCTGGAAGCCATTCACAAGCTGTACTCCCAGCAGGTGATAATCAAGGTACCCCTCTTACAACAGGGGAAGGGGTATTATTCCACACTATTTGTGGTACCGAAGCCGGACGGCTCGGTGAGACCAATATTAAATCTAAAATCTTTGAACACTTACATAAAAAGGTTCAAATTCAAGATGGAGTCACTCAGAGCGGTGATAGCGAACCTGGAAGAGGGGGACTATATGGTGTCGCTGGACATCAAGGATGCTTATCTCCACGTCCCAATATATCCTTCTCACCAAGGGTACCTCAGGTTTGTAGTACAAAACTGTCATTATCAGTTTCAGACGCTGCCGTTTGGATTGTCCACGGCGCCTCGGGTCTTTACCAAGGTAATGGCCGAAATGATGATTCTTCTACGAAGAAAAGGCATCTTAATTATCCCTTACTTGGACGATCTCCTGATAAGGGCAAGAACCAAGGAACAGTTAGAAGTCGGAGTGGCACTATCTCAGGTAGTGCTAAGTCAGCACGGATGGATTCTAAATATTCCAAAATCGCAGCTGATTCCAACGACACGTCTACTGTTCTTAGGAATGATTCTGGACACAGTCCAGAAGAAGGTGTTTCTCCCGGAGGAGAAGGCCAGGGAGTTATCCGAGCTAGTCAGGAACCTCCTAAAACCAGGACAGGTCTCAGTGCATCAGTGCACAAGGGTCCTGGGAAAAATGGTGGCTTCTTACGAAGCGATTCCATTCGGAAGATTCCATGCAAGAACTTTTCAGTGGGATCTACTGGGAAAATGGTCCGGATCGCATCTTCAGATGCATCAACGGATAACCCTGTCGCCAAGGACAAGGGTGTCTCTCCTGTGGTGGCTTCAGAAGGCTCATCTACTAGAGGGCCGCAGATTTGGCATTCAGGATTGGATCCTGGTAACCACGGATGCCAGCCTGAGAGGCTGGGGAGCAGTCACACAGGGAAGGAATTTCCAGGGCTTGTGGTCAAGCATGGAAACATCTCTTCATATAAACATTCTAGAACTAAGGGCCATTTACAATGCCTTAATTCAAGCAAAACCTCTGCTTCAGGGTCAGGCGGTGTTGATCCAGTCAGACAACATCACGTCAGTCGCCCACATAAACAGACAGGGCGGCACGAGAAGCAGGAGGGCAATGGCAGAAACTGCAAGGATTCTTCGCTGGGCGGAAAATCATGTGATAGCACTGTCAGCAGTGTTCATTCCGGGAGTGGACAACTGGGAAGCAGACTTCCTCAGCAGACACGACCTTCACCCGGGAGAGTGGGGACTTCACCCAGAAGTCTTCCACCAAATTGTAAACCGTTGGGAAAGACCAAAGGTGGACATGATGGCGTCACGTCTAAACAAAAAACTGGACAGATATTGCGCCAGGTCAAGGGACCCTCAGGCAATAGCAGTGGACGCTCTGGTAACGCCGTGGGTGTACCAGTCAGTGTATGTATTCCCTCCTCTGCCCCTCATACCGAAAGTATTGAGAATCATAAGAAGGAGAGGAGTAAGAACTATACTCGTGGTTCCGGATTGGCCAAGAAGGTCTTGGTACCCGGAACTTCAAGAGATGCTCACGGACGAACCGTGGCCTCTACCTCTAAGACAGGACCTGCTACTGCAGGGGCCTTGTCTGTTCCAAGACTTACCGCGGCTGCGTTTGACGGCATGGCGGTTGAACGCCGGATCCTGAAGGACAAGGGCATTCCAGAAGAAGTCATCCCTACTCTGGTAAAAGCCAGAAAGGAATCCTGCAAACAGGACTGTCTATGGGCCTAAAATTAGGGTCCATTAAGGTTCAAATTTCGGCCCTGTCGATATTCTTCCAGAAAGAACTGGCTTCAGTACCTGAAGTTCAGACATTTGTGAAAGGGGTGCTGCACATACAGCCTCCTTTTGTGCCTCCAGTGGCACCTTGGGATCTCAATGTTGTGTTGAGATTTCTAAAATCACACTGGTTTGAACCATTGTCTACGGTAGATTTAAAATATCTCACGTGGAAGGTGTCGATGCTGTTGGCCTTGGCTTCAGCTAGGCGTGTGTCAGAATTGGCGGCTTTATCATGTAAAAGCCCTTACCTAAATTTTCATTCTGACAGGGCGGAATTGAGGACTCGTCCTCAATTTCTACCTAAGGTGGTTTCTGCATTTCACATGAACCAACCTATTGTGGTACCTGCGGCTACTAGGGACTTAGAGGACTCTAAGTTGCTGGACGTTGTCAGGGCCTTGAAAATATATGTTTCCAGGACGGCTGGAGTCAGGAAAACTGACTCGCTGTTTATCCTGTATGCACCCAACAAGCTGGGTGCTCCTGCTTCAAAGCAGACGATTGCTCGTTGGATTTGTAGTACAATTCAGCTTGCACATTCCGTGGCAGGATTGCCACAGCCAAAATCAGTAAAAGCCCATTCCACAAGGAAAGTGGGCTCATCTTGGGCGGCTGCCCGAGGGGTCTCGGCTTTACAACTTTGCCGAGCAGCTACTTGGTCAGGGGCAAACACGTTTGCTAAATTCTACAAATTTGATACCCTGGCTGAGGAGGACCTGGAGTTCTCTCATTCGGTGCTGCAGAGTCATCCGCACTCTCCCGCCCGTTTGGGAGCTTTGGTATAATCCCCATGGTCCTTACGGAGTCCCAGCATCCACTTAGGACGTTAGAGAAAATAAGATTTTACTTACCGATAAATCTATTTCTCGTAGTCCGTAGTGGATGCTGGGCGCCCATCCCTAGTGCGGATTGTCTGCAATACTTGTATATAGTTATTGTTACAAAAAATTCGGGTTATTATTGTTGAGCCATCCTTTCAGAGGCTCCTTTAAATTTATCATACTGTTAACTGGGTTCAGATCACGAGTTGTACGGTGTGATTGGTGTGGCTGGTATGAGTCTTACCCGGGATTCAATATCCTTCCTTATTATGTACGCTCGTCCGGGCACAGTATCCTAACTGGCTTGGAGGAGGGTCATAGGGGGAGGAGCCAGTGCACACCACCTGATATCTCAAGCTTTTATTTTGTGCCCTGTCTCCTGCGGAGCCGCTATTCCCCATGGTCCTTACGGAGTCCCAGCATCCACTACGGACTACGAGAAATAGATTTATCGGTAAGTAAAATCTTATTTATTTATTTTTTCTGTTGTTTTTTTTTTATTTATTTAAAGCAGCTTCTTAATAGAGAAGAAGAGAAATAAGGTCTTTGGAATTATTAACATCATGTTACTTGTCCATGTAGAGCCATTTTGTACTTTCACGTTATTATGTCCATTTAATGTCACTTACTAGTGCAGCAGACAGACCATTTCTCTCAGAAGAAGAGTGCGTGTTCTGTTTGACGTACATTCTGCATGATTGGTGAGGCCGGGGATCAGTAGAACAGGTACCTCTAGCGTTAGAGGCCCATAAATAATCAGGACAAGTTTTCAACTTTTTCTATTTATTGTTCAAAACCAGGAACAATCTGCTTGTAATGTGCCACAAAGACCTCACACTGTGTAATCAATAAGGAATTTTGAACATTTTCAAATGTGCAAGTCTCGGATCAAGAAAATAATAAGAAAAAAGATCTTTTGAAACTCAGCGGGGTGCAATGCTTTTACCTGCCCATGGCTACTGCTGCTGGCTGCCTTCATCACTTTAGGCTAAACTGGTCCCAGAGTGCTGGGTCTGTTCTTCAGAAATGGCAAGACTCTTTGATCAGTATCAGATCGACAATAGTAAAAGTAATAACCGCTGTGGTAACCATACTGGAATATCAGCGGGTGGGGTTAGAGTCAACGTCTGATAATACCAACTAGCCAAGTTAGAACTGAGGTATTCCATACTCTAAAGTCTTCAGGTTATACCAGGATATAATTGAACTGATGCCCGAAGGGCAGAACTGGTCTGGGGTGTTAAGGTGAGGACATGAGGGAGGCATGTGGAACATTTGCAGGTATACCCTGGGATGCAGGGCCCCTGACGCCTATAGTGTACTTGTAAAATACAGAAGAATATCTCAGTAATCAATTTTTTAAAGCCTAATTGACATTGTCGGAACCAGGGCCAAAACCTGCCAGATTTGGCCGCGGGATCCGACAAAACACGTGGATCCACGGCTAATCCACCGATCCATGTGTTTTCCGACAAGTTGGAATTCCCAACTTGTCCGAAAAACGGAGGCAGCATTGAATAGGTCGGAACCCCTTCCAATCGAAAAAAGTCGGAAACTTACATCTTTCCGACAAGACGCCAGTTTCCGACTTCAATTGAATACCCCCATAATAGGCAAAACCTGTGCTTGTGGCTGCAAATCATATAATCTGTGGAAAAAGGAAGCAAATCCTGTCACTCACCACATAACTGAACCTAAGGATGACATATAAACATAATTTACTTAATTATTTTATTTTTTTCTAAATTTCTCCGTAAGAAACACCTGACCTAGGGGTTCCATGAAAAATATTCTAATACTCTAGGGAGCCGTGATTCAAAAAAGTTTGGGAACCGCTGCTTTATTACATTCCGGCCTTAGGCTGCATTTTCTTGAGCAGTCATTGTGTATTCCCGATATTACCAAGGCATGAGGCACCACGTAGGACAAGCCTCGCAGTATACAGTGTGCAAATCTCTTCACCAGCAGACCTGTATCTTGTAATGATGGTCTGAGTGTGATACAGAAAGGGGAAGGACTATTAGCATATGACGCATTTAGTATACTTTGGAGAGTCCAGAGCTCATGACTCCCCATGACTGAGGAAGAGTTGTCTGGTCCCCTTTGGTTACTGCTGCATGTAGGACATCAGAACTGTCTTCTAGCTTGTGAAGTGTCCGTAGGTTGGCTGGCTCATCTTGTCACCAGCTGTAGTAATCAGAGATAGATACCTGTGAGACTATAAATAGGTTATTGGAAGAGGCAGTGAGACCCTGAGGTGTATCTTCTCTCCTTGCTAGAGACTATATCACAGATGAGACCAGGAACGTTGTACAGTTCTATAATGGGCAGAAGATAAGTGCTGAGCTTTTTGTCCAGATGAATAAACCTGTCTCCTCTCATGCCTTCCCAGCCTGATGAGCACCATTCAGTCACATACCCCTGACATCTGCTGTACGTAGACCTGTCCACATTAGTCTGCTTACATCCACATCACAAGTGTCATCCGCCTGTGGGGCTTCACCGTAGGGAGATCTGTCCAGCCCTTGTTGAGTGAATGCACCATACTGTGTCACTGAAGGGAAATTATTCATTTTCACTTTATTTCTCTAACGTCCTAAGTGGATGCTGGGGACTCCGTCAGGACCATGGGGAATAGCGGCTCCGCAGGAGACAGGGCACAAAAATAAAGCTTTAGGATTAGGTGGTGTGTACTGGCTCCTCCCCCTATGACCCTCCTCCAAGCCTCAGTTAGGTTTTTGTGCCCGTCCGAGCAGGGTGCAATCTAGGTGGCTCTCCTAAAGAGCTGCTTAGAAAAAGTTTTTAGGTTTTTTATTTTCAGTGAGTCCTGCTGGCAACAGGCTCACTGCATCGAGGGACTTAGGGGAGAGAATTTCAACTCACTTGCGTGCAGGATGGATTGGATTCTTAGGCTACTGGACACCATTAGCTCCAGAGGGAGTCGGAACACAGGTCTCACCCTGGGGTTCGTCCCGGAGCCGCGCCGCCGACCCCCCTTACAGATGCTGAAGATTGAAGGTCCGGAAACAGGCGGCAGAAGGCTCTTCAGTCTTCATGAAGGTAGCGCACAGCACTGCAGCTGTGCGCCATTGTTGTCACACACTTCACACCAAGCGGTCACGGAGGGTGCAGGGCGCTGCTGGGGGCGCCCTGGGCAGCAATATTTAATACCTTTATGGCAAAAGAATACATCACATATAGCCATTGAGGCTATATGTATGTATTTAACCCATGCCAGATATCTAAAACTCCGGGAGAAAAGCCCGCCGAAATAGGGGGTGGGGCTTATTCTCCTCAGCACACAGCGCCATTTTCCTGCTCAGCTCCGCTGTGAGGAAGGCTCCCAGGACTCTCCCCTGCACTGCACTACAGAAACAGGGTAAAACAGAGAGGGGGGGGGCATTTTTTGGCGATATTTTGATATATTTAAGCTGCTATAAGGAACAACACTTATATAAGGTTGTTCCCATATATATTATAGCGCTTGGGTGTGTGCTTGCAAACTCTCCCTCTGTCTCCCCAAAGGGCTAGTGGGGTCCTGTCTTCGATAAGAGCATTCCCTGTGTGTCTGCTGTGTGTCGGTACGTGTGTGTCGACATGTATGAGGACGATGTTGGTGTGGAGGCAGAGCAATTGCCGATAATGGTGATGTCACCCCCCAGGGAGTCGACACCGGAATGGATGGCTTTGTTTATGGAATTACGTGATAATGTCAGCACATTACAAAAATCAGTTGACGACATGAGACGGCCGGCAAACCAGTTAGTACCTGCCCAGGCGTCTCAGACACCGTCAGGGGCTGTAAAGCGCCCTTTACCTCAGTCGGTCGACACAGACCCAGACACAGACACTGAATCTAGTGTCGACGGTGATGAAACAAACGTATTTTCAAGTAGGGCCACACGTTATATGATCACGGCAATGAAGGAGGCTTTGCATATCTCTGATACTGCAAGTACCACAAAAAGGGGTATTATGTGGGGGGTAAAAAAAACTACCTGTAGTTTTTCCTGAATCAGAGGAATTAAATGATGTATGTGATGAAGCGTGGGTTAACCCAGATAGAAAAGTGCTAATTTCAAAAAAGTTATTAGCATTATACCCTTTCCCGCCAGAGGTTAGGGCGCGCTGGGAAACACCCCCTAGGGTGGATAAGGCGCTCACACGCTTATCAAAACAAGTGGCGTTACCGTCTCCTGATACGGCCGCCCTCAGGGATCCAGCTGATAGGAGACTGGAAACTACCCTAAAAAGTATATACACACATACTGGTGTTATACTGCGACCAGCCATCGCCTCAGCCTGGATGTGCAGTGCTGGGGTCGTCTGGTTGGATTCCCTGACTGAAAATATTGATACCCTGGATAGGGACAGTATTTTATTGACTATAGAGCAATTAAAGGATGCTTTCCTTTATATGCGAGATGCTCAGAGAGATATTTGCACTCTGGCATCGAGAGTAAATGCGATGTCCATATCTGCCAGAAGGAGTTTATGGACGCGACAGTGGTCAGGTGATGCGGATTCCAAACGACATATGGAAGTATTGCCGTATAAAGGGGAGGAATTATTTGGCGTCGGTCTATCGGATCTGGTGGCCACGGCAACTGCCGGAAAATCCACCTTTTTACCTCAGACCCCCTCCCAACAGAAAAAGACACCGTCTTTTCAGCCGCTGTCCTTTCGGTCCTATAAGAACAAGCGGACAAAAGGACAGTCATATCTGCCTCGGGGCAGAGGAAGGGGTAAGAGAGGGCAGCAAGCAGCCCCTGCCCAGGAACAGAAGCCCTCTCAGGGTTCTGCAAAGCCCTCAGCATGACGCTGGGGCCTTACAAGCGGACTCAGGAGCGGTGGGGGGTCGACTCAAGAATTTCAGCGCACAGTGGGCTTGCTCACAGGTGGACCCCTGGATCCTGCAGGTAGTATCTCAGGGTTACAGGTTGGAATTCGAGAAGTCTCCCCCTCGCAGGTTCCTAAAGTCTGCTTTGCCAACGTCTCCCTCAGACAGGGCGACGGTATTGGAAGCCATTCACAAGCTGTTTTCTCAGCAGGTGATAGTCAAGGTACCCCTCCTACAACAGGGAAAGGGGTATTACTCCACGCTATTTGTGGTACCGAAGCCGGACGGCTCGGTAAGACCTATTCTAAATCTGAAATCTTTGAACCTGTACATACAAAAATTCAAGTTCAAGATGGAGTCACTCAGAGCAGTGATAGCGAATCTGGAAGAAGGGGACTTTATGGTGTCCCTGGACATAAAGGATGCTTACCTGCATGTCCCAATTTGCCTTCACATCAAGGGTACCTCAGGTTCGTGGTGCAAAACTGTCATTATCAGTTTCAGACGCTGCCGTTTGGATTGTCCACGGCACCTCGGGTCTTTACCAAGGTAATGGCCGAAATGATGATTCTTCTGCGAAGAAGAGGCGTATTAATTATCCCTTACTTGGACGATCTCCTGATAAGGGCAAGGTCCAGAGAACAGCTGGAGGACGGAGTAGCACTAACCCGACTAGTGCTGCAACAACACGGGTGGATTCTGAATTTTCCAAAATCTCAGTTGACCCCGACGACACGTCTGCTGTTCCTGGGAATGATTCTGGACACGGTTCAGAAAAAGGTGTTTCTTCCGGAGGAGAAAGCCAGGGAGTTATCCGAACTTGTCAGGAACCTCCTAAAACCAGGGAAAGTGTCTGTGCATCAATGCACAAGAGTCCTGGGAAAGATGGTGGCTTCTTACGAAGCGATTCCATTCGGCAGATTCCACGCACGAACTTTTCAGTGGGATCTGCTGGACAAATGGTCCGGATCACATCTGCAGATGCATCAGCGGATAACCTTATCGCCACGGACAAGGGTGTCTCTTCTGTGGTGGTTGCAGAGTGCTCATCTGTTAGAGGGCCGCAGATTCGGCATACAGGACTGGGTCCTGGTGACCACGGATGCCAGTCTGAGAGGCTGGGGAGCGGTCACACAGGGAAGAAACTTCCAGGGAGTATGGTCAAGCCTGGAGATGTCTCTTCACATAAATATACTGGAGCTAAGAGCGATTTACAATGCTCTAAGTCTGGCAAAACCCCTGCTTCAGGGTCAGCCGGTGTTGATCCAGTCGGACAACATCACGGCAGTCGCCCACGTAAACAGACAGGGCGGCACAAGAAGCAGGACAGCAATGGCAGAAGCTGCAAGGATTCTTCGCTGGGCGGAAGATCATGTGATAGCACTGTCAGCAGTATTCATTCCGGGAGTGGACAACTGGGAAGCAGACTTCCTCAGCAGACACGATCTACACCCGGGAGAGTGGGGACTTCATCCAGAAGTCTTCCACATGATTGTGAACCGTTGGGAAAAACCAATGGTGGATATGATGGCGTCCCGCCTCAACAAAAAACTGGACAGGTATTGCGCCAGGTCAAGAGACCCTCAGGCAATAGCTGTGGACGCTCTGGTAACACCGTGGGTGTTCCAGTCAGTGTATGTGTTCCCTCCTCTGCCTCTCATACCAAAAGTACTGAGAATTATACGGCAAAAGGGAGTAAGAACAATACTAGTGGCTCCGGATTGGCCAAGAAGAACTTGGTACCCGGAACTTCAAGAGATGCTCACGGAGGATCCGTGGCCTCTACCTCTAAGACGGGACCTGCTTCAGCAGGGACCGTGTCTATTCCAAGACTTACCGCGGCTGCGTTTGACGGCATGGCGGTTGAACGCCGAATTCTAAGGGAAAAAGGCATTCCGGAAGAGGTCATTCCTACACTGGTAAAAGCCAGGAAGGAGGTGACTGCACAACATTATCACCGCATTTGGAGGAAATATGTTGCGTGGTGTGAGGCCAGGAAGGCCCCCACGGAGGAATTTCAACTGGGTCGATTCCTACATTTCCTGCAAACAGGATTGTCTATGGGCCTCAAATTGGGGTCCATTAAGGTTCAAATTTCGGCCCTGTCGATTTTCTTCCAGAAAGAATTGGCTTCAGTTCCTGAAGTCCAGACTTTTGTAAAAGGAGTACTACATATACAGCCCCCGGTTGTGCCCCCAGTGGCACCGTGGGATCTTAATGTAGTCTTGGATTTTCTCAAATCCC